>NC_134599.1:31680067-31989442 GCF_037038515.1 Microtus pennsylvanicus
CTCCACTGTGCCTGAACCTGAGTCACCATCTGCTCAACAAGAGCCTTGCCATTCCTGAGCGCTGAAAAGGATAGAACAGGGGCCAGCTCAGAGAAGGGTAAAGAGGGGAGAAAGGCACAGGGCTGGGCAGGGGGCTTGTCACAGGAGACGCCGAGACCTCAGACAGGCACCCTGAGCCAGGAAAGCACAATGCCCAGGAGCTGGTGGGTAAAGGCAATTGCAGCCAAACCTGACTACCTGAGTTCAGTCCCTAGGTCCCATAGAGTTAAAGAGAAAAACCAACCCCTGAAAGCTGTCCTCTGATCTCTCAGGTAAGCTGGGATATACCCAGCCCTCACCACACACACGCACACACCCCAGTACACACATACAGGCACACAGGAAATAAGTAAGAGAAATGTAAATTAAAAAACAGCAAAAAAAAAAAAAAAAAAAACAGCAAACATAATGT
Source organism: Microtus pennsylvanicus (assembly GCF_037038515.1). Lineage (NCBI taxonomy): Eukaryota > Metazoa > Chordata > Mammalia > Rodentia > Cricetidae > Microtus > Microtus pennsylvanicus. Next base: position 31,680,519 of record NC_134599.1, read on the forward strand.
CTTCCTCAAAACCCCTCTAGGATTTGGGGGCATGGAAGATGAACCAAACACTTAACTTGTGAAGGCTCAAGACCGTTTAGCTACCTAAAGAAAACTGCCTTTCAAAGGCTATAAATGTTCAATGGGCTTGGGTTATAGTTTGGGAAGATGTGAGGTGATCACATGTAGTCACAGCTGGGCACTTGTCTTGCCTATGGATGATAAAAGAAGGCACGCTAAGGCCCCTGCTCCTTAAAGAGTTCTCCAGAGAGGAGACAGTACCATGTCTACCTACTTGAATCACTTCTCCCCCACCCCCATTTCCGTTTTGTGCTGGAGCCAGCAAGTTTTCTGCTTGGCACAGGGTGACCAAGAGTAAAGATTACTTTTCATGGTCTTCTTTGCGATGAGGTTCAGCCATGTGACGGGGATGAAACGGAAGGGAGCTTGTCTTGGTCTGTTTGAGAGACTGTGACAAAACCCTGGAGTGCGGGTGTGAAGGCGATGGTCAATCTTGGGTCTCAACTCGACTGGGTTTGGAAGCAACCGAATGACAAGCCATGGGGCACAGCTGTGAGGTGATGTGACCCACGCCAAATCTGAGTGACCCCTCGTAGTGGTAGATAAAAGAAGGTCCAATGGGAAAAGCTGCACTTTGGGCCAGCACGCCTTTGTGCTGTCTTCCCATTGTCCTAAGTTCGCCTCTCTGACTTGCATCTTGCTGAGTTCATCTGCCCTCTTGTCACCAGTCTTCACTGACATCAGAATCCAGCTCCTTTCAGCCTTCTAAAGTATACTGAAGACGGGTGCATGTCCAGAGATCATCCCTCAAGCCCGTTATGGAATATTACATTAACGATGTAAAGATGTGCCGCATTGGTCTACATTGTAGAATATTACTTTAACCACATAAAGTGTGTTACATTTGTTTACATTGTAGAATATTACTTTAACTGCATAAAGTGTGTTACATTTGTTTACGCTGCATTTGTTACACTTTGCCTGCCTAAGGCACCTGATTGGTTTAATAAAAAGCCAGACGGCCAATAGCTCGGCAGAGGAGGAATAGGCAGGGCTGGAGAGAATGAAGGACAGAGAGAAGGAAATGCCAGGGACAAGCTAGCCAGGCAGCTGCTAGTCAGTCAGTCATGGAGGAAGCAGGAAGTTAGGACTCACAGAATGAAAGAAAGGTCAAAAACCTCAAGGCAAAACGTAGATGAAGAGAAACAGGTTAAAGTAAGTTCTAAGAGCTAGCCAGACAAGTCTAAACTAAGGCCAAGCGTTCATAACTAATAATAAGTCTCCATGTCATGATTTGAGGGCTGGCAGTCCAAGAAAGCCTGCTACACAGGCCTCCAGTGACAAACTGCTCGAGGCGTTCAGCCTCACGGGCTGAGCAGTGTGCAGGTTTCCTGCCTTTCCCATGTGAAGACAGCCATTATTGATCCACCCAGACTAATATAGCCCCTTTAATATATATATATTCATTCTATCAGTCCACAGACCGGACAATTTATAACTGACAGAAATTATTCTACAGAGTTCTGGACGTGTACAAGTCCATGTGCCTGCTCAGGCTGTTCTCGCTGCCAACTTGGAGGCTCACTGCTCTTTTTTCATAGGGCAGAAGTGGGGGAAGGGAGAAGGGGGTAGGGTACTCGAACCTCTCTTATAAGGTCACTAGCCCCATTCTCAGGGTCCGTTGTATGTTGCTAAAGCCAAAATACCTGAGGCTATGTGTTTATAAAGAAAAGAAGTTTGCTTAACTCCCGGTTTGAAGGACTCAGAGCACAGTATCTGGTGAGACCGCCTGGCGGGCAGCATCACATGACACAGGTGCACACGGAAGAGGCTGGTGATGTGTGGTTAGGCGGGAAGCTGGAGAGGAGAGGTCACGCTTGCTCTTTTGTAACAAGGTAGGGACTAAGGCACTCTCAGTGAATCCAATGCCTTCGTGAGAGTAGAGCCCCCAGGACCTGATCAGTTCCTACAAGGTACTGTTCTTAAAATCCTACCACCTCAACACTGCCTCACGTGATTCCAGCACACAAGCCCACTCACTGGCACTCTTCCTGTGTGTCCTTGCACTTCCTGCAGGCCGCACCTCTTATACTATAGCACAGGTAGTACATTTCCAACACACAGATTCGAGGGGCACATCCGGAACACAGTAGATATGAGTATGGATGACGTACGTAACTTCTAGATTGAACACTCCCTGACTGTTCTCCTGCCCGCTGGAATGAGAACTTGGGGCCGAACCATGCTGAACTGTGAAGATGAGGATAACATTACAGGTCTGTGGAGGTGCAAGCCGAGCAACCCAGGGCCTCATGATCAACGTTTCTGCTCCCAGGTTCTCACGCCAGAGGCACAAACCTCCATCTTGGTCAAATGGCTTCTCTGCTTGCTCTCCAGTTAGAGCTGCCAAAGTCTATTATTGCATAACGAATTTAGAATGCAGGCAGCACTCCGTAGCCACGAGTTCTACATGGGTGGGTCCACCCATCGTGGATTGAAAACAGTCAAGAGAAAGAAGTATCTGTTCTGAGCACTCTCTGAGTTTTCTCAGTATTATTGCCTCAAGCAATCGATGAAGCGTGGATTTACCTAGCATTTACATTGTGTTAGCCATTATGGTAATCAGGCGATATCTTTAAAACGTTTAGGAGGGTGTGGCGGGAGTATGCAAACGCTATGCCACTTTTTGGAAGGGACTAGAGCATCTTCCAAGGTTGATATCTACAAGGGACAGGGAACCAATCCCCTGTGGCTACTGAGGACCACTGTGCCTGTAACGGTCTCTCTCACGTGTATGACATGTGGTGTTCTAGTCAGACAGAACAGGCCCAGCTGTTGCAGGCTGGAAGGTAATGACCTCTGTTTGACAGAAAGACTTGGTGGAACTGTCATTGGTGACAGGGGATGGGCAGGAAGCTCACTTGCTCTTTGGGCCTGTAACTCTAGAAGAATTTGGGAATTGGTGACTAATCCTCATTACTTCTTGCTGATTTCAACAAATTCCTTTTTTATATATATATAAAAAAATGAGCTCAGGTTCGAACTGGCTAGTTCTCAAGCCAAGAAGGAAGTAAATGTAGCTCTGCCAAGAAAGCTCACCTGCCGACGGCCAGATAGCTAAACCGTGTTAATCCCAACGGCACACTGAGTCTGGTACATTGGAGCCTTGGAGACTGTGGAAGCCGCACGTTTCCAGATCCTGGATGGAAGGCGGTGTTCTAGGCTGACTCCACACAGCCAGACTGGTTAGGAACATGGCCCTGGGCCTTTCTCAGGCTTTCCCAGCTAGGAATTCTCCACCACACAATGGAATAGTAGCCAAGATCAGATTAAGGGTGTTCCCTGTTCAGCCAGGCCTGTTGTCTCAGATGGCCTGGAGATAGTGGCCATTAAGCCCGGAGAGGGACCTGGGAGAGGCCTGGGCAGGGCACAGAGGGAAAAGTACAGCCAGAGTGGTCAGGCCCACCAGCTCCATCCGTGGAGACAAGACCTCTGGCTGGAGTTCCCTGAACATGGGACTGGCTAGAAGCAATATCCAGGAAACCTCGGTAGGCTTGCTTTTCAGCGCCTGCTGTAGATTTGGTGACAAAGGGTGATGACCCAGGAAGATCCTTTTGGAGGGTAGAGCCACAGGCTGAGGAGGACAGTGGACAGGGGAGTTACTTCCAGAAGACAGAAGGACAAGGAGTCCTTGTAGCTTCCAACCAGCTTGGTCTGGCTAATTACTACCGACTGGGCCGTCCGCTGAGCTCCCATCGCTTTGTTTCCCAAGTAAGGGTTGGTTTAATTGTAGCCTGTGGTTCCACCACACACTGTTCCTCGTTGTGTGCTGGGTGGGGACAGATCCCTCGCTATTGGTGTGCTGGTCTCCAGGCCACAGGTGGCTAGAACCAGACGTGACTGTGGGGTTGGACACAGGATCGTTGTTTAGGTCTTGAAGTGGCTTCCCTTGGCAGGTAGCATTTGTGTTTTGTGCATGAGATGATGATAGATTTTGAGAACGGAAGGGGCGATTGTGACAGATTGTTAATTTGCCTAAAGCGCACGTCTATCCGAGTAAAGCTGCATTTCCGAGACACCTTTCCAGCTGTAGTCATCTGCTACAAGTTATGGCCAATAGGCTTTGTAGAGAGCCTCTTCCCCCAAGTTCTAGATCATACCTTGGATTCCTCTCGGTTGCATCCTGATGGTGAGAAGGTAGACGTGTTGGAGAGCCAGGCTGGACCACACTCAGGATGCCAACCCCAAAGGAGGTCGGAGCAGAGTCAGAGGAAGGGACTTGGAAGCCAGCAAGGGCGTGAGGCTGAGCAAGCACACCAGCTAGGATGCTAGTGGGGGAAAGAAAGCAGCCTCTCTGAAAGCACTTGGTGCAGCAGCCGGGTCTTCCACCTGACGAATACAGACGTGCCCTAAGCATTGCGCTACAGTTAATAATCTCAGTAGTGGAGGTAGCCAGGTGCTGCGGGAGCACAGGGAAGAGTGGTGGCCTCAATCAGAGCCATTTGGAGGGCCTTCCAGGAGGTGATGGGATTTGAAATGAGTCTTGAAGGGTGGGGGACTTTTGCACGTTCATGAATGAGAAGGGGAAGAGCACGCTTGACCGTGGACAGCCTGGACAAACACTCAAAGTGACAGAAGCACCTGGGAAGTGGTCCAGTGTGGGAGGTGGGCTCTGCGAGGAAGATGGGGCCAAGTGTGAGGGATCTTGGATGTCATTTGGTGGGAACTACTGAGGGTTGAACTGGAAAGTAGCTGCTGTGTGTGTGTGTGTGTGTGTGTGTGTGTGTGTGTGTGTGTGTGTGTGTGTGTGAAGTCTGGAAACACTGTATAATAAGGTCTAGGGTGGAGGGAAGATGGCTGTAACTTGTGATTTTCCCATAGAAACAGTATCGTGGTAGAGGACTACATTCCTGACTTTGTGTCTGTTACACAAACTCTTCAAGAGCCAAGCACAAAATCAAACTTATGTAGGTAGCCATTAGGATGCACCAATCTGAATACACAAACTTTCTAAGTTCCTGAACAATCAGATAAGACTCCAAAGAAACTAAAAATATGGATATATAATTACAATGTTCTTATTCTCATAGTGCTGTTGAAAATGATCACTTCAAAAGTAGCCCTTATACAGTTTTTAAGGATTGTGTATGTGTGATCATGTACACACACACACACACACACACACACACACACACGTGAAGAGGCACCACGGCCATGGCAACTCTTATAAAGGAAAACATTTAATTGTGGTAGCTTGCTGACAGTTCAGAGATTTAGTCCATTATCATCTTGGTGCAACATGGTGGCCTGCAGGCAGACATGGTGCTGGAGTACTAGCTGGGAGTCCTATATCTTGACTGGAAGGCAACAGGAAGTGGTCTGTCTCACTGGGCGTGGCTTAAACATATGAGACCTCAAAGCCCTCCTCTACAGTGACACACTTCTCCAACAAGGCCACACCTTCTAATAGCCATTTTCTTTCAAAACGTCACATTGCAGAAGCCAGAGAGAGCATAAGATGGCCTCCATCTCGGGTTACAGTCGGTTGTGAGCGGCAGGACAAGCATGCTGAGGACCAAACTCAGAGCCTCTAGAAGAGCAGCAAATGCTCTTAACCATTGAGCCATGCATGTCTCCAGCTCCTTAACGATGCATTCCTAAGACATAGAATCGGTTTTGAAATATTTATACACTCTTAAAACTATCTCTACAGGGCTGGAGAGATTGCTCGGTGATTAAGAGCACTGGCTACTCTTCCAGAGGATCCAGGCTCAATTCCCAGCTAATGTAGAAGCTAACAACTGTCTGTAACTCTAGTTCTGGGGTGTTCCGATACTCTCTTCAGGCTTCCGTGGAGAAACTTGGTGCACAGATGTATGTATGCGACCAAAACACACACATAAAATACAATACTAAAAAGAAAAAAATAACTACAACCAGGAATTTGATCCATTTTTCATGCTCTGTATTTTTCTTCTTGAAGGTTCCTTCAGGAGATGGCTGATCTTTAGTTCACATTTTTTATATAAGCAGAGTCATGCGATACACACTCTTTTGTGAGACTTCTCTCTCTTAATGTGGCTATTCTGAAAAGCACCCATGTGGAAGAACTTGTTAATACTTAATGCCTTTTGCACTCTGAGTGACGTCCCCATATATACATAAAAGACCAATTATTCCCTCCCCTGCCGTTGGATGTCTGACCTGTTTCCAGTTTTAGGGTCATGCAGATAAGGCTGCCATGAGTGTTTGTGAATAAGACTTGTGCAAACACATACTTCTTACTTCCCTGAGTAAACACCTAGGAATAGAAGGGCCGGGTCACACAGTGTGTGTGGATTTAACTTTTAAAGAATGTGCCAAATGTTCTCAGAGTGGCCAGAGGTTGTAATTCTCGTTCACTGTGTTCCTGTGCAGTTCCTCCAGGTCTTCATTGGTACTTGGGATGGTAAGCTTTTAATTTAGCTGCTACGTAACAGTGATAGCTCAAAGCTTTTGTCCAGTCTTCATTAGTTTTCTTCTTAGCAAATTTTAGTGTTTAATATATTCTGTATAGAATTCTGTTACCATGGACATGATTTGAAAACACCTTCTTCCAGTGTGTGGTTCTTTTCATTCTTTGAACGGTGTCTGTTAAAACAAAACATTTTAATTTTCCTAAAGCCCAGTCCATCAGTTCATTCTTTTCGCACTGTGCTCTTGGTGGCGTATTTAATTTTTGCCAACCCCACGTCAACAGAAATTTTCTTTTGGATATTTCATAGTTTTTGTATTTGCTCTTAGGTCACGAGTCCATGCTGTGTCCTCCTGACATTTGGTCCATGGAACAGTTCCTTTTTTGCTTATGGGAATGTGGTTGTTTTAGTACTGTTTATTGAAAAAGACTTCTGGGGCTGGAGAGATGGCTCAGCAGTTAAGATTGCTTTTGCCAATGGCTCCCAGTTCAGTTCCCAGCACCAAATTAGAGAGCTCCCAGCAGCCTGTACTCCTACTTCAGGAGATTCGGCACCCCCTTCTGTCCTCTACAGCACTGCACTCATGTGTACGAGCTCACACTCACACAGCCCACACAATTAAAAATAATAAAAATACAAGCAGTAGAGGTGCATGCTTTTAATACCGGCACTTGGAAGGCAGAAGCAGGTAGCTCTCGGAGTTTAAGACGAGCATGGTCTACAGAGTGAGTTCCAGGACAGCCAGGGCTACACAGAGAAACTTTGTCTCAAAATAAATAAGTAAACAGAGAGGTAGGTAGGAGGAAAGGAAGGAAGGAAGGAAGGAAGGAAGGAAGGAAGGAAGGAAGGAAGGAAGGAAGGAAGGAAGGAAGGAAAGAAAGTGGTCAACAAGATGGCTCAGTGGCTAAGAGCACTTGCTGTTCTTGCAGAGGACCTAGGTTCGGTTCCCAGCACCCCCACATGGTGGCTCGCAATAGTTCCAGGGAATCCAGCATCCTCTTCAGGTCTCTGCTGGCACCAGGTATGGTATATACATGGTGCACAATATCATGTGGGCAAAACACTTCTACACATAAAAAGAAATAAATAAATGTAAATTAAAATAAATTTTGAAGAGTGTGCTTTCTTTATTTAACTGCCTGTACCTGTTGAAAGCCAGTTGCCCTTAGGAATGTGTCTGCTGCTGGACCCTCAGCCTGCTCCACGGGTCTTTGTATCTGTTTTTATGCTAACACCACACTCTTTGTCAAGATAGTTTTATAATACATCTTGAGATTTGTCTTTGTCTTCCAGCCTTATTCTCCTTTGAAAGTTTTCTGGCACTTTCCGGTTCCTTTGCACTCCCATGTAAATGTCAGAATCACTTTTCCATTACCCTTTTTAAGTTTTTAAATTCTGTAAACAGAAACATAAAGAAGCGACTTGAAATAGTCACAAAAATCCCTGAAATTATTTTGGGTATAAATTCCCAGACTTTTTATATCCTAAACGCATACCTTATTGGATGCACCAGTGCCTGTTTTGATAACATCTGGCTTACAGACATAATTTACATACAGTAAAATTCACCATTTTCAAGTGCTCAGTTCAGTGAGTGTGGTCCATGCAGGTAACCACCATCACAATCAAGATATGGGTGCTTCTGTCACCCTGACAGGTTCCTTGGCAGTCGTTCCTCTCTTCCTACACATGTCTCCATGGTCAACTGATTTCTGTACCCATAATTTCACATTTTCCCAAAATAACTCTAAATGGAACCATATGTCCTCTTTTGTGGCTGGCTTCTCCCCTCTGCCGTATTCCTTTTGAGAGTCACCAAGGTTTTATATGTGAGTAGTTGGGTCTTTATGATTGCTCCATAGCTACACCATTTGGATGTTAAATGAATTAATTCCACAGGTCTGTGGGCTAACAGCCAGATCCCCAGATGGCACCGTTGGGAAGTGGTGGAGCTCTTAGGAGGTAGCACTTAGTGGGGGTTCTGTAGGCTCTAGGGGTGTGCTCCTGAGGGACTGTGGGGCCTTTGGCCCTTCCTTTTTGGCCAGGAAGAGAGCCGTTTGTTCCCCACACACTCTCCACTCTTGCCCTCCAGTGTGCCCACCAGTGACCCAGAGCAATGCATAGGTTTAATCTCAGACTTTTTCTCTCCATAAGTTAACTATGTCTGTTACTTCATTACAATATGTGGGCCGGCCAGCAGTTTGCCTGTGCACTCGGTAGGAAATGGACAGTTGGCTTGTGTCTGAGGCCCTTCTGGGTAAAGCTGCTATAAATCTTCACATATTACATTTGTGTGCACATGTATTTTATTTCTTTTTATAAATATTTAGAAGAAGAATTGCTAAATCGTGTGATAGGTGGATTTTGGGAAGAAACTACTCAATTTCCCCCCTAGGCAGCTGTACCCTTTGGTATTCCCACTGATGATCTATAACAGTTTCAGCCACGCCACATCCTTTTTAGCATCTGGCAAGATTGCTTTTTAAATTGTAGCCAGTATCGTCGGAACAGAGTGTGTTGTCTTGTATTTTCTTTTGTGTTTCCCTAGTAACTAATGAGAGTGATCATTTTTTATGTGTTTTGGGCCTTATCTATATACCTTCTCTGGTGAGATATCCAAATTTTGTGCCCATTTTTTCAGTTGCATATCTTTTCACGATTGAGTTGTGAGAGTCCTTTACTTAATATTCTGGGAGGCACTGCCTTGAATGCTTTACAAATAGCAGCTAAACCAATCTTACTTAAACCCCTGTGATGTAGGCACGATGGTTTCCCTCATTTTGCAAAAAGGGAACTGCAGTACAAGAAGGTTAAGTGCTAACCCAGGTCTCCCGTACCAGCAAGGGGAGGAGCAGGGTTGGTGGGATGGCTCAACAGATAAAGGGGATTACTGCCGAGCCTCATGGCCTGACTTTGATCCCCAGAACCCATGTGGTAAAAGAAAAAAAAACCCACTCCTGAAAATCGTTACTTGACCTCCAATGTGTGCGCACCTGCACACAAACACAAAATAAGCAAATAAATGTCATTTTATAAATTCAAAAAAGAAAGTGATGCCCACAATTGTTGTAGGAGACTGCTCCTTCGTTTCCCAGCTGCCCAGACTCGAATAATCACACAAAGCCATATTAATTACAACACTGTTTGGCCTATTAACTCAGCTTCTTGTTAAGTAACTCTTATATCTTAAATTAACCCATTTCTATTAATCTGTGTATCACCATAAGGCTGTGGTCCACCAGTAAGTTTCCGGAGTGTCTTTCTCCTTCAGCAGCTACATGGCATCTCCCTGACTCAGCCTACTCTCTCTCTCTAGATCTCTGTCCGGACTTCCTGCCTGGCTTTATTCTGCCCTGTCATAGGCCAAAGCAGCTTCTTTATTAACCAATGGTAAGAAAACATATTCACAGCATACAGAGGGGATTCAACCCACATCACACAATGATCCCCAGACATCCTGGCTTGATTGCTGGCCCTGTTTTTCCATGTTGGCACAGCTTCTCTCTCTCTCTCTCTCTCTCTCTCTCTCTCTCTCTCTCTCTCTCTCTCTCTCTGTGTGTGTGTGTGTGTGTGTGTGTGTGTGTGTCTGTTTCCCACCTCAACCTTGCAGGAGTGCATGTATAAATTACTTGTCAGTGTGGCCATACCACTTGGCGGAAACAACTTAAAGGGAGAAAAGTCTATTTTGACTCATGGTGCCAGAGGTCTTTGGTCCATCACGATTGGGAAAGGATGGCAGCGGGAGCCCCATCTGCAATGGTGGAAGAGTATAGCGGCCATTCCATCCGCGGTGATGGGAGCGTGTAGTTGCTGCTCTGCATTTCACATCATTGCTGATGAGGAAGCAGAGAGCATGGGCTGGAGCCAAAGCAGTCTAGTGTCTTAGCCCCGCCCCCAGTGACCTGCTACTGTCAGAAGGCTCTGTTGTGTTCAAAACATCAGGAGCTGGAGACCAAGTGCTCCCTTAGGAAGGAAACATTTCATACTGAAGCCCTAACCGTCCACAGCGAAGAGGACCAATGTGACGGAACAGAAGCCTTTAAATGTTGTTTCGAGGGATTTTCATGTGAAATTTTGAAGGAGTATGGTCGGCTGCACACAGTCCCATCTCTGCTGTAGGAAATCAGCCAGTAGCCTTTAAGTTACCCGCCCACTTGGGCGTGGCCTCATATACTATAAATGCCGCGTGCGTTCCCTCTCTCTTCTGGCTGCTGGATTCACGGTTCCCGTTCCCGTTCAAGCAGAGGACTGTGTTGAAAGTCTACCCCTAAATAAATAACCCTTTATTATGCTCAATTCTGAGCTAGTGTGCGATTTCTTTAGCGTCTGTCTTCACACCTCCAAGCCCAGGACACCAACTCGTTGTGAGTTACACACACAAAAAAATGGGCGTGTGAGAGCACAGAACATGGTGGGCTTGTGAGGCCAGGGGCAGTGGAAAGGGGTAGATGTGAGATATATATATACACATAGGAAATTGTCAAATAATCACTTTTAATTTTAAAATACATTAACAGTCATCAGAGGCAACTCCAACATGCCTGACACCTGCTAATGCTTCTGCTGATGAGTCTCAAACTGTACCCCGAAAATAACCCTAGGGACCCATCAGTCTGGCACACATAGACAGGCTGGCTGAAGGTGAAAAGAAAAATCGCCCACTAAACCGGTTTATAGGAAATGACTTGACCTGGACATGGTGGTACACACTTGCAAGCCCAGCTCTTGGGAGGCAGAGGCAGGGGATCACAAGTTCAAAGCCTGCATGATGAGACTCCCGTCACAAACACACATGAAAGGGGGACTTTTATTATCTCTTGAACAGATGGATCAGAAGTAGGAGGCAGTAGCTGGGTAGACCCACCTACTCAGGCACCACATATTATTGTTAAAAGGAACACTTTTCTGTTTGTGACCAAACACATTACTTTTCTTTAAGCACAGTACAGCAGTTGGAAAGTCTGGTCCAGTGCGGCTTGAGTCAGGAGTCCAGTGACCATCACTAAGAGACCCCAGGGGACAGAAGAGCATCATCGCTCCATCCATTTAATCAGGATACTTGTATTTCATCCTCATTGTCCAATGGCACAGTTGGCCAGCCAACATCTGTTTTCCTAATGTCAAAGTCTATTTTTACAAAATAATTGGAAAATGTGAGTTTTTATGTTTTTAACAAACAAATTCAAAATTATTTTAAATCTTTATTGGAAAATTTCACAAGCCTTTTATCTTACCTGTGCATGTGTCTGGGGATTAAACCATTCATTTTCAATTTTTAATTTAAAATTCTTCTCCCACTTGTATTTTATGTGCCTGGGTATCTTTCTTGCATGTGTGTCTGTGCACTGTATGTGTACAGTGCTCCCAGAGGCCAGAAGAGGGCCTTGTAAGTGATCCTGGGAGTACAGAAGCTGCCATGCTTGCCTGGCATTGACGTGGATGCTGGGCATCCAAACTCTAGTCCTTGCACTTTACAGGAAGTACTAAGCCATCTCCCCAGATCCCTGTACAGAATTAGCAAGGGAGGTCGGTGACCAAAGTCTGAATCCCTCACAGCAAGTCACCATGTGATCAATGCAGGTCTGAATCCTTCACGCTTTCAAGTTGCTCTTACACTTGTTATGTTTTGTTTTGAGTTTTTTGTTTGTTTGTTTGTTGTTTTGGGGGGAGGGTCAAAAAGGGTTTCTCTGTGTAAGAGCCCTGGCTTGTAACATGAGGGCCTGCTTATTGGGGTTTATGTCCTACTCAGTTCCCACAGCCAGTAAGCCCCCAAAGAAAATCACACAGAGGTCTCCATAACATTATAAACTGATTGGCCCATTAGCTCAGGCTTCTTATTAGCTCTTGTAGCTTATATTAACCCATTATTCTTATCTATGTTAGCCACATGGCTCAGTACCTTTTTCAGTTAGGCAGATCACATCCTGCTTCTTCAGTGGTCTGGGCAGTACTGGGGAAGAGCTTCCTTTTTCCCAGAATACTCCCATTCTCATCGCCCCGCCTCTACTTCCTGTCTGGTTGACCCACCTATACTTCCTGCCTGGCCAATCAGAGTTTATTTAAAACATGATTGACAGAATATAGACAATTATCCCCTACCACTGGCTTCCTGGAACTCACACTGTAGACCAGACTGACCTCAAACTTGCAGAGATCTGCCTGCCTCTGCCTCCCAGGTGCTGGGATTAAAGGCGTTGTGCCACCACTACCTGGCACACTCACTTATGTTTAATGAAAATCAGTTACTCCCTCATCTACTGTTCAAACATCAGTGACTTAACCACACAGATTATTCTGTCTGAAATGTCCACTGAAGTCACACACTACTACTGGTTTCTTGTCATAGAAGAGATTCATGAATCTAGAACCTATTTATTTTCTGTTCACGAGAAACGCACCCACCATCAGTAGTAAGTAGAAGGTCTGTTGCCTCAAAGAGCTTCCCATTAGGCCTCTCTCGCTTTAGAAATAGCCCCTTTACGGCATCCTTTTGAGAAAACCCGATCACACTGGCACACAATCTGGAGTGCTCACCCAGCAGTGGATGAGGCCAGTGTCCCCTGACCGTGAGTCACAGTAGGAGGTGCCAGACACCCTCACATCAAAGAGCTAGCCCTCCATCCCAGAACTCCCGGAGAACCTTCTAGAACTGAGAACAGTCTGATACTGGTGCTGAAGAAGAAAAGAATCTCAATCTATTTATCTAAATACTAAGAAAGTCTTTCCTAAGTTCTGGACTTCAAGAGAGTGACAATATTGTCATGCTTCAGGCAAAGGTCCTGTTAGATGCTTCCTGCTGGAGATGAAGATGGAGGATCCCACTCCAGATGATTGACGGGTTCCAGCAGGAGGCAGAGGCCAGAGGCCAGAAGAAGCTGATTATGGGAGCAGCCAACGCAGACTCTCAGGACCATCTGGGCAGTGGCCACCATATGGGGGGAACACTCCTCGACCCCACCCACCTTCCCTCTAACAGGTTGATTGTGGCTCACCAGCAGTATGTGCACACATGTTTGCACGCATGCCCACTTGCTCACTCACACAATCTGAATTTCCTCTGTAAGACCTACGGTCCCAATTCCTAAAACTTTCCTTCCAAGGAGGCTTGATGGTCAGCTCTGTGCCTCCTAGACCACATGATGGGGAGGCACCTGTTTGAGTACATGTGCTCACATGTCCTGTCCTCAGAGACACATCCCTGCCCACACTTGGTCATGTGTGCTCACACATGCTCAGAGACACATCCCTGTCTATGCTTGGTCATGTGTGCTCATACGTGCTCAGAGACACATCCCTGTCTATGCTTGGTCATGTGTGCTCATACGTGCTCAGAGACACATCCCTGTCTATGCTTGGTCATGTGTGCTCATACGTGCTCAGAGACACATCCCTGCCCACACTTGGTCATAGGTGTTCACACTTCCTCAGAGACACATCCCTGCCTATGCTTGGTCATGTGTGTTCACATGCCCTGTCCTCAAAGACGCACACCTGCCTATGCTTGATCATAGGTGCTCACATGTGCTCAGAGACACATCCCTGTCTATGCTTGGTCATAGATGCTCACATGTACTCAGAGACACACACCTGCCTATGCTTGGTTATAGGTGCTCACACGTGCTCAGAGACACATCCCTGCCTGCGCTTGGTCATAGGTGCTCACACATGCTCAGAGACACATACCTGCCCACGCTTGGTCAGGCTCACTCTTGACTACACACCCCAGTCACAATCAGCAAGCCCCAGAGACAGTTGTTCCTCCAGCACAGGAAGGCAGCCCTTAGGTCTCCCTCAGGGGATGTAAAAGAGCCGGGGTCCCCTAGGCTGAATGCCTTTCCAAGGCTGATGTCTGCCACCGTCAGAGCTGCACACACAGCTGCTGCCAGGACACAGGCTTGCATTGTGCCTTCAGGTCCAGGGGACAATGAACGCCTGTTTCCTCCCGGGAGCGCAACACCATCCTTCTCCCCACCACACTGCCTGGTAGCCTGAGCCCAGGAGCCCAGCGCCCTGTTTTAAAGAATTAGGGAGAGTCCCCCAGTGCTGTGCTCTGCACAGGAAGTCCTAGGGGAGCACAGGAAGTCCTAGGGGAGCCCTGCTCTCACAGGGACCTCCAGGGAAACTGGTGGTTTCATCTGTTCTTTGGATAATGGCAGAAAACCAAGATTTGAATGTGTCTGGTCCCTTGAAGATCAAGTCAAGCTGAGGCCCAGAGCAGAAATCCTGCTGGAGGGTTTACTTGGATGCACAGAAAGGTCTCTGCTGGCTACCATGCCTCTGAGCTGACCCTGCCTCATGTGACACAGGCCCCATACTATGTCTGGGAAGATGGTCTGATAGACTCATTCATCAAGACACGGCACCACTCTGTGGGTGTGCATGTGGGGACTATGCCTGAAGATCGTTTGATCCCATCCGTTCCCCATAAACTGAGTCATCATTGTGACGATGTCCTCCACTTTTACTTTGATTCCGTCCCCCACAGTCTATGAAACCAGGCATGACGGTGTATACCTATAATCCCAGTACTGGGGATGTGGAGGTAGAAGGCTCAGAAATTCAAGGCCATCCCTAGACTATACAACCTAGACTACACAAGATTCTATCTCAAAACAAAACGGAAACAAACCCACAGCAACCCCTCCCCCACAACTCACACCCCTGCAGTAGGTTAGAGGCCACCTATGCCTCCAGGCTCTTGGTCACTACTGATAAAGTGTTCTGGGCGCCTGGGGACCAGACTTCTCTAATTTTCCTCTCTGGAACACCTTTACACAAATCTATGTTCCAGGCAAACCCCTTTTTCTTACTTCTTCCATACATACTGCTTTTCTATCTTCTGTGTTTTTTCAATAATTCACATGCCAAGTAATGTCATTAGCATTTACTGAGATAAGGGCACCAGAAAAAAAAAACACCAGCTTTTTTTAGATGAATTATCATTGTTGCATTGCTGTTACTCAGTTTGTCTGAACTTTTAAAATTCATTTTATGCGTATGGGCGTTTTGTCTGCACATATGTCTGTGCACCGTTTGTGTGCCTGGTGCTTGCAGAGGTCAGAAGAGGGCGTTGACTCCCACGGTACTGGCGTTACAAACCATCGCGAGCCACCATGTGAGTGATGGCTCTCGACCACTCAGCCATCTTCCCAGTCCCTTGTCTGAATTTAACTGACAATCCCATATTTTTGTCTGCTAAATTTGGCAGCTTTAATTTAGCACCTGCTTTCAGCTATGCTCCGGATACAGGGGATGACAGGGCCTGTTCTCAGGGTGCTGCCAGTAATAAAAAGCACCCTACCTCAAGGAAGGGTGGGGCTCATAAAGGGGAATTTCTGGATGCCATGGCATTTAGAGAAGGGGACACCAACCAGGCCTTGGGGCATCAGAAGCGGCTTCTGTGCCGAAGTTAACTTACTTAAATTAAGTAATGTAAAGGGACTTGGAGACAGTTTGTCTCAAATAACCAGGACAAACCCCACTCTGCACCCCCCCCCCCAGCACTGGGATGGAGGAGATATGACGCTATCATGGGCCTGGCTGCAGGAAGATGTCTGCAGGGTGGGGTCTGTGGTACAGGACCACAGACCTTGGAGGAGCTACCTAGGGAGAGATCAGACAAATAAAGAAAGGAGGCAGCGACTGCGAGTGGCCTCAAAGCCCCTCTATGAAAGGCTGACACACAGAAGGACCCTCCGTGTCAGGTCGAGGGTTAGTCGTCAGTAGAGGCAGATGTCACCTTCTGTGCTGAGACCGCCTTGCATTCCTTTCCCATTAGATGACCCCCGGGTGGGACCTAGCATGGTGCATCACGGCTTCAGGGCTTTGGGGCTTCAACGAGAGGAAAGACACAGGCCTGTGTGTGCCACACGTGAGGAATCCCCGTGAGAGAACGCGTACGCGTGCCCTTGGGGCTGTGTGAAGCAACTGGGTGCTTGAAGGCACCACCTTTGTTCTTGCCCCGCTTGGTTTCAATTTGTAATACCGGGGCAGCAAAGAGGGCAACACCGTTCAAAACCCAGCTCTGTCACTCATTAGCTGAAGAACCTCCACTAAGTCCCTCAGCCTCTCTGAGCTTCGGCTTCTCTCTGTGTAAAATGAAGACCGTTGGCTACCCTCACCCTAAATAAGCAAGCCGGTACGTCAATGGAGCTAGTGCCGTTTGCAGAGTCCTGATTGGGGTAAAACAAGACGATGCACCTGTGAACTAATAGGTACCGGCCTCGGAAGGGCTTGTTTTTCTTTCCTCCAAATACCACACCTGTTATTCATTCATTTAGTATAACAATAGCAGGAGCCTTTATGGGATATGAACCGGCCAGTTAAGGTTTTCTAACCTGCTCCTGATTTAAGAGAGGGAGGTAGAACTCTTTCTCTGCCCTCATGTGTTTTCCCATAATCTCATTATTTCTTCTAAACTTAGAGGCATGCAGATTTGCTCGCCGCTGCTGGATAAAATAAAAAGAAACACACACACTTGGGCATAGCCAGGTATAGACTTCATTAAGTTTCTACTGTTGTTAGTAACAGTTGAAGGTAGCTTGCCTGGTTCTGACTTAAGAAGGTCTCCATAGGGACCTGAAGTGGCTCAGGTGTTAGACCCATGAACGGGCCATGCGGAGGACTCTAATTCAGTTACCAACACCCACATCCATTGGCTCAGAACTGATGTCCATGGAGCTGGAGCACAGCTCCACAAAGACCCAGTACCTCTGACCTCCAGGGCTATCTGCACATACCCATGATTTAAAATAATAAAAACGAACCTAAACAAGAAGCAACACTGAGCATTCCCAGGAACTGTTTGCGGGGTGCCTGGGTAGTCACCAGCCTCCACAGCTCTTGCTGGACCCAGGAGTCTGCTCAGTTGGTCTCTAGACAGACCTTTAGTCCCTGCACACCACTTCCTCCTGCCTCTGCCTGGCACACCTGGAAGGCAACTGAATGCTGGGTCCCTTCAAAACTTGTCTGTTGAAGCCTCAATCCCCAGAGCGGCTGCGTGGAGATGGGCCTGGTGTACCTAGAAAGAGAAGGGCCGTGTGAACACACTGTGAGAAGGCCGCTGGCTGCAAGCCAGGAGGAGGGCCCTTGCTGGACATACTGAAATCAGCTGGCCCCGTGATCGTGGGCTGCCCAAGCTTCCAGGACTGTGAGAAATAGCTGTCCGCTGCTGAAGCCACCTGGAGTGTGGGATTTTGTGACAGAACCTGAGCTTACTAAGACCTCTCTCTTTCTCCAGTCCCTTGTCTGCCAAGAGCATCCTCGGCAGTTCCCGCCCACATGACTCCCACGGACAAGGCTTGCGTTCACTCCTTGGCTACCTTCTAATCAGTGTTTCATTCCAGACCAGCCCCTTCCCTCTTAGCGAGCATGTGCTCATCGCTGAGTGGACTTCTTTACTCCCTTACTAGGGAGCATCAGAGTCAACAATGGACATTTTCGAGGAATGTCTCTCACTAACATGATCATCCCAGCTTTTTGTAAAGAACACACGTATCATTAAATGGCAGAGGCAGTTGCCATCTGGGATGGTGACTAGCTTGCTCTGCATGTTTGGTCCTTATGGTAGGGTGTGGGTGTCAAAATGACACCTTCCCGTTGTAGGCTGGTCTCCCTCAAATTTCATTTCCTTATACTCTTTCTTCTTTCTAGTACTGCCCTTTGCTCCGCACCCAGGAACGCACCCTAGCCTTCACCGCAGCTTGGGGCCAGTCCATTCTCCTCACCCCTCAGGGCCACTAGCCTGCTCCACCATCACCAATAGTGACTCACTCGGGGAATGCTAGGGGTCCCTGTGTCCAATGCCTGCCTGCCTGGTCTCTCCCCACGAGCAGTCTCAACCACCATTTTTACTGACTGTGGCTCTCGTAGACAAACTTGTCACATAGACTCTGTAGGTAGGGAAGAGAGCTGAGAGTCACAGTGGGGACTGGTGATCACATCATCCCCATCAGTCCCCACCCCTGGGCCAGACTTGAGTGCCCTCTCTTTCCCCCTGTCCGACCCACCGTGTGTCCTGCTAGAGACAGAGATTCAGAGCGCTCCATGCTCACGTACTTTCCCCTAGAAGGCCAGCAACGTGGAGCTCCGCCCACCTCCACACATACTTCAGCCTGCACATGGTGTGTTCATGGCAACATCTAGATGAGGAAGTGAACCTTTTTTTTAAAAAAAAAAAAAACTAAGCTGTAGTTAAGCTGGCAAAAAGAATGTCCATGGCTGTATTCTTACCTAATCATGACATAATACAGTATGCCATGGGCCTCTTCCCCCTATGATAGGATGCTGCTGGCTGTCCTAACCCTGCCTCTAGACGATCCTAGCTGAGCCACTGAGTACCCTGACTCCCAGCGTCTCCCCCGGTTTCCCTCTGAAGACCGTCGCCCTGGCAGCATCTCTCCTTCCCATGAGAAGGATGGGATAACAGCATCTGCACGAACTTGGGGTGTGTTTTTCTCTTGCCTTGTCAGAACAGTAGCTCCTATCTGGCTGGTGATGGGCTGTGAGCCAGACGTAACAATGAAGGCCTTGTGAGCTTGCCCAGGGGTGTGCTGGGAGCTCACAATTTAGCACACACACACAACCCTTCCTGGTGCCACCTTCTTATCTCCTGTCACAGAGTCTTTGCCAGTACTGGGGCTGTAACTCAACCCCCTGTAATTGCATGTCCCAGATAGAGCATTCCTGGGCTTGGGCCATGATTAAACATTGGCTTTAGGAACTGAAGCCTTCACCGCCAACTGCAGGTGCTCCAGCCGGGGAGGTGCTGGCTGGGTGTCCATTTCTGTTTTCCTCCCCCTGATGTTGGAGTGACACAGAAGACCTCAAGAGCAGCACAAGACCTAGCCTTGTGCACATACCCCATGGTGCGTCTATGCATTGGCCCTAAAGCTGTCCCAGTGTAAGCCCACTGTCAGCTAGACCTGGTGGCACTTTGTGATGTTCTGCAGAAGCATGGGTCATCTCCTATGGCTGTCATTTTGCCTTCAGCACTGAAATCCACTCAGGCCAGGGAGCCAAGCCCAGGGCACCACAAGGGAATGAGGGCTACAGACAAGGGAATGAGGGCTACAGGGGCTATGGTACTCACACTGATGGATGCACCTTCAACAGGACGCAGACACCAAGACTCCTTAATGAGGGGTTGGTACCATTGTAAACCAGCCTCCAAGGAAAAAGGCTTAAGGTTTGGGAACCTCACACTCCAGGGTCAACCCCTTGTCCACAGTACACAGTAGAGCAGGGTCTATGTCCCCCAAACCCAGTGTCCCACCTCAGGGACTTGCAGGCCTCAGCCCTTAGACATAGACAGAGTTATGCTGGGGCAACTTGGGAGACCCTGAAGCCACACTGTAATAACTCAATTCAACTCCATTCCAGCACCCATTCAGGCCCTTATGATGAAAGAGTCATAGGCCCAGGTACATACGGAGAGGCCCTAAGTCAGGTAAAGTATAGAAGCACCAGATGGAGTCAGCCAAGCCTGCACGCACCTGGAGCTTCCCAGAAGGCACAGCCTCCAAGCCTGGCCACTCCACTGGGTGCTGGGTGGAACATGCTGGGCCTCTGCTTATGTGGAGCTCCTGGTGCCAGACTGTTCGGGTTCAAACCCTGGTCCCGCACAGACCAGCTGGAGCAATTTGGCAAGCCCTTCCCATAATGCTCTAGAGCCCCAGCTTCCTCAGCTGTGAAATGGGTGGAATAAAAGCCCGCTCTCACTGGGGTTTGAAGAAGACCATGGGAGAGAATGGAGTGGTGCCTGCCTCCGAGATCTGGAGAAGATGCTGCAGAGGTGGTTGGCGCTCTGCTGGTTGCCAGGACAGCATCCACGAAAGAGCTGTAGTAGTGCAGCAATAGGGAGCTCACAGACAGGTGTGCCGCTCCCGCATCCAGACATGTTTCCCCTTCCCACCATCATGGTCTTTCCAAGCCCCCAGGAGCAAACACTCATTTTATGAGTTGTGTTCCTATTTTCCTGTACCAGAGTGACTTATTCGGTCTTAAATCAGTCCTGTTACAACCCAAGTTAAATGTGTTCAGTGGCAAAGTCCCCAAAGGCATGCTTAGCTCTGCAGGAAGGCTCGCTCCTCTTTGGAGCCTCTAGTGCAGGTCAGGGGTCCCCAGTCACGGCATGGACAATGGAGGGTATCACAGATAATAAGTATCCATGGTTCTGTCTTACCTCAGGGCTTCTGGAAACAGTAAGACATACGCTGCTTCTCACACCACTTCTGGGAGCCAGGAATTTGGGAGCAGCTTAACTTGTTTCCACTCTGGGTCTGCCAGGAGCATGCAGTTGGCATTTCAACTGTGGCTTGGTCATCTGATGGTTGGCAGGTGGCAAAGGATCCACCTTTAATACAGAGCAGCACTTGCTTGTGATTTGTGAAGCACTGATAAGAGCACATGGAACCTTTCAGAGGAACGCTTGAGTCTACTTAAGACATGGCTGCCGGCTTCCTCCAGAACAGGGTTCTCACCTTGCGAGTCACGCAACCCTTTCTCAGGGGTGGCCTAAGACCATCAGAAAACATGGATATTTATATTTATATTATGATTCACAACAGTAGCAAATTTACAGCTATGAAGTAGCAATGAAAATAATTTTCTGGTTGGGATCATCACAACATGAGAAACTGTATTAAAGAGTCACAGTATTAGGAAGGCTGAGAACCACTGCTCTAGAGTTATTAGCAATCTGAGGAAGGACTCATAGTATCTTACTATGACCTTGACCTGGAAGTTACATATGGCCATTTTCATGATATCTGGCTGTGTAAACAAAACAAATTTATTTGGTGTTGGAGGGAATCGCACTGGGGTATGAATATTGGTAGGCAGGGATGATTGGGGGAAATTTTAGAGCCTGCTAACACATCAGGAAAAGATACTGAAGAGACACAGTTTCACTTCTGGGAGTGAGATGCTAAGCAGGGCATATGGAGAAGGGCAAGTCACCCTAAAAGCATAGTTGTGGATTTGACAGCTTCCCACGTGGCCCTATGTGGTCCTTACTACACATGGTGGGCCAGCTGCTGGCCAGAGATACATTTGCAATTAATTATGTAGATTTATGTTTGATGGGGACACAAGGCAGCATTATCAGGCAGGATGTGGGTCAAAATGTGGAGAAAGCTTTCTCATTGTGGGTTTCCATTAGAGGGAAATAGAGGGGACCTTGATGGGTAGTGGCTTCCATGCTAGATTCAAAAAGAATAGAGTGTCCTCAACGGGCAAAGGGTGGAGAACCCCAAAAGACAGTGGTTCCATCCACCCATCCACCATCCACCCAGTCAGTCATTTTTAAATAGTCGAGTGCTTACCGGGTGTCAGACTGTACTGGCATGTCGAGAAATGAACGCAAAATGTATGACCTTTGTGGTTTGTGTCTCGGGGCCACACTGTGAATGTTCGGTGTGAAGCACTCCTCCTTGTTCTTTAGGGATGATAGATCTTTGCAGGCAGAGTGGGTATACCATAGAGAGGGGGAGCTCGGGAGGAGCTCTCTGCCAGGTGGAGCTGTGGCACCAATCACAGCGTGTTAGATTTGGGTGGTGACTGGGAACCATGCGAGGTCTCAATGAGGAAGCTGGGGCAAGGGCCATCTTGGCTCCTGTGTTCTCATCTTAGAGCCCGCTAACACATCAGGAATAGATACTGAAGAGACACAATTTCAGTTCTGAGAGATGGTGACCCGAGTGAGCTGTTGGGCAGGGGTATGGAGAAGGGCATAGACCTGAATTTGGCCACTTCCTAGACGGTCTTAGGTGGTTCTGCCTATGCATGCTGGCCCCACCGCTGACCAGAAATATATTTGTGATTAAGTATGTAGAATTATGTTTGATGGCATCATGCCTCTCTCTCTCTCTCTCTCTCTCTCTCTCTCTCTCTCTCTCTCTCTCTCTCACACACACACACACACACACACACACACACACACACACACACACACACACCTAGTCTTAGAGTACTTGGAACATGGCTCCATCTTAACTTCTGGATATTTGATATGGTGCCATTCCTTTGTGCCATCAGAAAAGGGACAATACCAAACTCTTGGACTGTGGAAACCGTGTAATCAGTCATCTTCTCTCTGACGTCATCTGGAAGGGACTTCCTCATGGAGAATGGCTTCCCTCACTTCTGCTCTTCCCAAACCCTAGAGCTCCTTTCCCAAGCCCAGCATCCCTGGCTCTACTTCCTCAGGAATATGTACTCCAAATGCCGACCAGGATGTGGTGGTTTCTATGCCTGACAGAACCCTTGCTTCCTCAGAGTCCCCGGGTCAGGGAAGGAACTTGGCGCTTAAGCAATCGTCCTGTCATGAGAAGAGAGCCTCGAGAAGAGATGGGTGAATTCTAGGCCTCACTTGATGAAAATAATCACGGGGTTGATTTACTTATTTTGTGCTCGGATCCACTTGATACAACTATACCTCTAGTAGGTGTGTAAAAGGCAGTCTGAAAGATAGGTGTGACTTGCAAAAGAGTAAGCATAGGAAGGTGACAGGAAACCTTGGGATATCACAAAAAAGAGACCGAGGCTGGAGAGTGCTGGCAGTGGAAAAGTAGGGACTGACTCGGAGGCTGGGGTAATGGGCTCAGCACAAGGAAGGAAGGGAGGGTGTGTTCGAGCTCTCACAGCGTGGAGGTTCAGTCCACCACCGTGGGGAAGGCACGTTGACAGGAAAGCAAGGCCATATCCTATCCACAGTCTAGTAGCTGAAAGAGACAAATGCCATACTCGGCTCGGCTTCTTCTTTGTATTCCAACTGGTAACCCAACCCAGGGGATGGTGCTGCCCATACTTCCAGTGGTCCTTCCCACCTTGATTAATTAATTATTAATTAATTAATCCCATCTAGAAATTCCTCATGCCCAGAGGTCTGTCTTCCGGGTGATTCTAAATCTTTCAAGTTGGCAGTCAATATTAAGCACCAAGGAGGCTATGCCAGGAAGGATAGGGGTTGACGACTCCGAGGGATTTATCCTACAGGGGAAATGGAGGCAGCACCTAACTGAAGCTACGAGGGAAACCAAACACTCAGTTGTGGACAGCCTAGGTTTTTAGACCTTCAAGAGGCTATTCCAACATCATCATCCCTTCCCTTCTACAAACAGACCCTTACTTTTCCTTCAGGGTTCTGTCCATTCCCCAGCTGCAGAACTTCCTGACGGTACTGGCAAAGCAAGACAGACTCACAACGGATAATTGAAGCTTTACTCTTTTACATGAAGATTCGTCTCTGTGATGCAAAGCCCTCCCCCCCACCCCCGTGAGATACTAAAGCCAAGAGTTGCATCCATCTCCCAGTGTATGAGCTATAAGGAAAGGGAAGCCTGGTGTTGTCCAAAGCATCTTTGCTTTGACATGAAATGAGGCATCCAGAGAATGAGGCCAACACAGAGGGAAGCAGCCATGGGAGATATAAGAGGTCAAGTTCAGAGAGACTAAGACCGAGAGAGAGGATGAGAACAAGCATAGACCCATCCATGTCTCAAGCTCTAAGCATGTTTTGATACAGTGCCAAACTGAAAGCAATCATTTTTCTTCCCCACAGCTAGATTTAATACTCACACATCTGAGTGGAAGAAACAACCAACATGACATCCAAGAGGAGATGTCAAAGACAGATACGGAAGTGGCAATGCCACTTCCTCTGAGGAGGAGGTAGACAAATGGAGCAATGGCTAGAGGAAACTGAGGCACTCTTCCCCCAGCTACCAGGAGTATTGTTAGCTCCCAGGTCAAGTGTTCCACAGAAGTGACCTTACCCAAAGTCATCCCCAGGAAGGGGGAAGAAGGAGCTGAGTGAGGCCCGATTCTCACGACTGGTGGAATAAAGAGCCTACTGCCTTTCCATCCTTGGAGAGCACTGAAGGCTCCACCCGCCTTAGCACCTCCAGGGGCTGGCTTCCGTTTCAACTGTGTCATAGCCCAGCTTCTCCTTTAGCCCTGTGAATGTTGATTCCGAGATCACTCCCTAACAGAGTGCCTACCTACGACTCTCTTTCCCTCCTCCTGTCCCCCTTCCCCACCTCTGAGTCCATCTTCTAAGAAAGCCCACTTCTAACAGAAGCTCTCCATTTAAAATTGGTGGAAATAACAATTGAGAAGAATTAAAAATAATAAACAAGACACAGAAATCTGGAGTCTTTTAATACTGCAGAACCGCTGGTCCTAGATACCACCTTAAATGACAGAAAAAAACCAACTCCTAGACTGTGAAAGCCAGTAAGCTTTGAGAAAAGTTGTGACAGCAATCTTAATGACATTCTCATTAACATAACATAGTATTTAGAAGTCTAGCATTGGGGAAAGACAAATTTTAAGATTTCACAATGTGGAGGCCTGCATGGGGCAGTGGACAAATCTTTCAGATGGGAAAGCTAGTAACATGATTTTATAACATTTGGTGATCCGTAATGCCTCGGAAGGCCATCCTATGCCTAGCGAGCTCCCAGCTCTAGTGGGGGACTAGGATAGGTCATCAGAAAAAAGTCCACATGTGGACAGATGCTGGCAGCCTCCCACACTAAGCAATGCCCAGTAAGACAAGCTCTGGACAGCACATCAGTTTGCCAGCAGAGAAAAAAGGCGGCTTTGCTGATGGACCCCTCACTGTGCCCATTGCCCGAGCCTAAGAGAGTGCACAGCTGTAGTATATTATGAAAATCAACCTCTTCGGCATTCCAAACTGAAGCTGTGATATCGAAGGTTTCTGAAGAAGCAGCCGTACCCCAAGATAAGGCTGTGGCCCTGAGATGTATCCTTATCAGTTCCCCTGAAGAATTCCCCGGTGGGGGTGAGGGTAATAGTTTGGTAATAGAGCATTTGTCTATAGTTTTGATCTTCAGTGCTTTGGATAATACTGATGGTGATGATGATGATGATGACGACGATGATGACGATGATGACGATGATGATGACGATAATTAAACTCACTGGCAGGAGCAGGAGTCTACTCATCAGCCTAAATCAGAGGAAGGAGGCTATGTGCTAGCAATAGTGTTCCTACGTGTGACCTTGAACCTCTAAACTATGTCCGGAACAGATTTGTTTTTGTTTGTCTGTTTCTACCAGACTACTTATTCATGGAACAGACTGTTTGGAAGCAGACGGACTAGACTAGTGTATGCTTTTAAAAGTTAATTTTGAATTATGATCAGATGTGTTGATTCATCTTACCGTAACACATACAGCACGGTGGTTGTGGGATGTCCACAGAGCTGTGCACACTGCACTTCTGTCTGGTGTCAAGCAGAGCATTTTACCACTGCAGAAGGAAACCCCATACCCACTACAGGCACTCCCCGTCTCCTTCTTCTGCCCTCCAGACCCTAGGAACCGCCAATCGACTGTCTCTGTGGCTTTGCCTGTTTGGGGATTTCACATCGCCTTGGTAACTTTGCTATTTGAGGATTAATATCACCTCTACTGCTTTGTCTTTTTGAGGATGTCTTATCAATGGAATCATACAAGGGACCTTTCATTCTTTCACTCACCATAATGTTTTCAAGTTTAATCCATGTCATAGCATGTATTTCATGCCTTTTTACTGACTAATATTCTGTGAATACGTATGTGTATACATATATAAACATTTCATCTGTTTATCAGCGGATACATGTTTGAGGTTTCCTACTTCAGGCTATTATAAGTAATTTTGTTATGAATATTTTCCTGTCTTCTGGGCAGACACCTAATGGTAGAATTCCAGGGTTAGAAGGTAATCTCATGTTTAACTTACTCAAGAACTGCCAAATCATCTTCCATAGCGACTACAACATATTATGTTACCATAACCACCAACAGTGAGCAAAGGTTCCCATTTCTGCCACCCTTTCCCATACGTGTCATGACCTGTTTCCTGGCCCCAACTTTAAAAACGTTATTCTAGTGGTGTGGAGTGGTGTGTTATTGTGGTGACATTGGGCATGTTTCCATGTGCTGATTGCTCCTGCCTTTCAAATCCTCCATACATGTTTTAAAAAGAATAAGTGGTCCTCCTCTTCTTCCTCCTCCTCTTCCTCTGCCTCTGCCTAGAATCAAACCCAAGGTCTGCCATGAAGTAGCTAAATACTAACTATTGGGCTATATCCCCAACCCTCTTTATACTGGAAGGGGGTCTCATGAAGCCACCCAGGATGGCCTTTAGCCCACTCAGTAGCTACAAGGAAGTCTTGTATTTGTCATCTCCCTTCTTCAGCCTCCCAGATGCTGGTAGGACAGGCTTGTCATTTGTCTTCTCTGGAGGAGGGTCTTTTTTGTTGTTGTTTGCTTGTTTATCATTTTGTTTTGTGTTTGTTCATTTGCATTTTCTAACCCGGGCTAACTTGGAACCCAGTGTGTCGTACAGTCTGGCCTCATACAATGATTCTCCTGCCCCAGTTTCTCAACTGAGCTTACAGGCGTGCACCACCATGTCTTGCTACTTTATTGTTGAATTATGAGTTCTTTATATACCCATACACACTGTTCTCAGATATGGAATCTGCAAATATTTTCTTTAACTATGTAGGTCATCTTTTCACTATTTTGGTGGTATTTTTGAAGTACAAAGTTGTGTTACTTTAATGAAACCAATTTGCCTGGGTTTAGATTGTACTTTGGTGTCAAATCTAAGAGTTAGATATTTGATTCTCAGCCACAGTTTTATCTCTGACACTCAGAGATATGTTCCATTTTTTCAGATGTGTTTATTTTATTTTCACATGTATGAGTGTTTTGTGTCCATGTATTATAAACACTGCATCCATTCCTGGGGCTGAGGAAGTCAAAAGAGGAACTTGGATCCCCCTTGAATCAGAGCTACGGATGGTCGTGAGGTTATCGGCCCCTCATAACCTTTACCTCAGTTACCATATAGGTGCTGGGAGATGAAACCAGGTCCTCTGCAAGAGCAACGAGTGCTTTTCACAGCCAAGCCCCTTTGTTGGTTTTGTATGTGGTACAGAGGTCCTGTCACATCCTTTGAACAGGATTACTCTGTTGTCCCAGCCCTGTTTACCGGAAGACTGTTCTTTCCCACACTGAATTTTATTGGCTCCTTTTTTTGAAAATCAGTTGCCCATGTGTCTAATCATCTCTTTCGGATTCTCAATGCTTGTGCATTGCTCTACATGTTCATGCTATGCCCTTACTACGTTGACATCACCACAGCGTTGTAATACAATTGAAATAGCAAAGTGTGAGACTTTCTACTTTGTTCTCTCTCAAGGGTGTTTCGTCTTGTTTGCTTGTTGCCATTCAGGTCTCATAATTTGATATGAATGTTAGGATCAGCTTTCACACTTTCGGAGAGGAAAAGGCTTCTGAGTTTTAAGAGGGCTTGCGCTGGAGTCTGCAGATCATCTCCAAACATTGAGTCTTTCAGCGCCTTTTGCTTAGTCTTCTTTCCTCTCTTTTAACAATGGTTAATAATTATTCAGTGTGCAAATCTTCAGTTCTTTTGTTAAGTTTATTCCAATTTTGCTATTTTCAATATGGTTCTAAGTAGAATTTGTTTTTTAAATTTAATTTTTGTATTGTTGTACTTTTTTTTTGAGGGAAATTAGTTGACAAAATGTCTGCAAGCCTGAACTACACAACTCTCGGATTGCCCAGTTCCCGAGGCGAGCCATGTGCTGGCTAACCTGCACTAGAAGCAAGAAGGCTGTGACATCTGAACTCTCACCATTGGGAAAGGCATCCTCTCCAGTGGCTTCTTCCCATGTGGCTCTGGTGAACAACAGACTAATAAAGACCTCCCAGAAGGGAGATCCAGGAGCCAGAGAGAAGAATGGATAAAGGAAGATTTCCCAGTAGCCCGCAGGAGGCGGGAACCCTTGCAATTCTTGCCCAGTGGGATCCACTAATTGTTATGTATTTCCCATTCTTCTTTTCCAAGTAGAACCTTTAATTGTGGTTATCCTGTTTCATACCCTATTGTATATTGCACACGGGTGGTTGACCGGAGGAGGCAGGCACGTAGACAACCTGCCTTTTGAGTAAATGAACCAATATCTGAAGTTCATGTAACGATCATACAACCGCCAGGAAGGTCTAAGCTTTGAGCTGGTTGGAGTAATTAGTGGATAAAACGCTGTGGGCTTTGAACTTGGGAAAGGATTAGCATATTTTGTGTGAAGGAAGAGAGTGTGCGTTCATTTGGGTGGAGAGCACAGGATTCAGTATTCATTCTCATCTTCCTCGTTAGTAACGGACTATTTAACCGGACTTATTGGTAGTCCAATGATGTATCTTGACTTCCCTCACAGCTGGAGATGCGTTAAGGCCAACTGGGAGTGGACATGGTGATACGCAACCTCAGGCAGCCTCTGCAGAAATAGACGTTTCTTCTTCCTCCACATCCATCTCCTTCTGCCCAACGACTGAAGAGCTGGCAGTGCCTCGAACAACTCCTTCTGGGAGTTAAGGGTGGCAAAAACACAGAAGAAGGAGCTGCCATGTGGAACCTTGCACTGCCTGCCTATACCTTGCCTGCCAGAGTCAACCGCATTTGGTACACTGACTTATGGGTCCTTTTGTTGTGTCGGGCTAACTTTGATTGATCCTCTTTAATAGGGCTTTGTATTTAAGATGAGAGCAAACAGACTGTTTGTATCTAGTGAACATGACTTAGCAGGGAGAACCTGATGGGAAATGAGAACAGGGAACCAGGACATGAACAGAGCCCTTGAGGCCATGAGAAGGGATGGGACCCAGAGAACAGTGAATAGAAGTTTTCTTCCCCTGAAGAAACTGGGATGCTTCATCCGTTAGACAAGAAGGATGAGAGACATCGACAAAGATCCTGGGGGACTGTGGGTTTCTTGGCAGAATGATAAGGGATGCCTGGAATCTCTATAAGAGAACAATGTAGTATGTATTTCTTCAGCTCAACATTGGCTCCCAAACACACTTGTGAATCTGTGCACAATATACTTTTATTTAGTTGCTTTTAATGACATAGTATGTACCTAAAAAATACCACACAAACCAAAGTATTAGTAATGACCCACATCTCGCTACAGAGTGCACCCCACTGCCTTCTTCTAGTCAAGGAGGCCAGCCCCCTGGATCCCATGTGTAATATTGCCATGCTGTCTTTAGCATACGCTTTTACTGCTTTTCTACAGTCCTACAAGAAAACATCTGTGTATTTTATGTTAGCTGCCTTTAGCATCAGTAAAAGGCGTCATTCTCCATGCAATCGGTTAAGATTCACCTTTTTGTTTAGCTGTGTATAGCTATCTTAGTTATTTTCTTTTTGTTTAACTGTGTGTATATGTATTTTAGGTTTTTTGTTTGTTTGTTTAGCTGTGTATAGCTATCTTGGTTATTTTCTATTACTGTGATAAGACACTATGACCAAGGCAGCTTGTGAAGAGTTTAATTGGTGTTTACAGTTTCAGGGGGTTACAGTTGGCCACCATCATGGCTGGGAGCACAGCAGAAGACAGGCATGGCACCGGAGTAGCAGCTGAGAGCTGACATCTTGATTCACAAGCACAAGCAGAGAGAGCTAACTGGGAACACATGGGCTTTCTGAAACCTCAAATCCAGGGACACACCTCCTCCAACAAGACCGTACATACTAACCTTTCCCCAAACGGTTCTACCAACTGGAGGCCAAGTATTCAAACATACGAGCCTAGACAAGCTATTCTCATTTAAACCACCAAAATGGCTAAGGCTTATCCATTGTTTTGTGTTGTGGTAGCTCATTTGCTTAACCTATAATATGACATTAGACTGTGTGAGTATACCACAGTGCATTCATTCATAACCCATGCAAGCTTAGCTGGGAACAAAAAGAGAAGTAAAGGCCGGAGGAAGAATATCGACAGAGATGTGGGCTGGAGAGTGCCATGAATCCAGATACATGTCACAAGAGCCCTGGGGCCGCCAAGAGGAAAGGCTTAGAAGTGATGGGTGCTCAGAGGGAGGAGAAATCTAGTTTCACAAGTATTTGAGGCGATAGTGACCATAAAGTCTACAGTGATACACGTGGCCAGAATGCCTAGAGACGAAGGTGAAGAGAGCCAGCGGCCAGAGTATGAACACAGGTCATTCCATTTGTCTAGAAGACTCCCACAAGGGTAGAGAAAAGGAGGATACGGCAGGAGCTGCAGTCTTCAGTAAGTGAAGCAGCGTGGTGTGGAGTGTCTGAGAGATTGGTAAGAGCAGAGAGAAAAGAGGGGCGGGGCAAAGCTGGAAGCAGTGGGTGCCAATGGCACAAGCTGAGGTGAGACACGATGAGAGTAGTAGGCAGGAGATGGCCCAGAAGAATACTGACACGATTCTACCTTTCCTCCCGGAAGAGAAGAGAATGAGGGAATTAGCGTCTCTGGAGAGGGGCGCAGAGAAGCGGTGGCTCGAGGTCTATGGGAAGAAAAGAGGGAGTAGCCCAGAAAAGGAGACAGCAGCCCAACCATTCTCCCTGAGGTGGGAGAGAGAGATCCTGGGTCTTGGGAAAGTCACTCTTGGCGCTGTGTCCGGAGAGTTGCACGCTTCTCACAGTGGCACAGCTGCAGAAGGGTTAAGGTTCACCAGCCCTGATGTCCTTCGGATTTGATGAGAAGGGCAACCAAAAGCTCATTGCTCCTTCCTGGGTCCACAAATGGTCTCAGACAAGGACACTCTGGAGATTTGTTTTCCAAAGTTACCAACTGTTCCACCATCTTCTTCTAGACACTGTCGGAGGAAACAGGCACCATCTTGGCCCTGAATGTCTCCATCTAAGGAAAGATATTTGGAAGAAGAGAAAGAGGTGAAGCCAGTCACTTAAGAGCCAAGAAGAGCATCAAGAGAGGCCTGGGCCTGCCTGCCATTGTTCTTTTTAACACAATTGGTACAGAAAGGAGAAAGCCCATGCCAGGCCCAGCCTGTTTTTCTGTAGTCTAAAGCAATGTTTGCTTTTGAATTTTCCCAGTTGACTCAATTATGTTTCTTCAATCAAGAAAGGGCAGCGTGTGTGTGTGTGTGTGTGTGTGTTGTTAGACACAGCCATGCAATGTTTTTCTGTGGCTGATCTATAAGAACACACTGCCTCTCTCACATCCCAAGAACCCAGGACCTACTAAGCTGGTGCCCTCATTGTCTCTGACCCTTTTCGTTTCCTCCCTGAGGCACTTGGGCCAAAGGAGAGCTGGCATGGTTCTTTACCCAGTGGAAGGATGAGAAAAGGCCTGTAGCAATGTCTCCAGAGGCTTCCTTTGTATGATTCTGGGTAAACTGAATGCCTCTGATTCCCCAACTCATGAGAAGAGGGGAGCTATCTCCTGGGTTACCTGTACATGGCAAACGGACACAGCTCCTATTTGCAAGGGAGGCGGGGCAGTGATTTGTATTTGACTATGACTCCACCATTCACAGGTGACCTGCTAAGGACAGAGCCATGGTCTCTGCTCTGAAGGGGCTCCTGCACTGAGCCAGACTCTCATCAAGTCAAATCACATGGAGAACACTGGCATATACCTGAGCTGGCTAGTTTTTTTTGTCAACTTGACATAAGCTAGGGTCACCTTGGGGAAGGAGGAACTGTGGGGCATTGTCTTGATGGATCACTTGGTGTTGGACAGCCCAGTCCACGGTGGGTGGTGCCATCCCCTTGGCAGGTTATATAAGACAGCAGGTTGAGCAAACCATAGAGAGAAAGCCAGTAAGCAGCACTCCTCCATGGCCTCTGCTTCCGTTCTTATCTTCAGGTTCCTACTGAATTCCTGCCCTGACTTCCCTTCATGGTAGACTGCAAGCTATAAGATAAATCCTTTCCTCCCCAAATCGCTTTTTGGTGTTTATCACAGCAACAGAAGCAAAGAGAGCAGTAGCCAGCAAGCTGGGAAAGGCGAGGGGGAACTTGCCTTACTCTCAGCAAAGAGCTGACCGCAAGCAGGCCTTTTCTGGGGCAGAAGTAACTGTGGCAGAAAGCAAATCCTGTCCTGTGAAAGAGGCTGGGTTCAGGGCTCAAAACTATCTACACTAAATGAAAAGTCTCTAGATTTACTGCTTAGGTTACAGAGATCACCGATAGAACAAAAATACAAAATAAAAGAGACTCCAACAAGATGAATTATTCCTTTTAAAAGTATATGTATTCTTGCTGAGTGGTGGTGGCACACCCTTTAATCCCAGCATCCAGGAGGCAGAGGCAGGTAGATCTCTGTGAGTTCAAGGCCAGCCTGATCTACAAAATGAGTTCCAGAACAGCCAGGACCATTACAGAGAAACCTTGCCTTGAAAAAAACAAAATATACACATACTATAGACATATTGTATTGGTGTTTTACCTACCTGTATATATGTTCATTACATGTATGCCTCCTCCCCAGGGAGGCCAAAAGAGAGCATCAGAACTGTAGTTACAGATGGGGTGCTGAAATCCAAACCCCAATCCTCCATAAACACAGCAAATGCTCTTAACCACAGAGACATCTCTCTAGCTCAAAGCGGATTGTTTTTCCTCTGTGTAACAATCCAGGAATGAATAATCTGGGGCCCAGATAGAACCCAGGACTCAGCCGCTTCTAACTGTCTCACCACAGTGCCATCCCTTTGGCTGTATCCTCACACATAGGACCTCACACAGGCTGGAAGCCTGTTCTGAGTGGGAGGAGAAGAGCCAGGAGAGACTGGATCCCTCCTCTTAAATAAAGGCACACAGTGCTTTGCTCACACCGTATGGATTGGAACTTTTAGAGCCAGGGATATCCTTAGCTGCAAGGGAGTCTGGGAATTGTAGGAGTTTTGGTTTTGTTTTTCCCCAAGAAGCCATGTATCCAGAAGAAACCTTTGTTAAAATGTCTTAATTATATGTATGTGTGGGTGTCTTTGTGTGTGAGTATGTGCATATGAATGCGGGTTCCCAGGGAGGTCAGATCCCCTTGCAGCTGGAGCTACAGGTGGTACGAGCCACCTAATATGGTTGCTAAGAACCAAACAAGGTCCTCTATGAGAGAATATGTACTCTTAACCACTGAACCATCTCTTCAACTCTGATCTACCAGAGAAAAGGTAACATTGTTATAAGGGTCACAGGAGACCCAAGAACCCCAGTAAGAAGGTTCTTGTATGTGTCTGCCTGCAATCCTACCCAGTGACAATGAGTGGACAAAAGACAGAATCTGGGAAAATTACAAGACATCTCCATGTCCACAGCCACTGGCCTAGATCCGGGCACACGTTTGAAGGGAACCCCATCAGAAGTCCTTACAAACTTTCTCACCAAGCCTGGTAACACACGATACCATTCCAGCCATAAAGCCATGAGAACGTGGCTCTACACTGACTGACGTTATTTTCTCTCCAGGCTGGGTGAGGTGCACAGCCCATCTGTGGAAGAAAAGGTGAAGCCAGCCCCCAAGAGTTGCAAGGAGAAGATGCAGAAGCCTCGGCCTCCCTCTGACCTTCTCCGTCCTTGTCCCATTTGAGCAATTTCTCAAGACCCTTTCCGCTCGGGCTGATTCAAGTTGAGTTTCGGCCATTTACAGCCCAAAGTACTGCCTTAGTACTGAAAGTGGTATTTTCCCCCACGGAGGAATGAATGGATTGGTGGGTAGGGAACATAGCTGGCGCTGAATGCGGAAGAAAAAGCATGCGGTTTCTCTTTGAGACTCTTCCTGCTGCCGATTGTCCACATGGCATCTTCAAGTTACCACAGAACACCTTGTAGGGCAGCCGGCTGGGCCTCTCTGCCTTCTCCCAGGCAGCCCTGTTTCCTGCCAGTCAACCCCACCCTCAGGCTTGCTCCAGCAAGCCCAGCTGTGAGGAGGGGGCGAGTAGGGGCAATCACCAACAAGAGCTGCATTCTGGGCTGCTGGCGACTGTTATCAGCTAAGCTGGGGCTCTGACTCACCTGCCTCTCTGGGCAGCCCGTGGGTGTGGGTGGTGTTTGATTTGCCTCTCGGCCTCCCTTTGCCAGGACCTGTGAGTGGAGGTGGACTCTCCTTCAACAAAGACCCATTGTTCTCTTCCCCTCTGCTGTCGGCTCTTTCCAGGACTTCCCTGAGCTGGCTTGTGTCTCTCACCCTCCTCTCTGCCCCCCATCCCTCTGGCTTCTCCCCATGCTCCCCTCACCAGCAGCCAGGGATGGTGGCTGGTGAAGACAGGAGATATCAAGGGGTGGGCATCTCCGGTGCAGACAGAGAAAACATCTGAACCCATGCCTCTGGGCTCTCGCTTTCTTGAAGCCTCTCCACCACCTGCAGCAGACTGCAGCCAAGCAGTCCTGGGCTTGTGGTATCACATGTTGGCTAGCCTTGGGACTATCAGGGAGGTGCGGTCCTTAGCACAATCTCTTTTCTCTTCGTGGGGGATTGTTTTTATTGTAAACCATGATCGGTGTGGCTCAGCTAATTCCTTCTTGAGCCATCTTTTAAACTCCAGTTACAGCTCTACAGACTTGCTTTGCTGTACTATTTTTCTAAGTCTGCCTTGCTGCCTCAGGGAGCCTTAGCCAGTGTGTCCTGTCTAGCTGACTGAGGTGAAGCCAAGGCTGCCCCCATCTCCAGCAAAGAGCAAGCCAAGAGTCAGAAAAATAAGAAGAATAATTCCAGTTTCTTAGGTCTTTGAAAAGCTCTTGGAAGTCCCCTCCAAATGCCCCGCCTGTCATTCCATAGTCCTGAGAAGAAGTAAGCTTTCCTCTGGGCACCAACCTCAAAAACAAGCAGACTTTTCTAGACCCACATCATTTTTCCTGTCCTACAGACCGGGCCTTGCAATGGAGTTGTTTTCTCTTTTCTTATGGAGAGGTGAGGCAGACCAGTTTGGTGATGGCTCAAACAGATATTTAGGGCCCCTGGCCTGAAAAATGGAGACCTAATCATATACTGAGAATGATTTTCTTTTGTTTGTGTGTGCGTGTGTTTAAATTTCTGAGATCTGGCACTGGCATCATGTTGTCCCTGGCCTTGAACTCACTGCATTGCCCAGGGTGACCTTGAGTTTTTGATCCTGTTGCTTCTACCTGAATGCCAGAGTCACAGGTAGGCACCACTAGCCACACTCGGTTTCGTGCGGTGCTGGGATACAAACAAAGGGCTTTGTGCATACGTACTAGGCAAGCACTCTGTCCTGAATCCTTGTTCCAACAGCTTCTTGTCTGGAATACCAACCACTTTCCAAAATAATTTTTTTTTTTTATGGTTTTTCGAGACAGGGTTTCTCTGTGGTTTTGGAGCCTGTCCTGGAACTAGCTCTTGTAGCCCAGGCTGGTCTCCAACTCACAGAGATCCGCCTGCCTCTGCCTCCCGAGTGCTGGGATTAAAGGCGTGCGCCACCACCGCCCGGCTTCCAAAAAAAAATTTAAAGAGGGACTGGAGAGATGGCCCAGTGGTTAAGAGCACTGTCTGCTCTTCCAGAGGTTCTGGGTTCAATTTCCAGCAACCAGATGATGACTCACAACCATCTATAATAGGATCTGATGTCTTCTTCTGGCTTGCAGATATATATATATATATATATATATATATATATATATATATATATATATATATAAAGAGAGAGAGTATAAATAAATAATTAAAAAATAAAAGAAGGATTTTAAATCACATCAGGGTTACAGACATTCTAAAGAGAGCTAGTGAAACAGGGAAGTCGAAGTGATGCCGAGGGCACACAGAGCAAGGAGAAAAGATACGAGGGGACTGAGAAGAGCTGAGGGATGGCAAGGGAGGTCTGCTCACAGCCACGAGCACCCTCTCCACTCCACGCTAGCAGAGGCCCTGCGGAAACACGGCTGTGCTGTGGGAAGCCAGGCGGCCGATAACACTAAATCCTACCAAGCCAATATTTGCTTTCTGTCGGTTCCAATTCTAACCTGGAGGAAATGATTTCTGCCTGCGGAAATGAGGAAGTGGACAGAGAGAGGACACCCGCTGACAACACTTCAGCTCCTCTGTGAAGCTGAGCTGTGACCCCAGCTTGCTCCCCCAACTACACAAACAAAAACTCTTTAGAGGCTGCCCAAGCCCCTCAGAGATCAGCTGTCCCTGTCCTAACTGCTCCCTTCTTGCAGTGAGGTTATCTGGCCCATGGCAAAGTTCCTGGTATGATTTTCACCATCCTCTTCCATTGCCAGTGGTTCAGAATGCCTCACAGAAAGGGCTTCGGCCTGACATTAGGCACTGAGTATTCTCTCTTATTTAGTCACCCCACCACAAAATGTCAAGGTCTCCAGTCCTCCTGGAGAAAGAGAGGCTGAGAACAGCAGCTACGCTTGGGGCTGCCTCTGGTAGACTCACCATTGAGCTAGCATCGGAATTTCAGTTCAACTATCTTATTCCAAGGCGTCAGTTTTCATTCCTCTTGCACACGCATGAGGAGATGGGAGCAGAGACTGCATGAGGACATGTCATGTGATCGACACAACAGGAGCTATGTAACAAGCCAAGTCAGAGACCCTGCGGCTGGGTCCCGAGTACCCCCGGAAAACGGCGCAAGAGGGGCAGAAGGGAACAAGAGACACCAGCACAGGTTCCCCTGTGTGCGCAAGGTGAAGCCTTGTCGTCTTAGACTGAGAGGTGCTGCCAGGCTGGGGCCTCTTTTCTGTGTCAGACACACTAACAGGGGCCCCTGCTCTGGCAGGGTGGGCCTAAGTCTGGAAGAAGCCTATGAGAGACCTATTCACGAGGACTCTCTCCTTCTGCACTGGGGTGGAAGCTGCAGAAAGCCACGCCCACGGACCAGGTGGAAGCAGGCAAATGGAGCTTGGGATCTGGAGGTCCCTCTTCTTTCCTTTTCCTCCCTCCAAACTCCAGCTGAGCCCAGGGCAGCGTCTACAGCCTGGAGGCAGTTCCTGGGTCCGCCAGCAGAGGTCTCCAGAGCAGAGGGCTAGAGGGCTTGGGGGCAGGGCAGGTTGCACACAGCGCTCTACCACAGGTGTCCACATGCATGGGTGGTCTTTACTCATGCATAGGTGTGTCTGTGCTTGTGTGTACCCTTGTGAGTGGGTACAAAATGAATGTCTCTGTGTTCGTGGGCGTGAATCTACAAACAAGACCATGACTGCTGGTCTGTGTTGCACGTGTAGGCGCTCTGCCGGAGCCCCGTGAGTAAGCGTGTGCCTTGGGTGCCGGGATAACTTATGCATAGCCATGCATGCTTGAGCTTGTGAGCAAAAAGGAAAAAAATAAGTAACGCGAGCTAGGTGTGGTATGCACACCTGTAATCATAGCACCGTGAAGGAAGAAGCAGGATTGCCCAGGAGTTCCAGAAGCCTGTCTGGTCGACAAAGCTAGTCCCTCCCTGAAAACGGAGGAGAAGCTGGGTGTCGTATGGTGGTGCACACCTTTAGTCCCAGCATCCAGGAGGCAGAGGCAGGCAGATCTCTGAGTTTGGGTCAAGGTTATATTGTGAGACCCTAAAAGTGTTGGGGGGGACAACAAACAGAAGTGGTAAGTCAAAGGAGGATTTTGACGTCTCAGCACCGCCCCGAGTTTGTCTGCTAAAACCCCTTTGTCAGTGGGTGCTTCTGATGGCCAAGGTTCTGGGCCTATTCTGATTCCATTTACAATGTGTAGGCCTTGTTCTTTGGGGGAGAAAGGTAGGCAGGAAGAAGGTAGGTGACTGGTGGTGGCTGGTGGTGGCTGGTGGTGGCTGGCTTGCCCATAGAGGACAGAGGGCCGCGACTGTCGGGCAAAGCCAGGGCCAGAGACCAGCTCTGCCCGGCTGCTGGAAGCCCCAGGTGCAGGCAGCCATTTCTTCACTGGGGCTGAGGGGACAGATCAGCCCATGCCTGGTCAGGGGGCTGTGTTAGTTCCCAGTGTTTCTATAACAAACTTCACACAGAGAGGCTTAACAACATCACAAAGGTCTCAGCAAACAGCCCCTGGGACCAGCTCCCAAGGGCAGCATCCCAGAACTCAGCTTAAGGGTCGTCGGGGCTGCCTGTACTGAAGCAAAGGGCCCCTTGCCTTTTCCAGTTTTAGGGCCTTCCTGCTGTGTGTGCTGCGGCCCCTTCTGCCTTCAAGGCAGTGCCTTCAGATCTCTCACTGCTCCCACGGGCTTCTCCTCGCTTGCTGCCCTCTCTCTTCTGAGGACTGTTGTGACAACAGAGACAGACCCCCACATAATCCTGACAATCTTCCTGTCTGTGGAATCTTAATGTGATTACACCTGCAAAGCCCCTGCCTGTGTGATGACCTGTGCCCAGGTTCTGGGCACTGGGATATGCACATCTTTCTCAGGTAGGGTACATTTTTCTGAGTATCAGAAAGAATGGCAGGCAGAAGAGGGTAACACTTTTTTTTTCTTTTTTTAGTTAATAGGTATTGAACCCAAAGCCTGATACATGCTAGGCAAGAGCTCTACCGCCTAGCCTTTATTTTGAGATAGTCTCGCTAAGTTAGTTGCCTAAGCTAGGCTTGAACTCACCTCTTGTAGCCCAGGCTGGCCTTGAATTTGCAATCCAACTACCTCAGCCTTCTAAGTAGCTGGGATTACAGGCCTATACTAAGAGGCCCTGCTAGGATTGAGGAAGGACATTCTTTTTAGATTTAGTTTTTAAATGTTTAGTTATATGTCTGTGTGTCTGTCTGTGTTGGGACATGTGCACGTGACTGAAGTTGACCACAGACACCAGAAGAGGACATCAGACCCCTGGAGCTGGCGTTACATGTGATTATGAACTACCTGAAATGAGTGCTGGGAATCCAACTCAAGATCTCCACAAAAGCAGTCTTGGCTCTTAGCCACTGAGCCATCTCTCCAGCCCCACAGCATCCCTAACCCTCCCACAGTTTTACTGAGACTCACATGAGGATACACTCCCCTTATGAGGACACTCTCCCTTGCTGAGAACCCTTTGACCCTGGCCATGCTATGCAGGGAGCTGAACTGCTCCAGCTCTAGGAACCAGCTCTGACTGGTGAAGGGCCACCCCTCATCTTGCTCTCCAGCAGCCAGGACCAGGAAAAGGAACTCTTTATCACTGGGTATTGATCGCTGGGCCCCTCTTCCTCCTTTGTCCCTACCAACCCACTCCATACTCCGCCCCTAGTAGGGTCTGGGTCTGTATCCATGCCCTTTGGAGGCTTTTCATCAGCTCTCCTTTGGTCTTTCTGGCCACCTTTTGACGACGGGGCTGTACCCTGCCAGCTTCGGCCCTCTTCACGTGGGCAAAACCACACCCATGGGCTCTCCCACGGAAAGCCCAACCACACAGCCCAGCATGAGGAAGGGGGACAGTCATGACAGCATAGGTCAGCACTGGGGGGCCAAGGAGACTCCCAGCGTCCCAGACGCCTTCCAAAGCCCAGTCGGCACCACATCTGGAAGCAGGCTGGAAATTCCAACCAGTCTCCCCTGCTAGGAAATGTGTCAAATCCTCCCAGAGATTTCATGGAAGCAGGAAACCCTGGAGAGGGGGGGTTGACTCCACAGGACCCCAAGAGCGTCGGAGAGATCCAGATGTCACCAGGAGTCCACAGTCCTCAGCTCTGCCCTCAGCTTTACTCCCTGCTTGCCCCCAAAGAAAATTAAAGCCGCCTGGAGCAAATGACAGAGCCCGTGTCTCCCTGGGACCCACAAGTCCCTGTGTGCGTGTGAAATCCTGAATTCTTCATAGATACTGAGTTATTTTTTCCTGGAGAGAAAAATGTTGACATGCCTTTGGAGGGTCATCCGCCCAGAAAATCCCCTGATACATGAAGAAGGCATGGTCTCTCTTTGACACACACACACACATCTCCCAGAGGCCCCCGGCTTATCCTCCTCAACATACTGGTGTCCTCGGGGTCTTCTCATCACTCCTCGCCCAGCTCATCCATTTCTCAAAACTGGGGTCACTCAGCAGGACTGGCCACTGGCTCCTTCTTCATGTCCAGCAAGTGTAACTCTCCAGTGACTGCCGTAGCCACAGATCAAATGGCTGCAACCAGCCTCGTTCTCCTCTAGTTCTGGAAGCTGGAAGTTCAAATTCAATGTCATTGGGCTAAAGTCAGACATCTACAGATTGGAACTCCCTGAAGGCTCAGGAAAGTTCACTTCCTTGCTTTTTTTTAGTGTCTAATAGATGCTTATATCCCCTGACCTGTAGCCCTTTCCTCCACCTTCCAAGAGCATCTTCCATCTCTGCTCCCTTCATAACATTGCCTTCTCTAGTTCTACCTTGTCCTCTGTCCCTCTTATAAGATCACTTGTGATTAGATTAGACCTGCCTCAAACATCACCACCTTAATCTATGACTTAATCACACCCATGAAGTCCCTGTTGCTATATGAAGATAGCACATTCACAAGTTGTAAGGTTGGGATTCACTGTCCAGCCTTCTGTAGCAGAGACCTCTCCCTTGTTAGCATACAAAAGAGTTCCATACTAGCTTGAAATGGAGTATAGCAAAGGTTTATTTATCTGGGGATAAACTCACAGAAAGAGTAGCAGTCTGCAGTCCTCTGCGTGAGCTGGGAACTGGAACTGAATCCAGCAGCCAAGGGGCCGCTCATACACTTTTCATCTGCATTTACAGTACATGAGACCACGCCCAAAGTGGGCTGGTATCTTAAAGGTTATTGACTGAATGAGTTCCCACAGCACCTCCCCCTTTTGTCTAAATACGAGAGTTCTAAGCCAAATACAAAACTATATACAATAAGAACAAATATCAAGTATTGTCCAAAGAAAAGAAGAGGCAAAAACATACATAAAAATTAGAATTAAAACCAGCATGAACAACATCAAACAAGAAACATATGCTAAATGTTTCAATAGTTATTCTAGCCTAAGGAGTCTAAGTCTTATACGAAAAATGGCTTGACTAAGTCATGAGAGGAAAGTAACTAAGACTATCTAATCTTCAACCCCATCAAAGACCTGAGAAGAGAAATGATATTACTTGAGTGAACAGGAAGTATAATCAAGCAACTTCCAAAAGGTGCAAGAAATGACAGAGACAACCAGCTACCTGGGCAATCACCCAAAGTCTTATTTGCAATGTTGGGGCAACCAACTTTGGCCTAGAGTAACCGACAGACCATTTTCAGAGGCAGGAAAACTTAAAAATCCATCTTACCCTGTCTTGGGAAGGTTTGGCAGTCATTTTGCTTCTATCCTGCTTGTCCAGTCTGGGCACTGTGCATTTTATCAGTGGTCAAGGCATGGGCAGTTCTTTGCCCAAAGGTCAGTTTTGCCAAGAAGAAAACAAACTCCACATGGAATGACTCTGGTGCCCAACATTCTCTCGGGAATAGATCAGTGTTGCCAGGAGCAATCATGTCTCACGTCAACAGAGTCCTAAGTTATTTAAATGCCATGTTTTACAGTTCTTTGAAGTGTTTGAAGATTATATAACTAACTGAAACATTCTCTGAATATCTAGAAAACCCAACTAATATGATTACAAGTTTGACTATCATATATACTATCTCTTAATCTGTAATTTTAAATTATACATTACATTTTAAATGATCTGCACAAATACAAACCTTAAACAAGAACAGAAATACATATACTCAGTGTAACAAAATCAACCTTAAATTTTTATCGATAGACCAAGATCCATACCAATGCAAAGTATTCATCTCTATATCATATACCCCTTATTTCCATTAACCATTTGTAACCCTTTTAAAATGAAAATAAACTTTGTTAAACAATCATTTTGGGAATTGGGCATAGTTTTCTCCAAACTGCTTTCTGGTGTTTGTTGGAAAAAATATTTTTAGGGTTCACATAGATCTTTCAGAGGGTCTTTTTTTCCATCAAACCACATTAGCCTGGCAGGAATCCAAAAGTTCTCATCTTCTATGGAAACAAAAGCAGAAACTCTTTTCCAAAGAAACATATCCTTAGACCAAAATTTTGAAGATAAGATATCTTTATGTTTATTTAACTTAGCAGACCCTAGAATCAAATGTCTCTCTGAAGTCAAAAAATTCAAAGAAAATCCAATAATATACATAATCCAGACTGTGTGTATAATCCATCCTTGCATGACTTATTTTTCTTTACTTCTATTATCTATGACTGTCTGTATTCTTTTATATTACTTTTACTGTCTTTTTAAGGACTTTGTTTTATTTTTAAAACTATTTCATTTCTTTAACTATCTATACTATTTTTCTTCTCTCTCCCAAGCCTACATAATTTATTCAACACTGTAACCCATTCAGAGGTCTTTTTCATCTGAACCTGTCTTTATTGCATATCTGTATCATATTCTGACCAGGAGCATCTTTTTTTTTTAATGCTAAGTGGGCATGGCTAGGACCAATTCTAAGGTCCTGCCTGCTTGCTTTGCCCACTCCAACATGGCAGAGGTATATTCATTGCCTCGGTGAGCCACACTCACTGTCCCGACTCCAGGGATGCAGTGGGTCTATGTCTCCATTAAGCAATTTGTAACACGGTGCTCACAGACCCCATTTAAATGCTCTGTAACAGGACCAGCACGAACCAGGAAGCTGGATCTTCAAGTGTGGCTCTTCTGCTTGCAGCCAGCAAACAGAGCCTATCTGAGAAAAAATATGTCTACCAAGAACCTGTACTTGGCTCCCATTTTTTGTGGGTCTAGAAGCCCTCTTTTTCTCTTAAACATTTTTTTTAGGTCTTAAATGGACTCATGCCCCAGACAGTGGGCACACCAATTTGTTGGAGTACAAAAGAGTTCCACACTAGACCAAAATGGAGTGTAGCAAAGGTTTATTTATCTGGGGATAAACTCACAGAAAGAGTAGCGATCTACAGTCTTCTGTGTGCTCTTGGAACTGGAACTGAATCCAGCAGCCAAGAGGCCCGTGCATGCTTTTCATCTGCATTTATAGTACATGAGACCACACCCAAAGTGGGTCGGTGTCTTAAAGGCTATTGGCTGAACGAGTCCCCACAGCACTCTCTGGCCATCAGTTTTTTCACTTGTTGCTTCAGGGTAGGTCTTCCAGTTCTGACACATCTCTCTCCTTATTGGATTTCTAGTTAATTAGGCATGGCCTCTCCACTCTGCTCAGAGTGGTTTCTGAAATTCACATTGCCTCCTTTCCATTATTAGAAGCAAGGCTTCTCTACCCTGCATGCAGTACCGGGAGGCCATGCCCACTGTAGGGCTCTCGGCCTACACATGAGCAACATCCTCTACTCAAGAAGAGTTTACTGGAACCCCTGTGTAGTTTAGGATCTTAGTTCTAACTTTCTCCAGGGCTGGGCCTCCCTCGCCCATCCATTGTTTGGGAAGAAGAATCTTAGACCCTCTGGTGGATGAGATTGGAGAGGTTGGGAAGACAGATGTTCAGGAGAGGGAAGGGAAAGGTGTAGGCTTCCCTCATAACACTGTTCCCAGTGCCTTGGTCTCTTGGAGTTCAGCCATCCAGGGCAGCCTGACCTCCTCAACACTGTGCTGACATTGCTTCCTAGGGTTCCCAAGAGCTCTTGGAAGCCAGATGAGATGCTAAGGTGCCCAAAGGGCTGGAGGAGGTGATGCTGCACTTTAAACCTAGAGACAATAGAACATGGAGGTCATTGGGCAGGCCTGTGAGGCGATGCAGCCATGGCTTAGACCATGCTGTTCCTACTGCCCACTCTGCTATCTTTGACTCAGACGTTACAGCCTGCAGAAAGTGTTCCATCAAGTCCAAGGGAACTAAAGCTCCTCCACAATGTTCCCAGAACAGTGAACTAGTGGAAGTTTCTGTGCTGCCAGACATTCCCAAGTAACCACACAGGCTTATATTAAGTACAATGCTCAGTCAATAGCTCAGGCTTGTTATTAGCTAACTCTTGCATTTAAAATTAACCCATACTTTTTAACTACACTTTGTCATGTGGCTTGATATCTTTTCTCAGTATGGCGTGCCCATCTTGCTTTTCTCTGTGTCTGCCCGTGACTCCAGACTCTGCCCTTCTTCCCATCATTCTCAGTTGGCTTTCCCACCTAACTTTATCCTGCCCAGCTACTGACCAGAAGACCCGGCTCTGACTGACTTCTCCAACAATGGCTGCTGCCTCCCAGCTCGCTGTCTGCTGCAGCCCCTCCAGTGTCCATATTCCTCACCCCAGGACCTTTGTGTCTCCTGCCGATTTTCTTGGGTCCTCTCTCCACCCTCGGTTTCCATTTGGCTCCAGTTCGCCCTTCAGTTTCAGATT
Organism: Microtus pennsylvanicus; assembly: GCF_037038515.1. Lineage (NCBI taxonomy): Eukaryota > Metazoa > Chordata > Mammalia > Rodentia > Cricetidae > Microtus > Microtus pennsylvanicus. The sequence goes on from NC_134599.1 coordinate 31,725,029, forward strand.
GTTTCTAAAGAGGAGCAGCCTTTGTTCCTCAGCCTAAATCAAAAATCCTCTCCACCCAGCTCAAGACTCCCCAGGACACCCTACCTGATCAGGCAGCGATGGTATGCTGGCTAGTTTTATGCCTACTTGACACCAACTAGAGTTATCTGAAAGGAGGGAGCCTCAATTGAAAAAAAAATGCCTCCATAAGATCCAGCTGTAAGGCATTTCTTAATTAGTGATTGATGGGAGGGCCCAGCCCATGGTGGGTGGTGCCATCCCTGAGCTGTTGGTCCTGGGTGAAAGCAGGCTGAGCAAGCCATGGGGAGCAAGTTAGTATACAGTACTCCTCCATGACCTCTGCATCAGCTCCTGCCCTGTTCGTGTTCCTGTCCTGACTTCCTTCAAAAATGGACTATGATGTGCAAATGTCAACCAAATAAGCCCCTCCCTCCCCAACTTGCTTTTGGTCATGGTGTTTCATTCCAGCAGTATAACCCTAAGTGGGAAGTACTCTAGAAGTCTTTTGTTTTTATTAATATTTATTTTTAATGAAATCTTCTTATGGACTAGGGATGCAAAGTCATTGGTAGAATACTTGCTCAGCATTCAGGAAGCTTTGGGTTCAATTCCCAGCACCACATAAACCAGGCTTGGTGGCACACATCTGTAATCCCAGCACTTGGAAGGTAGAGACAAGATGATCAAAAGTTCAAGGCCATTGTCAGCTTCATGATATATGACATTCTGTCTATAAATATTTAGTTAATAAACCTCCCAGGTGGTGCTGGAATTTAGACAGCTTTGGAAACCACTAGAATAAATGATGGAGGGGTTTTATTTTCATCAAAGCCAACTTGTATCTTCCAACTGAAGGTGCAACTTGAAAGTAGTTAGCTGCCTGTGGCCACAATAGTCATAGCAAGCAATGTGAGGGCTGGCATTCCTCCAGATGGTCCCAGTGACGGGGGAGACACAATAACCTAGTCCCCTCCATGAAATTGGTTCTCCATTCCTCCCAAAGCCAGACCAACAGGCAACTGGATACTGGATGAAACTGTGGATCCCACCAGAGGAGGGGACTTTGAGAGCCAAAGAAATCCAGCCACCCCCTCCACCCAGCTCAGGTTTCTGCCAAATTCTGTATCCTTCCCTCTCGATGGGGACACTTCATTAGGCCTAGGGAAGCTTCTGGTTGTTGAATTTCTGCGAATTAAGCCCAAGACTGATAGCTGAGATGGGGGTGGCTCCGGCTGATCCCCTGAGGCCTGGAACGGAGCCTCTCTGGAGCAATAGGAATGCATGAGGACAGTGAAGATACAGACAGGGCCAGTGTGGCCCTTGGTGCGGTGTCCCCCTGTGATTTGTTGGAGATGGGACTAACCCTGCCTTTAGTGACCGGGCCTTGATCCCCACAGGAAGGTGCCAGCAAGGATAACTGAGGAAGAGGAAGGGCATAAAATGACAGCCCTGTCTTCCACCAAGGACTCAGGGCTGTTGACGTGGGAGAGACAGGCCTGCACGGCCTTGGTCTGGCGCTGGTCCAAGGTGAGGAGGAAATGGTTTTCACTGAAAAACAAAGTTGAAAAAACAGTTTGCTGAAGGGTAATGAAAGAGGGAAAGGGGAAAAAGGGAGGGGGAGACGAGCTCAAACTGTCTGCTCATCAGAATCACCTGGGCAGCTGTTAAAAACACAGATTCCAGAGCCCAGGCCAAGTCAGTAAAATGTTATTCTTGGTAGCCAGGCTCTCTCTTCCTTACAGTTTAAAGACATAGACTCAACCAGGTTGGAAGACCTGGGTGCCGGGTGTGCCAAGGCAAAAGGATGGCAAGGGCTCACAGTCCTTAAGGAAATACCAAACCAAAGAGACCCAACCGACTCCGGGAAAAACTCCTAAAAGCCACTCACTGCACTCCTGCCAGTCTGGGGCTCCCCTAACTGTGACACTGCACCTCCTTTCATTCACATTTGTGTCCTCAGAGAAGGGTCTCAGGACTCTGCTAAAAAGCCCCCTCTTGTTCCTGCCTCCTCAGCCCCTGGCTGCCTGTGGGAGGCTCGGGCATTCTGACCCTAGCAGGTCTCCTAAGAGGACTTTGCACTGTGGTTAGTTAGGGACCTGGACTACCCAGGTGGCGCGTCTTTGTAACAGGGAGGCGGGGTAGGAGAGAACAACAGGTGGAGAGAGGCAGAGATCAAGGAAAGGGGGACCGCAGAACAGAAGACACAGGCCAGGGTGACACTGAAGAGGCAAGGATAGGCTTTCCCCCAGAACCTTCCAGAAGGACCAGCCCTGCAGCCACACTGATTTTAGCCCAACAACACTGACTTGGACACACAGCTTCCAAAGAGAGTACAAGCATGCTGTTTCAGCCACCTGCCTTACAGACTTGGGCAGCAGACTTCAGCAGGCTCCACACTACCCGCGTCACCCACCAGCTCACATCAGGAACTCCAGGGTCCCCACTCCCCCACCACCCAGCCTTCCTCTGAGCCTCCCTAGACCCCTCTTGCACGTTTTCAATGTTCCTCGCTGCTCCCGTCTGTCTGGACGACCAATCCACTGTGTCCCTCTTTTCTCTTTGGTCTCATTTTGGGAGTGGCCCCACGGTCAGGATTCTGTTCTCACCCACTACATTAAAAGTGAGGCCTGGTGCCCCACACCTAACACCCAGCGATAGGAGGCTCTCTCCACATTCTTCGTTTTTGCAAGCACAGGTCCCACTCTCTTGATGAGACCCAGGGCACCCTCACCCATAACTCACCCCTCCAGGAAGTTCTCCCTGCCTGCCATGCCATTTCCCGAGTGCTTTGCACACAGTAGGTATTCAGCAAACATCTGGGGTCCAGGTGCCAGCTGATGGGCTTTTAGGAAGTGGTTGGATTCCAAGGGCTCTGCTGTCAGGAATGGATTAAGCCACTGGTGGTTCCTGATTGGATGGCACTATGAAAAGGTGGCTGAAGCTATGAAGGTGGAGCCTGGTTGGAGGGAGCTGGTCAGTGCACCCTTCGCCCCAGTGGGTTCATTCCCACAAGGCTATTTCCTTGCTTCTTTCAAACCTCCATTCAAATGTCATGCCATTTGCAAGTCACCTCCCCCTTAGAAGGCTCTCTTGTCCCTGGTCCCTCTGTCTGCCCCGAGGGGAGCTGCTGAGCTTTCCTACCCAGCATCCTGTGTTTCTGTCACCCTGCTCTGTCTCACCAGAACGAGGCAACAGCAGAGCAACTCAGCACGGACTAACGCCTCTAAGACCAAAGAAATGCTTCCTCCATTTAGATGGTCTCTCGGGCGTTTATCACAGCAGCAAGTCTGACTGACACACTGAAAACACTTTTATTATAGTTTTAAGTATGGCTATGGGAGGTGGGATACGTACAAGTGAGTGCAGATGAACAGAGAGGCCAGAAGAGGATGTTGGATCCCCTGGAGCTGCTGACGTGGGTGCAGCAACCAAACTCAGGTCTTCTGAAAGAGCTGTGCACTCTTAGTGTCTGAACCCTTTCTTCAGTACCCCAAATCTTTCTTCTTCCTCCTCCTCTTCCTCTTCTTCTTCTATAGTTCCCTTTATTTTTATTTTATGGGTGTGCATGTCTATCACCATGAATGTGCAATACCTGTGGGGGCCAGAAGACAGCATTAGATCGCCTGGGACTGGAATTACACAGTTATTAGCTACCCTCTGGGTGCTGGGACTCAAACCCAGTATTCTTAACTCCTAAACCATCTCTACAGTCCCCCAACTCTCTAATTCTTATTATACTGTTTACAAAAAAAATCAGGACTTGGCATGTGTATGTTTGTATGTGCATGCAGATATGCACATAACGTTATCCAGATTTTACTTAAATATGTGGGTATATGCTAACAATGGATGTCTCCATTGAGTGTGACGATCATGGGTGTGTTGTTAAAGATTCGTTTCATCTTCAGTTGTGTGTGTGGGTATGCTCACATGTGATCTGCCCAGTATGGTTGCTGGGAACCAAATTCAGGTCCTCTGAAAGAGCAACAAGTGTTCTTAAGCCCTGAGTCATCTCTCCAGCCCCGGTTGTGGGATTTTTGTTTTATTTCATTGCACTTCTTTTAGTTCTTTTAATCTTATTTATTTGTTTACTCACTTATTCTCTATTGGGGTGTGTACGTGTGTGTGTGAGAGAGAGAGAGAGAGAGAGAGAGAGAGAGAGAGAGAGAGAGAGAGAGGGAGGGAGAGAGAGAGAGAGGGAGGGAGGGAGGGAGGGAGGGAGAGAGAGAGAAAGAGAGAGGGAGGGAGGGAGGGAGAGAGAGAGAGAGAGAGAGAGACAGAGGGAGGGAGGGAGGGAGGGAGAGAGAGAGAGAGAGAGAGAGAGAGAGAGAGAGAGAGCACTCCTGGTGATGTTGAGCATACCGTGTCACACATGTGGAAACACAGGACAGTTAGTTCTGTGCAATGAGTTCCCTTTTTTAACTTTTATATGGGTTCCAGGGTCAAACTGAGGTCACCAAGCTTTCAGAGCGAATGCCTTCACCCAGTCCCCACCATTGCCTTTTAAAAACTCCATTACTTTCTAACTGCTGGATGTTGTATCATCTATTTAATGAATACCTCTTGTTGGACACTTGGGCTGCTCCCAGTCTTTCAGATTTATAGGTAACAGCGAGGAACAATCTTACAGCTAACTCTTTCCTGGTCTTCCGTCTCTACTCTTGGACTAGATTCCAGAAGTGGACTCCACTGGGCTTCCTGTCCATCCCAAAGTAGGCCCTGAGCTAGCCAACAGATTCTAGAGGCCTTGGCATTGAGCCTTCCCCACCACGCTCCAGGGGCTCCCCTCTTGCAAAGGAGGAGGGCCTGCTTGTCCGTCCTGGCTGCCCGACTAGCTTAGCCCCGAAATAACCACACAGAAATTGTACTATTAAATCACTTCCTTATTGGCTAACTCTTACATCTTAGTTTAACCTATTTCTATTAATCTGTATATCTCCATGTGGCAGTGGCTTATTGGCAAAGATTCAGTGTGCCTTACTCTGGCTGCGGCTGCATGGCGGCTCCCTGACTCTTTCCTTCTCCCTCCCAGCATTCCATTTACTTTTCCCCACCTCTGCTTCCTGCATGGTCACCCCACCTATACTTCCTGCCTGGCTACCAGCTAATCAGCAGTTCATTAAACAAATACAAGAAACAAATGTTTACAGGGTTAAACCATTGACCCACAGCACTTACCCCCTTTTTTTTAAAGAACAAGAACTCTGAATCTAATATTCTTTGTTTAGCTTTTCTCCTGACTATTATCCATAACAACTTGTAACCAACTTTGGTGTAGGAGGTCCTTCTGTCTTTGTGTTGCTTTCATTGGTTAATAAAGAAACTGCTTTGGGCCTGTTGATAGGGCAGACCTTAGGTAGGCAGGGAAGACAGAACTGAATGCTGGGAGAAAGAAGGGTGGAGTTAGAGAGATGCAATGGCAGCCACAGGCAGAGTCAGACATGCAGAATCTTTGCCAGTAAGCCACTGCCACGTGGTGATATACAGATTAATAGAAATTGGTTAAATCAATATGTAAGAATTAACTAATAAGAAACTAGAGCGAATGGGCCAAGCAGTGGTTTAATTAATACAATTTCTGTGTGGTTATTTCGGGGCTAAGCTAGCTGGGTGGCCAGAACAAGCAGCCCCTCCATGCAAATGTTGATTGCAAGTTGTTATGGATAATGGTCAGAAGAAAAGCTAAACAAAGGATATTAGATTCAGAGTTCCTTTTTTTAAAAAAAAAATAAAAAAGAGGGGGAAGTACTGTGGGACAATGGTCTGTATCCTGTCAATTATATTTTAAATAAACGCTGATTGGCCAGTAGCCAGGCAGAAAGTATAGGCGGAACAACCAGACAGGAAGTAGAGGTGGGTCAATGAGAACAGGAGAATTCTGGGAAGAAGGAAGTCCTAGTCTGCAGTTGTGACTCAGCCACAAAAGAAGCAAGATGTGACTGCCTCGCCAAATAAGGTACCAAGCCACGTAGCTAACATAGACAAGAATTACGGGATAATATAAGTTATAAGAGTTAATAAGAAGCCTGAGCTAACGGGCCAATCAGTTTATAACTAATGTAGACCTCTATGTGATTTCTTTGGGACTTAACGACTGTGGGAACCAGGCAGGACAGAAAACCTCAGACAACACCCCCCCTCCTGCCGAGTCACCACAGGTTCTCCTCCCCTAAAGCTGTCCTATCTCTTGTCCTCCCCACCCTTCAGCCTTCATACTCCCCCATGGAGGCTAAACCGCATCTCCTAGCTAGACAGGAGGCCACTTGTCTTATGGGAAGGAATCCCCATTAGATAGACTCTGAAAAGAGAACATTTATTTATTTATTGACTGTCTTTCTGGGTAGACAAGTCCTAGGCTGGGGGCATTACCTGGGTTGAGAGTCTCTAGAAAACAGAGGCAGGTCATGTGACACAGAGCAACCACTCCAAGGACTCACTCTATACAAGACAGAGGGGACCCCCTATTCCCACCCCAGGCCCAGCTCATCTCTAGCTCCAGCCTCATGAATAATCCCATACCCCTCTGAGGTACAGGGACTTTTAGGGATGCTACTTTCTCCTTAGGAGACTGAAGCTGTAAAGAAGGTGCTTCCCTTCAGAGGAGTTGAGTGCCTAGAGATACTCTAGGCTGGCTTTGTGACTGCAGCCCTGGCCACCTAGAGGCATCCACAAGGGCTTTGGTGCCCATCTCTGGGGACTGCTCAGGCCTCTGCTTGAGCACATGCAGTTCTCCATCTCGGGGGCTTCAGCCCTCGTTTAAGGCTCAGAGGACAAATTCCTTTGAGACCTCTCGGTGACCGAAGGACTCCTGTCCTCAGCCAGCCAGAGCTCTCCTCCCAAGGCCACCTGCCCACATTTGCCCACAGTGTGGGCCAAGTGTCCTCAAGGTGGAGCTTGGGTCCCCAGGGCAGCTCTGTAAATGTGTGGGTACCTGGGGCCTCTCCCCTAAGACACAGACTCTGTGTTTTCACACTGGGTGGCTCCCCTGGCTCTCTTTCAGAGCTGTCTTCCTGCCTCACCTCTTCACTGATGTGGGGCAAAGTCTCTTAAGCCCCATAATTAAGCAAGCCCAAAATAGTGATCTAGAGGGGAACAGGCAAAGGACAAGGCCGCTTCTTCAGGTAGGTGCTTCCGGGAGGCTTGACGAGGTTCCAGACAAGGACAAGCTGCTCGGGGCTTTCCTGACAACCCCTATCCTGAGGGGCCCTGGTACTTGCTGCCAGGGCTAGGCCTCTGGCCTGGTGGCTTGTGAGGGTTTGTGGCTGGAACAAGCAAAGCCACCATCCTCAGCTCTCTGACCACTTCCTCCTCCACAGGGCTCTGGTAACTGAACAGGAAGTGCCTGTACTCCCCTCCTCTTCCACACATCCCTGCCTTGTTTCCATCTCCTGCCAGCCCAGTGCACTTGGGAGGGTAGGAGAAGCCTTCTGTACCACTGTGCGCTGTCCAGCCACAGAGGCAGGAGGTAAACCTCCCTCTTCCTCCACAGGGGCCTCAGGGAACCTTCTCAGACCAGGGTGGGCGGTGAGCCCACTGACAGCCTGCTCCGTTCTAACCACGGATGATTTCTGACTGTTTAGCTATGAATAACGGCAAGCTTGCGAGTAGACAACAAAATTCTTTCTCTTTTTAAGCCAAGAGCAAGCCCACCCCTTTAATTCGAGGGGCCCAAACTCTTGAAGCACAGCCCTGAAGTCTCTTCTCTCATAGTCCAGTCAGTCAGTAAGTTTATCTACTGGATCCCAACATTGCCCAGACCCCAGACTCCTCACCTCTTCGGCTGCCATGTCTAACCTGGCTTACTGTGTTAGATCCCATTGTTCCTTGCTCAGGGGATTAGTAGGTTTGGGGTAGAGAGAGCCCGACAGAGTTGAGTTGGGAGGTGATGGCAGAAGGCCAGTCCACAGCTAAATTACACCCGGATCCCATATGCTAAAGATCTTCCTGCCTAGAATTGGTCTCCTGACTACCAACAAGGAGAGAAAGGGCTGGAGAACTGGCTCGGCAGTTAAGAGCATTGGCTGTTCTTCCTGAGGACTGGAGAAAGCACCCACGTCAGGCAGCTCACAATCACCTGAAACTCCAGTTCCAAAGGATCCAACACCCTCTTCTGGCCTCCATGGGCACCGACATACACATGGCATACACTCACACAGACATACAAACACATAAATAAAAAGATAATTCTTTAAATAAGAGAAGAAAAGCAGTCCCCCAGTCACAATGAAATACAAATTCTTCTGAACCCCTTTACAAGGGATCACCCACCTCCAACAGTGGTTTTCGTTTTTTAATCTCCTGTTCTAATGTAGGATTTCTAAAGTCTACCATCCTTGGGAACTCCTCTTTGACACAAGGACTTTGAGCCTGGATTGAAAACGAGGCACAAAGCTGTCAGGAAACCCCTCTGATGAACTAAGAGCTCCCCTCTGCAGCCAGCTTTGAATCTGCTAGAGCGGTCTCCAACAGAAGACCGGAAAGGCTGGGAGAGCTAGGACCCAGCCCCCACGGGACACATCATTAACAAGCGGAGTCCCTCAATGGCTCAGAACAGGCCGACTTTCTGTGAAATCCCGGGAAGAACTGGGTGAAATGGACAGAAATAGTTTTCCTAGCAGGCTTCTGCGTGTGCGCAAGCCCACGTGTGATTGCATACCCTTCCCTGCTCCACTTCCTCCAATCCAGAGAAGGCAGTGCTTAAACCCAGCCAGTCCCTACCGACCACTGAGCCCAACTCTACCCCCAGGGAAGGTGACAGTATAATATTTTTGTTATTAAAATATAATTATGTCATATTCTCCATTTCCATTCCTCTCTCCCTTCCATGTAACCCCTGCTCTCTTATTCTATAATTGGTGTGTGTGCATTCCTAAATATATAAATATAGCCTGATCATTATCTATAATACATCTATAATATCTAATGTTACATAAACGTGTGTGTTTTTATGTGTGTGTGTGCGCGCGCACGCACGCGCATGTGTGCGTGTGTTTTCAAGGCTAACTATTTGGTATTGGCTGAGCAGTTGGTGTACTCTTCCCGAGGAAGACTCCTATCAATCTCTCAGCATTCCCAGTTGCCTGTGGCTCTGTCCAGCCAGGGTGTCATCTTGCAGTGCCTTCCATGGGCAGTTCTTGGGCAGTGACTCAAAGCTGGCGTTTGCTTACCCTTGTTCACCAGGACACCACCCTCAGCCCAGACTCCTAAATAGGTGAATCTCAAAAGCAAAGCTAGAAAGAGGCAGGCCAGCATGCCTAAAAGAGGGCTCGAGGGTCAGCGTACTGTCGGTGCTAAGTCTAGCCACCCAGTAGGTCCACCACAGAAAGGGTGTCAGATACCAGGTCATACAGCCCAGCCCAGGCCCTCTGAGGAAGGGACAGGGGCCAAAAGCATGTACTGCCTGGGTGTGGAAACCAGTGGCATTTTTCACTGCTAATTAACCCTGAGGCTAGCCAGGACCACTTCCTTGCTGGGGAGGGAGTGTCCCAAACCTCAGGGACCCCTAGTACCTAACAGGTTTTTTTTCCCTTTGGCCATCTTCCATGAGCCTCCCTTTCTTGGCTGCTCCTTTTGTAGACTGGGAAGGGGAGTGTTAATGAAGACGGAGGATCTCTTCTGGACCCAGACCAATTTGCTTGCCCTTCCCTCAACACCGAAAGCCCCCCACCCTATACCACCAGCCCATCCCTGCTTGTAGCCTGACTCAACCCATAAATTACCTAGGGAATAGTCGCTGACTCAGCCAGGAAGCCCAGTGTCCCCAGCCCCAACCCTAGGCCTCAACCCCACAGCTGGCTCTCATTCCCAGAGTGCAGGCCCCTCCTCTCAGGAAATTCCTGGAAAATATTGGGCTTCTTGGAGGGGAGATCTCCTTAGCACAGCGCCAGCATGGACCGAAGCCACTAGGGCCCATCCATCATTCTGCTATCTTCTTCCTCCTCCCCCAGTCTGCAGGTTTGTGTGGGACTGAATGCGGACGTGTGAGTCTCCACAAGTGCCAGACACACGGGCCTGAAGGGACTGGGAATACAGCAAGGCATGGGGTATCTCAGCATGCTTTGCAGGAGTAAATGACTGGTCCAGGGCAAGGGAAGATGTTGAAACCTGGCAGGTGACAAGGTGGGAAGGGTCCTCCAGGCCCCAAGGCAACATGAGCAAGGTTCGGGAACACAGACTAGTGTGTGTAGGAGCAGGAAGGGAGTGATGAGTCACCAGGAGAAAGTGGCAAGGGAGGGCTGACGATTCAGGGGGACAGGACAGTGCCGGGGTGAACCAACAGGGGAAACAGCGTTCTGCCAGCATCCTCAGATCATCTACTTAGACCTGGGGACAGAGCGCAACCTCTGTATCACCACACTCAGCCACATGACAGGGACAATGCTCTGCCTTCTAGGAGTCCAGACAGAGGCTAGGACTCCTCTGGGAGTCCCCAAACTGAAAAGAGAACAAGTCACTTTTTATGGACACTTCATACCCTGAAGGACCAGATTCCCAGATCATTCCTACCTCCCTTCAGCCTTGGGGCTCCTTGAATCCCTTCCTTAGAAACCCCACATGTTTCGTGAGGAAAGCCAAGTCCAGGTCTCAGAGACACTCCCCTTAGAAAATAGGTCTTTAAACTATGCAAATGCCCAGGCCAGCTTTCCCCTTAGGGATGCTCTAATCACAGACGAGGGGTTCCCTGAGGAGGGGCTGGAAGTCGCTCTGCCCCAGGCCAGGGTGCTGACAACAGGGCATAGATTTGCTGTCTTCTGGGAATAGTGGTTTTCCAGTGTCTTGACCAGGTCAAAGAAGACAAAGACACAGCCCTCTAGACATGCCAAAAGGAGATGGGGAGAGGAGGAGGAGCACTGGTTTGAAATGCCATGAAAACAGGTTTCCCAGTGTGTCCTCAGCTCTGAAACCAGGGCACTGCTTGACAGATGGTGTCACGGTAAAGCCTTTCTCATGCCCAACCCGGTATCAAAGCCTTTAAACCACTTCATGGATGTTCCTAGGTTACCTGTAACCAGCCAGCTCCACCCAGCTCTGAAAGGGCAGCTTCCTCTCTGGTCACTGAGACATGCCAGCTCCCAGCAGAGTTCCTCCTCTGTAAAATAAAGAGGGAAGAATGGAGCCAGAGAAAGCCAGACAGGCCTACCCTAAGATTTAGCCTCCTTCCTATTCTACATGAAGCCCTGTTCTGTCCCTGGGGCCTGAGGTGAGGAAGGGTAGGACGGTCAGACACTTCCCACTGTATTGGGGTAGGTCAGGATAGCGCGTCAACCCCAGGCTGCTCTGGGAAGCAGGGTGGAGACATCCTGTCTCATTGTTACTGCTCCCCTTCATTTCCAGAAATCTATCCTACCATTAAGAAGAGTTGATGGTGGACACCAGGACTGCCAGGAAGGGGGTCAAAGAGTTGCCAAGAGGCAGCAGGGGACTCCTGACTGGGCTGGTTCAGCTCTGAGACAAAATTCTGCCAGGAAGATCTGATGGATGGAACTGGGTTCACCAAGCTCGTGCTAGGCCAGGCCACACCCCTGTGGGCACAGGTATTGGGAGAGAAAGGCCTGGCCCTGGCTGGATTTTCCATGGGTCTTTTGCATCGTGGAATCAAGGAAGACTGAAGGTTCTATGTTTAATACGGGACACTGTTTTAGTGGCTATGCCCTCTGTTTTAATGGCTAGCCTTCTACTAACTCCAGTGACATAGGAATACTTACAATTATTATTGTCCAATAAAGCAATATCCAAAGCCATTCTCTACTTAGCCTGAGGGATGGCCACTGTTTAACAGGTGGTCTCCATACTGCTAAATGAGTCTCCTCCTGAAGATTCCCAGGGGACACTGTAAACATCCCCAGCTTCCAGATCCAGCTCAGTTTTGATTTATTATTTCTCAAACTTATTTGATTACACAATCCCTTCATCACAGGACACATCGTTATGAAAATGTCCCATACATTTTGGGAAATGCTGCATCCAAGCTTACACACACACACACACATACACACACACACATGTCTGCAGATCCTTTTTTCTGAGGCAGTCTGCTTCGAGTATCCAACAGTGCGTTTCCACTTGGAAGGAGTCAGTTGCTAGAACTAAGCCAGAGAGCCACTGTCATCTGTAAGCTGACATTGCCCCTGAGAGTCATGAGCTGGGGCCTGTACTCAGTGCAGTAAAATGAGGAGGTGACGATGTGGTGAGGATGGACCCCTCAGAAACAGGATCCGTGCCCTTCTAAAAGTAACCCAAAGAAGCTCTCCTGTTCCTTCTGTCATCTGAAGATCAACAGGAAGGTGTTGTCTGTGAGGGAGAGGGGAAGCCTGCACCAGCCCCCAGATCTGTTGGCACCTTGACACCAGACTCCCCAGCTTTCAGACATGTGAGTAATACATCCCATTGTTTATGAATTACCCCATCTGAAGTATTAATTTATAAGCCATCTCACGTGGATCCCGTTGGATATACTAAGAAAAAGGAAAAGGTGGGTAAAATTGGAAGGAAATTTAGAAATAGAAATAGTGAAATTTGAAGTTGCAATGCAGCAAGTGACCTGAGTGGGACCTAGTGTCTGAAGAGTCACCCAGAGCATCACTCTCAGGGGGATCGGGCCAGAATTTCTAATGTCTCATTAGCTAAAGACCCAGGAAGCTCAGGCTGCATGCTGAGGGCTCTAGTTTCTGACTGTCCTTCCTCAGCACCATGAGTTTAAGAGAACTAGCTCCCAACAGCAGGAAGCTTTCAGATTCAGGGAAGAGGCAAATCATGGCCAGCACACAATCACCAAGGAAAGCTGTCTGCTCCTCAGTGCAGAAGTAAATAGTCCTGTATGAGAGCGGTGGGAGGGCTGAAGAGAGCCATTTAGGGAAGGGAGGGGGCGGGAGGGAGCTGGCGCTGCCTCGGGGCCATCAGGAATGTCAGCAAGATACGGCCCAAGGCCCAGCTAGTTCTTCTGTAAGAACCTTGCATTTCTGTTTTTGTTTTGTTTTGTTTTGTTTTTTTAAATTTATTTATTTATTTATTATGTATACAATATTCTGTCTGTATGCCTGAAGGCCAGAAGAGGGCGCCAGACCTCTTTACAGGTGGTTGTGAGCCACCATGTGGTTGCTGGGAACTGAACTCAGGACCTTTGGAAGAGCAGGCAATGCTCTTAACCACTGAGCCATCTCTCCAGCCCTTGTTTTGTTTTTTAACCTCTTGAAATTGTTTTTTTCTAGACTGAAAAGATGGATTGTCAGGTAAGAGGCCTTGAGGCTCTTTCCTGAGGACTGGAGTTCAGATCCTGATTCATGAATGCCGGTAACTCCAGTTGCAAGGGATCTGGTGCCCTCTTCCAGCCTCTGTGGGCATCTGCACATGCATGTGCAGATACACTCAAACGTGCATGCACATGTGCTCTTGCACATAAAAAAAGAAAAGGAAAGAAAAGTAAACGTTGGACTTTATGGTTTTCTGCAGTCCCCGCTGATCTCTGTCGATGGCTGGTTGTGTGGTCTCAGACACATCCTTTGTTCTCATTGAGCCTCTGCTTTTTCATTTGATAGCGATGAATCTGTACTTGTCTTCCTATCAGCTGATGGAAGGATCATGTGTGAAGCTGCCATGTCAGACATGTTGAATCTTTCCTGGTAAGCCACGGCCTCATGGTGGCATACAGATTAATGGAAATGGGTTGAATCAAGATGTGAGAGTGAGCCAATAAGAGGCTAGAACTAATGGGCCAGGCAGTGATTTAATTAATACAGATTTCCATGTGGTTATTTCAGATGTACGCTAGCCAGGTAGGACAGAACAAGGAGCCCACGCCTCCACTATAAATTTCCAATTGCTGCTCATTATTTTAGACATGCTATAGTCTGCCTTTTGAGATTCAAACTCCAGGAACACTAAGTCTGTTTTGTAACATGCCAGACACTAAAGGGTAGTGCTTGGGATTTTCAGAGTCCGTGGGCTGCTTCTAGCTCCCCCCAGCCTCACTCCTGTCGTAAGCCAGTGTTCGGGTGACCATTCACATTATCTAAGCACACCTCAACATCCTAGCTGAAGGAGGTCGGAACAGAGCTATGTAGCAGAAGAAAAAAATCAAGGGAAAATACTACTTTGAACGTTTTCAAATATTCTCCCAGCAGTCAATCTACCACCGTAGATTGTAGGTAGTGCTGTGTCTACTGTGAGGATTCTGATTCTTCCATCCGACCTTGGGCGACCTCTGGGAGCTAGCCCTAGCCCTCGCCAAACGCCAAACCTTGGCCTCTCTCCTGAGGCTATACCGCTCAGAAGCATCGGGAGCGTGGTTCTTCCCCCTCGCCAGTCCTCAGTTTCCCTTCCCTTGCTATCTGCCCTTGTCTTCCCCTTCCTCTCGTCCAGCGCAGGGTCTAGGCTGGCCTTGCCTGGGCCCAGATAACAGCTGAACAATGGCTGCTGTAACTGAGAGCAAGGGAGGCCGTGGGAACCGCCAACGTTCTGGAGTGAGGGGCCGGAAAAGGGGAGGAGGAAATGGGCAGCTGGACGGGCTGGGTGTCCACCCCCCAGCCCTGCCCTGGAAGCCCCGTATCCGAAGCTGGTGGAAACGGGCCTGTTTCCCTTGGATGGCCCCTGCTGGGCCTCTCATTCTTTCAACAGCTATTTACTGGACACCTACTAGGTACTGGGCTCCAGGCCAGGAACAACCTTGCCCCTGGGGACAGTCCCTTCAACTCTGCAAAAACATTCCCACTGTTGGCCCTGGACTCACCCCACAGCGTGCTGCTGCGGTGGCGAGGCCGAGGTCCACAATGCCTCCTGACAACTCAGAATGGAGGCTCAGTGAGCTGCCCTGACTTCTGCAAGCTTTCACAGTAGGGCGGGCTTTGTCCCTCTCTGTCCCCAAGTAAAATCCCCTAGACAGCTTTCCCTAACAGCAGTTAACAGAGGTTAATTTGCCTCCCTCTCTCCCGCTCCCTCCCCCATCCCTCACATGTTTAGGTCTCCAGAGTGCTGGAACAGCCACCTTTACCCTGAACGGCTGTTCTGGAAGCTTCACTGCCTATCAGCTAAGCACCACTACCATCAAGCGTGCTCCCTAGCTATCACAGAGGTTCCAAATCCATTGTGCTGGTTACTCAACTTTCCTCTGGACGGCCACTGGGACCATTTTACCATCTTCGCTGAAGGGGGATGAAACTGCAAAGCCCACGCTTTTGAATCCAGCTCCGTGAGCTGGCAGTTGGTCTTTGCCGGACTCGGGTCTCTTGCTGCTTATCTGTGTTTCACAGGATGTGTAAATCAGACTCCACAAACTCCCGGTTTCCTCCTGGAAGAGGCAACCCAAGAAAGTGACAGGGCTCTCATTTCTCTGCTATGTCCCTAGAGGAGCTGTTTCAAATAACAAGGTTACTTTGAGTCATCACCAGGCCCTGTCTGGAAATCAGTTGGTCACAGAGAAAGGCTGCCAGAGGCCTCTCCAGATTGTACGTGTCTCACCCAGGCCGCACGCACATACAGAATACACACGTTCATTCTTTACTACTGTTTTGTTTTATTGAGACAAGGTTTCATAGACCCCAGGTTGACCCCGAATGGAGCCAAGGATGACCTTGAACTTCTGATCTTCCTGCCTCCTGAGTGCTGGGATTTCAGGTGTGTGACATCATGCCTGGTTTATCAGACAGGGCATTGAATCTTGGGACTCTTGTACACAAGGCAAGCACTCTACCAGCCGAGTTACATTTCTAGCCCCGTAAAAGACACTGTTTATATGCTTACTACAAACAGTCTGTATACTTCATATATGCATGCTAAATACAGATGTATACATCCATGTTCTCCAAACATGCCTGCTATATGTCTCATACACATGATTCATACCATCTTTATTCCACATGAACATTCCCTTTGTACATTACTATGTACTATACAGACTGCATTCATAAATACACATGGCAATAAGAAGGGCTCAGTGGTTAAGTACCGTCCTTCTTCCTCCAGAGGACCAGGGTTCAATTCTAAAATCCCACATGGAGACTCACAGCCATCTACAGCTCCAGTTCCAGGAAGCCCAATACTCTTCTGTATTAAGGGCAGCAGGCAAGCTCGTGATAAACACAGGAACATGCAGGCGAAACACCCATACACATAAAATAAACCATTTCTAAAAACTGCCCACATATTTTGCAAAAATACTCTAGCTTCCCGAGTAAAATTCTCCTCAAGGATTGTTGTTCTAAACCAGATAGGGTCCCAGCTCTCAGAAGGTAGAGGTGAGAGAATCGAGAGGTCAAGGCCAGCCAGTTAAGATGTGCCCTTACATCTCAAAACTCAAAACGCAGAAGCAGGCAAATCTTTGTGAGTCTGAGGTCAGGCCTACATAGTGAATTCTAGACCAGCTAGGGCTACAAAAGGAAACCCTATCAGGAAAAGAAAAGAGAGAAGGGCACTAGAGAGTGGTTAAGAACATTTGTGCCAGCTGGGCAGTGGTGGCGCACGCCTTTAATTTCAGCACACAGGAGGCAGAGGCAGGCAGATCTCTGTGAGTTCGAGGCCAGCCAGGTCTACATAGTGAGTTCCAGGACAGCCAGGACTGTTACACTGAGAAACCCTGTCTCAAAAAAACAAACAACAACAAAGGAACACTTGTTGCCACTTCAGAGGAGCTGATTTTGATTCCCAGTACCCGCGGGGAGGCTCAGAACCACCTGTAACTCCAGGTCCAGGGAATTTAACGCCTTCTTCTGGCATCCATCTTGGGACACCAGGTATGCATGTGCTACACAACACAGATATACATGCTTCTTGGAAAGCATCCATACACTTCAAATAAAAACAATAATTTAAAACATTTTTAAAGAGTTTAAGGCCATCCTCAGCTACAAGGCAGGCACAAGGCCAGCCTGGGGTAGTTATGACCGTGGGCTACACCTCACCGGTTCTCCTAGTCTGTTCTCTACTTACTCAACAATACTGACATGTTTTTTTTCTGTTTCCGAAACAAACAAACGAAAACAACTAACTTCCCTCATTATTATCTATAAATAAATGCAGCTGGGCACAAATCTCTCAAAATGCCAGAAAAACAAATGGACCAAGAGTTCTGATTTGGGGGTTCCTACCCGCCCCCACCCCCACTTCCCTCCCGGAAAGTCGCTTGTGCTTCTGTTTGCATGCGACCGGGCGTCAAATGCCTGGGGACACCTGTCTCCCATTAGATGTCTGGCCCTGGGGAACACACATAAGATTTGTCACAGTAATGAGAGAGCCATCCATTTCTCAGAGAAAGCTGGTCCTCTGCCCACTGTTAGAGAGCACAGGATATCACGGGAGGGTGTAATGACGTTGGGGGGGAGCGAGACCCAGCATGCATCGCTAATTGATCACAGCATCTGTCTCTCAGAGCTTGGTCTTGGCTTTGTGGTCTTCTGCAGGACTCCCAGCCTTGCCAGCTACTCAAGGCAGGCAAGGGAGATGGGAACTGTGTGACCCGAGAAGCCCTGTGTCCTCATTCTATGAATGAAAACACCATGGCCTGAGAGGTGAGATTTTTGTGAGGTCACACTCCAAGCTGCTCAGCCAAAAGGAGACCCTCATAGCGGCTCTTGTCCTCTGTGAACTCCATAGATAAAGCCTCTGCAAGGTCAGGAGCTCCCTATGAGAACAAGAGAAGGAGACAAGGGAAGCCAGGCAAGCCTGAAATTCCCCAGACATGGGGACCCCTTATAGACGCCTTGGCCATCTTCACTAGGTCAAACTGAGGACCCCTGCTATCTTCATACATAGTCTTTCTGCCCCTCAATCCCTAGGGACTCTGGCCTTCAGGATCATGGTGGGATTGGGGAGGCCTTCCAAGAGCTCGTGCATTTTCTGCTGAGGTGTCACTTTTACCTTCCCCCATCTCTCCTCCTCCCCCAAAGCCTCCCCAGCCTTACTAATCTACCAAGTGCCTCTCCTCGTTCTTAGAGCCTCACAAGCAGATGTCTGTCCCTATGCTGACCCTTACTGGTCCCTTAAATGGTCATCAGGTTTAATCCCACGCTGAAACCAGAAGGGAATTTTAGGACCAGGTCTTCATGCCTATTGTGCCTCTTCCAAGCTCCCGCTCTCCACTTTCTCCTCTGCCTCCTACACTGGCAACACTATGCCTGCCTCTAAAGCACAACTCACCTCCGTCTATGGCACCCAAACTGCGTTCCTCTACGTCTCTCGCAATCATGTTCTACTTGGTATTGACACAAGAGCAAGTTTTTAATCGTCTTCATGAGATTGTTCTTAAGAACCAGTCCCCTTTTCTAGGAAGAGGCTCAACCCATACCCAGCACCCCTGGGAGGCCCTGTCTTGGGGCCAGCTGGACACATTGTACCACCCGTGCCTCTGCTCGCAGCCTGTGGTGGGCATCGGGGCTGCCAGGAACATTCCTCTCCAGGGGTGGGAAGGACACAGCTGCCGTGAGAGCTGCCAGGCTGTAGAGGAGAGGGTGACCGAGGAACTGTAAGGCTCAGCCTCTGAGTCACCTCACACCCAGACAGATGCGTGCTTCGGACAGACAGACAGATGTGTGCTCACTCGGAGTCACACAGACTCCCCCACTCAGTTAAACACTACACAATGGCGCCTGCCCACCCACCTGCGCCAAGCAGCATGGTCAAAGGCCACCACTGGATTATTTCAAGTGATCAAGGCAGAGCAGGAGCAGCTCAGTCTCCAAGCACAAGAGGGTTTTTCTTTGTGTCCTGATATTCCTATCGCAGCTCAAACTCAGCAGAGCAAAAATGGAATTGTCCTCATGGGCATCGTCTTTAGGAAATGGCCTTGGGCAGGGGCTGTAGCTCATTGGTAGAGTACGTAATACATATGAAGTTCTAAAAGAGAAAAAAGGTTTCCAACAATCTGTTCAGGACCCAGAACCGAGAGTGCATAGCTCAATCAAGCCCATTCCCATGCAACCCCAGGATGGGAAAACATTGGATCTGAACCTAAGAAGTCTGGGTTCTCAGGCCCAGCTTACCTTTGACTTTGAGGCTACCTGATCTCCAGGTAACAGGGCAATGCCATGGTGCTTCCAGCCTTAAAAATGCAAAAGGAGAGCCAGGTGGTGGTACTGCACACCTTTAATCCCAGCACTCATGAGTCAGAAGCAAGCGGATCTCTGGGAGTTCAAGACTAGTCTGGTCTACAGAGCAAGTTCCAGGAGAGCCAAGAATATCTACGGCTTCACAGAGAAGCCCTGTCTCAAAACAAAACAAAACAAAAAACAAGAAAAGAAAAGAAAGAAAGAAAGAAAGAAAGAAAGAAAGAGGAATAAAAACAAACAAACAAACAAAAACAAAAGAAGAATTGGAGGGGAGGGTGCTTATGACTGAGAACCTCACAGACACCTCTTAGAGATTTGCTAGAGAGAGGACAGATGGGTGGGGTGTGTATCAGGTTCTTCTCTCTTTGCTATCACAAAATACCCAGTAATTCGAACATACAATCCATCATGGCAGAGAAGGCAGGCAGCAGGAACACGAGGCAGCCAATCACATTGCCTCCGTGGTCGGGAAACAGGATGAGACAGAGTGTTCAGCGCATGCGTTCCCTTTATTGGTTCTCATACTCCTGCCCACACGCGGGTCAATCTTGACACGTCCATTAATCCAATCTAGAATTCCCTCACAGACACGCCCAGAGGTTTGCAGTCTTCTAGGTGATCCTAGATCCTGTCATTGATAACCAATATAAATCACCACAGAGTGAATGGAGGAGAGAGATGAAGGAATAGGGGTGATGTCAGGGCAGCAACAGCCCATTCAGGAAGCCGGGGCACAGGAAAAGGGAGCGAGCCTTCCACCATTCCTTTCAGAGGACCCTTCCTGTGTCCAGCCCACCCTGAACCATCATTCCAGTGAGCCATCTCATCAGGATTTCCAATCCCTGCCTGAGAAGCAGCCCCCGGGGCTGGTTATGGTGATTCATGACACAATATAATACATGGATTCATCTAAAGCGAAACCCCGTGAGATGCATCTGGCGCAGAGGCTTAAGCAACCATTGCTGTTGAGCTATTGTCCTGAGACCTGTTCCAGGGACTCTCACTTTTGTATTTCCAGGAATCTGTTCCCATCCGAGGCTGAGACTAAACTGATTTCCAAAATATGTCATGACTTAAGCAAGTCATTTCTTGCCTCTAAAATTTTTGAAAGACACATTGGCTTTTTTTATGATTAGAAAAAGATGGTTTCTGTGTATATTAGTCTTTTCCACCTTCTCCCCTATCCACTCCCAAACTCGATGATTCCGGACAAGGCTATGGCAGCTCAGATCTGTGGGTGGAGCTCTGACCTACCCTCAGCAAGCGACTCTGCTGGCCTCACACAGACTCACTCATCTACAGGGATGGTCCGTAGGAAGCTAATGGGTTCGAAGGGTCGTATCCTGGGTCTGATATTTGGAAACCACCGCTGTGTGGTTGCTTGCCACGCAAGCAGCTAGGGCTGGTTTCCAGCAGGGTAGTCAGGGCTGTTGCAGTCACAGGAACAGCACGAGCAGATAAGGCCAGTGTGCAAGCTCTTTTCCAGCCCTCAGCTTCTTCAGGTTTACCAATATCCAAAGCAAGACATGAAGCCATTTTTTTTTTGAGATAGGATATCAGTATGATATCTTGTCACTCACAATTTTTCTGTCTCCATTTGAGTTCTGGGATGCCAGGTGTACATTAACCAAGGAGAAAAAGGAGAAAAACAAATATTCGTGCTTGATGGGAAGGGCTAAAAGTCACACAGAGAAGGTGATTTTGCAGGAACAGAGGAAACACAACTACTGTTTTTTGTTTGTTTGTTTGAGACAGGGTCTCTTTGTGGAGCCCTGGTTGTCCTGGAATTTCCACTAGACCAGGTTGGTCACGAACTCACAGAGATCTGTTGTAGAACATTATTTTAAGACGTGTTACATTTGTTTATGCTGTGGAACAGTTGTTCAATGCTGTAAAGATGCGTTGCGTTCTTTTATATAGCATTTGTTTAACTCTGTGAAGCTGTGTTACTTTGCCTGCCTAAAACACCTGATTGGTCTAATAAAGAACTGAGCTACCAATAGCTGGGCAGGAGAAAGGATGAGCAGGGCTGCTAGGCAGAGAGAATAAATAGAAGGAGAAAAAGAAGGAGCAAGAGAGATGAGGGAGTGAGAAAAGAAGGGGCCAGCCACACAGCCACACAAGAGTGAAAGTCAGATTACAAAAGTAAGAAGGAGAAAGGCCAGAAGCAAAAGGTAGACGGGATGATTTAAGACAACTGGCTAGAAAGAAGCCAAGCTAAGGCTGGAGAATTATAAGAAAAATAAGCCTTCGTGTGATTTTTTTTTGGGGGGGAACTGGGTGGTGGATCTCCCAAACAACGACAGAGATCTGCATGCCTCTGCCTCCTGAATTCTGGGATTAAAGGCCTATGCCACACCACCATCCCGCACACAGCCACTGTTTTTGCTAAAAGTCACACATACTGAGTGCTGGGATTAAAGGCGTGCGCCACCACCGCCCGGCTAAAATTTTTTTTATTTTGTTTTGTTTTTCGAGACAGGGTTTCTTTGTAGCTTTGGTGCCTGTCCTGGAACTAGCTCTTATAGACCAGGCTGGCCTCGAACTCCCAGAGATTTGCCTGCCTCTGCCTCCTGAGTGCTGGGATTAAAGGCGTGCGCCACCACCGCCCGGCTAAAGCTCGCTTACTGAATCTTAGTGCTAGAGATTCAAGCTCAGTTCCCTCATATGACGTTGGATATAACTTTAATTTTCTGTTATTTCTCACACACACACACACACACACACACACACACACACACACACACACACACACACACCATTGAATATTGGAGAACAAACCCAAGGAAGAGGCAAGTACTCTAACATTTAGCTCCCCTCCCTGGGCCCTGATGCTTTTGAACCAGGTTTGGAGGGGACGGTAAAACCCAACTCATCCAGCACTCTAAAGTAAAGAGGTCTTTTCAGCTGGGATCATCTTGTTTCCTTTTGCTTCTCTTTGACAGAACACAAATGAGACTTTATGCACATGGCCAGCCTTCAAAATCTAGAAAACACTGCTCCTAAGGTTTGGGTTTTTTTTGTTTTGTTTCTTTCTTTCTTTGTTTTCTTCTCTGGTTTAGATATTCAAATATTCTCTGTTTCCATATTCTATGATTTATAGCCCCTGGCCTGATCATGCCCTCCAGACGCACAGCTTTGTACCAGCCCTTTCAGAGGCCATACTAACAGCTATGCCAGTTGGCTCCCTCTGTGCTCCCCCAAATCTCTCACCCCTGTATGACTTCGCCTGTGCTCCCCTGAATCTCTCGGCCCTGTATGATTTCATCCGTGTTCCCCCAAATCTCTCACCCCTGTATGATTTCATCCGTGTTCCCCCAAATCTCTCAGCCCTGTATGATTTCATCTGTGCTCCCCTGAATCTCTCAGCCCTGTATGACGATTCCAAGGCACTGTGAACCCTTCAAAAGCATCATTCGGTACAAATCACATGTTCATGTTGGTGTGAAATGAGATACACTGGAATCTGGCCAGACAAGAGCTCATTAAGGAAGCCCCCCCCCCACACACACCTGTCATGTCCATAGACTTTTGAAATGCACCTTTTACCTTAAATTTTTTAAAACTTAATTCAAATTTAATCAATACAGAACAGTATATTCCCCTTTGGTAAATATTTTAATTTTTCCATGTAAATATATGTTATAGGCCACAGTTTCTTAAGCTATATATCCAAACTCCTTATAGGATCATGTAACTGGATGTGGGAAAAATTCATACCTTCTTGGTGGGAAGAGCTAAAATTGTTTTCAATATACATCAACCAAAAATGAATCCGGAATTAAACACATAGTGGAGCAAAGGTATTTCTGGCAGTGTCCGTCTCACTCCAGCCTAGGTTCTGAATATAATCTTTGCATTGCGCATGTCCTCAGGCCACTCCTAGCTGATCAGCACAGTCCCACACACCTCGGTACAGATTCAAGACGAGGGCATGTTGAGAGTTGCAGTGTTTTTACCGTGCACGCAGGTTTTCTGCTCTTACAGAGACATAATGGTCTAATTATAAAACACACACTCTCGATATTCTCTCCCCATCATTCCTCAGTGTGTATCAAATTAGCCCACGTCTGGATTGGATTATGATAGAATGTTGATCTTAAAACTTGATGCCTGAGTTGCTGACACAAGTTTTATTTTTAAAACAATGTCCAATGAATTTTAGTTTGGGGATTTGGGCCAGAAATTCCAAAATATCCCCAAACATACCTCTGCCATTTTATGGTCCGAAATTACACAAGGTGGTGTTCTTAGCACTGACAATTTACAATGGAAACATCAGTGAACTCTGAAACACATCGAAGACGCTCTCTATCCTGCAGTATAAAACATTCAGTTCAAAAGAAACGTGTCAACACATCCCTATCATGACTAAGTAGATCTTCCTTTCTCTTTAATAAGTGATAAGATTATAAGTATACCAAAGAGTCATTGTAAAATTCGTTTTTTCTTTTTTTTCAGAAATAATTTTTTATTGATTTTATTGAGCTATACATTTTTCTCTGCTCCCCTCCCTGCCTCTCCCCTCCCCTTTAACCCTCTCCTATGGTCCCCATGCTCCCAATATACTCAGGAGATCTTGTCTTTTTCTATTTCCCATGTAGATAAGATTCATGTATGTCTCTCTTAGGGTCCTCGTTGTTGTCTAGGTTCTCTGGGATTGTGAATTGCAGACTGGTTTTGCTTTGTGTCTAAAAGCCACTTATGAGTGAGCACATATGATATTTGTCTTTCTGGATCTGGGTTACCTCACTCAATATGATGTTTTCTAGATCCATCCATTTGCCTGCAAATTTCAAGATGTCTTTTTTTTTTTTTTGCTGTGTAGTACTCCATTGTGTAAATGTACCACATTTTTCTTAACCATTCTTCGGTCGAGAGGCCTTTAGGTTGTTTCCAGGTTCTGGCTATGACAAACAATGCTGCTATGAACATAGTTGAGCACATGTCCTTGTGGCACGATTGAGCATCCTTTGGATATATACCCAAAAGTGGTATTGCTGGGTCTTGAGGAAGGTTGTTTCCTAATTTTCTGAGAAATCTCCATACTGATGCCTAAAAGGACTGTACCAATTTGCACTCCCATCAGCAATGCAGGTGTGTTCCCTTTTCCCCACATCCTCTCCAGCATAAGTTGTCATCATTATTTTTGATCTTGGCCATTGTTACAGGTATAAGATGGAATCTCAGAGTTGTTTTGATTTGCATTTCTCTGATGGCTAAGGATGTTGAGCATTTCCTTAAGTGTCTTTCAGCCAGTAAAATCCATTTCTTTATGATTTATTTTCAGTAAAGGTCTAGTTTGCATACCTAGTTTATTAAAAAACCAAGATCATGCAAAAAGATCATTAATGATGAGTGGAAATTATATATTTGCTCTGTTATATACAGCAAAGCTACTAAGTTTCATACATTTATTTACTACTACCTGCACTAAGGTCACCAAGGTATTGAACATTTTCAATACTCTAGCAAGATCTCTCATCCTCCTCTTCACGACTACCTGTCCATCCCTTTAGGCAACGGTTCTGACCTAGATTGCCTTTCCTGGTTTTATAACGTTATATAAATGGAATCTTGCATACACTCTTTATATAGTTCCCATCGTTTTTTTTTGGGGGGGGGGATTGTTTGTTTGCTTGCTTGCTTTTTGTTTTGTTTTAAGGTTTGTCCATGTTAGCATGTGACCTGGTAGCTCATTCTTTTTTCGTGCTGTGTAAATTTCCATCTTATAAAGAGAAACAATTTGTTTAGTCATCCTCTTGTTGGCAAATGTTTAGAAATGCAGATTAAAATCACAATGCAACTCCTCTCCCCACTCACCAGAAGAGCTGAAACGAAACAAGTTGACAATATTAAGTGTTGGCAAGGCTGTAGCAACTGGGGCTCTCATTAGCTGGGTGTGGGTGTGTGCAATGGAGCAATCATTGATTGGCAGCCTCGACTCGCAATGAACATACACAATCCTTTGGACTCAGCGATTCCATCTCTACCCCAGAGAAAGGCAGTTTATGTCAGTCAAAGGACATGTGCCAGAACGTTCTTGGCAGCTTTATTGATAACTCCACCACGGTGTGAACAAGTCTCCATTGTGTGACTGCTTCAGTCTTTCGCGGAGTGGTGTCAGCCCTAAACGAGGTGGAGGCAGAGTGTCCTCGTGCACACGCCTTGCGTGAACTCACTATCATTTCCCTAGTGTCAGTTCCAAGAAGCGACTGACTCCGTGTCACAGGTTACAGGTTTCACTACACACGGCTGAGCTGCCGCCAGCCGGCTGACATCACCTCCTCTCCTGCTTCTCACCTGTGCCTGGAGCAGGGAGCTTTCCTAAACCCCCAAGCCACCCTGTTTAAACATGTCCTGTCCCCTCCCTGGAACCCAGACAGCCCAGGCTTTCCTAGATAGCAGTGAAGGGAAGATATGGTGTCTATGCTGGACAGCACAGTGGTCACCGCTCCCGGGATCAGGCCGCTGGGTCGGCAAGGCCGCTTTCCTTCTGCTGCTGACGCCAAGCTTATCGGAGCAGCCATGAGCAGAGCAGCTGTGTGCTGGTGCTGGCAGCTTCTGTCTCTACGGTGTCCCCACAAGCCAGGCACAGGAAGTATGACCGAGGCATGCAAGTGAGCAGCTGCAGTGGCGTGGAGGTGCTGATGCAGGCCTGACCAGAGGATGTGTTCCAGGGTTGGAGCATCAGCCAGCACTTCCTCTTCGCAGGCTTTGGTTCTCTCAGTTGGTCACCCAGCCTCTTTCAGTTTTCCTTCCTCAGCACCCAGAGCTTGTCCTCACATCCCTGTGATGTTCAGGCAGGCAGTGGTGGGGTGGGGTAGGACCAGCCCAGTGTCCAAGGCTTTCCCCCCTCTCTGAAATGAGGGCAGGGAATGTGTGACATGGTGGTGGAAAAGGACTCCAAGAAGTCCTCTGTCCTAACAAGAGTTTCCCAATTTTACAGTGGCATTGTATGTCCCCATTGTACCCCCGCCTTTGTGCTGGATATTGCTCCACCAATGCTGGCGGCAGGCAGAGTGGCCAGAGGGAGGGAAGTTATGAGCAGGAAAGGGGAAGAAAGGAATCAGGAAGGCTGCCTCCCCAACTTCCCAGCCCAGCTGCCATGGGGTGGGTCAGGCCATCTGTGTCAGCTCTTCTAATATAGCCAGGCCTTTCTCCATGCCAGGAAAGACCCAAGACTCAGTATCTTCCAAGTTCTCTGCTCTCAAGTGTCCGACCCCTGCCATTAGCGCGCACACACACACACACGCACACACACACAAGCATACACATATACACACACACATGCACACACATATACACATACATACAAACACACACATATACACATACATACAAACACACTCACATACACACACATATATACACATGTACAAACACACACATACATACACACACATACACACATGCACACACACGCATGCATGTACACAGGGTGAGGGGAACAAACCTGGGCAATGGCTGGACAGTGAGCCGAGGCCTGATCACAGGACAGACCTTGAGTAGAAGAACTCAGTTACTGATTGACCCAATAGTTGGAGAAAAAAAAATGAGTCGAAGTCATGGCTGACAGTTCTGTGAGATGGGACAGATGACTGGCTCCTGGAGCCTAGAATGCAAGGCGGAGCGGGAGAAAGAGGAGAGCATCCAAGGAGCAGACTACCAAGGCTGCTGCTCGGCTCTGGTTCCTTGTTCCCCCTCCTCTCATCCACTCAGAGATCCTCTCCTTTACCAGCTTCATTCCCTTGGGTCAGGTGATGCCCTGGGTCAGAGCAGGGCGAGATATGGGATGGGAGCCTGAGAGGATAACCTCCAGACAGTAGGGCCAGGAGCCCTCTCTGAGGAGGAGGACAGCGGTGAGCATTGGTGGCTCTCCCAGACACCTAGGGTATGTACCTGGTCACCACAGCAGCTACTGCACCACCTGGCTCAGAGAGAAGGCCAGCTAAGAACCAGTCTTCATCCTCACATGCAACCCAGCTAGGAAGGATCAGACCTTTGCTTGATGATGGAACACAGAGGCCCAGAGAACACAGCGGCTGGGCCTGAACCCTGGACAATCTCAGGGGTCTTGAACGTGGGCCACCCACTTGTGCCTGACCTCAGTTCACATTACTTGTGGGGCTGTGTAAACTGGCATTTCTACACAGAGAATCCACCGAGTCACGGAGTCTCAAAGGCCAGGCAAACTAAGCCTGCTCCTTGTTGCTCACCTGTATCCCACAGGTAAGTGACTGACCAGTCTGGGGAATGTGACAGCAATTCTCAGCTTGAAAAAGGACAGAGAACTGGAGCAGCCGTCCCCAGTGTCCGTCCCCTCCAGGGCTTGCCGGAGTGCGTGGTGGACTTGAGGTGTCAGCTGCTTTGGTGTCTGGATGGAAAGTCTATCTTTCCTTATCTGGGACTAGAGAGAGGTAAGCAAAGCCTCAGTCTCCCACAGGGATGGTGGGGCTAGGATCAAACCCACAAACTGCAAGAGGACGATTTAAGCACTCAGTGACCATTAAGAAAATGGCACCCTAAGTCAAGGCAAATAAACGAAGGAAGAAAAATATTCCTTCTCAGTGAGCAAACATCAGAAAGGCCCTTCAGGGTGGGCCTAGCCTGGGGCCTCTCCACCACTACCCATGCTGACCCTGCTTCAGCTAGGCTTTCTTTCCCCAGATCAGGCTGCCTGCTCCCTTCCCATGGCCTTTCTGGCCCCCCATTCTCCCTCAGGCCACCAGTCACCAAGAGCTGTTTCCAGGGTGACGAAGAGAGCAGAGGAAGGCTGGGCCAGGGGGCTGAAGCCTCTGAAACGCTGAACTAGGGCAGAGCTGGGGCAGCATCTCAATGAAGCTGCTGACAGATTCCAGGCCCCCAGCCAGCTGCAGTGCAAGACCTACAAGGGGGACCTTCGCCCCTCCCTGCTCCAAAGCAGCTGAGGCCCAGCAACTCCAGAGGCCTGCCACAGAGAAATCTGGAGCCTCCATTCAATGCCGGGCTGTCCTTGCACTCTGCTAGGGGCCAGCAGCCGCCACAGAAGCCACTGACTGTCTCCAGCCTGGAGGGAGCTGGCCATCTTGTATCTCCTCACTCCAATTCTGGCTGCTCACCCCAGTATGCCTTGGGTTCTGGGGTCCTCAGTTCTGCCTGCTCTTGAGAGTCATCTGGGCTTTAAAAGCAGCCCTATTCTGGGCCTTGCCCTGACTCCTAACAGTCTGCAATGGGCAGCCAAGGTGGGGTGGGGAGTCATGACTATTAGCTTCTAGAAGGAACCTCCTCTCCAGGAAAGGGCCTGAGATTCCTTCACTAGCTTCACTAGCTTCACTAGGCTTCATTCACTAGCTCCTTGCTGAGTCACTGGATACATTGACGTTATCAAAAGCCTTTCAAACAAAGAAACTCTTCTCCTGTGAAAACTGCTCAGGGGTGGGAGGGTACGCACACGCGCAATGCTATTCCTAGTTTATAACCGGAACTCTGAGCGGCGACAGAATTTTCCTTCCATCATCCTCACGGCCAATATCAGTGGGGACTCAGAGTTGGGGTTCTCTCCATATGTACCCCATCACACCCTGACTCAGAGACTGGAGCTTGGGCTCAGGGGCCTGCTGTGTCCATGCCCCGCCAGCTCGCCTCTTGTTCTCCCTGAAGCCAACCCTGCTGTGGGCAGGCCTCTCCTGCTTCCTTCCCATCTAGGCTCCCATTACCTCAGCCCCCGAAGGCATCCTGCTTTCCCGTTCCAAATCCTAAACCCGCACTGACAATCAAGGCCAGCACATGGCTTCCCCTAGCTTGAAGAAGTGGGTCGTTTCTTTCTGGCTGATGGAGGCTGGAAGACCAATAACTGCCTTCCAGGGGTCGGTGATTCATGCTTCCCAACAAAGACCTTCTCTCTTGGTGCCCATCTTGGTTTGAAAAGCTCTAATTTGAGGTCACAGTATCCCTGCATCCCCTAGAGCCAGTGACACCTGAGTCCTGGGGGACAGCCGGATGCGAAGCACCCCTGAGTTCTCAGAACCTGTACCAAGGCGTGTGGGAAAGTCGCATAGAGTATGTTCGCTTTTCTCTAGCTAAATCTAATTAAGATGAAACTGGAGCTTTTCTGAGGAACATCCAATGTCATTGGGCATTTCTTAGAAAAACTAAATCTCTGCTATATTCCTCAGCCAGACCTGCCTACCTTATACCCTTTCTCTCCGGACTCTTGTTTCAGCAACAAAACCCACGCCTTGGCATGAGGTGGATGGGAAGGCTTCTGTTTCCCAGTGACCTGAATAATAAGCCAGAATGGCCACCCCACCCCCACGACAGAGTCTCCACTGCCACCTCACCTGACCGTGCTTCCTTACATTCCAAACAAAAGGCAGCCCCAGCAGTGGTCAGAACAGGAGGGGTGAGAGAGACCAGTTCAGAAACGGGAGTGGACAAGGCCAATCTCACAGGCAGAATTTGGTACTGCGAGAAGGATGCTAGGAACCAGGCAAGGGTCATCCTATGTAATGGAAGGCCTGGGAGGCCCACATCCCGGAACCCAGAAAAGTTGACATCTCAGCTTGGCAGAGTAATTATGAACATGCTAGATAATTTTCATTTCACCATGCTGATAATTCTAGGATGTCTGTCATTCTCTCCGTTTTCCAGATGATTTAACGGAGGCACAGAAACACTAGCTAGCTTGCTGAGAATTACACGGTGATTGATACCTGGGAGAGTTAGGATTTGAACTCAGGCAATCTGGCTCCAGGCTCCCTTCACCACCACACCACACTTGAGCACACAGAGGAGTCCAGGACTCCACCACTGCATGTGCAGATGACCATGGCTGCATACACGCAAAGTCAGTAGCTTGATGCATCACCTATGACCTCATGAATCCACATTGGGCAGACCCTGGCGAGAGGGGTTAGTTTCTGCTCTGCAAGATGGTGACTGTGGCTACTTATCTGCGGATAGGAGGAGCCATTTGCAAGACGGTTCACATGGTTAGCAAGTGAGGACTGACTGGGAGCACAGGCAGACCCGAGAGCTGGAGGCCTCTTCCTCTGCACACGGGCCTCTGGACCTCCGGGCGCCCATCCCTCCACCAGCTGGGGCTGATCACTTGGACTTCCTCTCAGCATGGTGTCTGCATGCCAAGGGGGAGCAATCCTACAAGACAGGAAGTGGAAGCTGACGGTCTCTAAAAGCCCAGGTCTGCACACACCATCGCTTCTCCCAATTTATTAGTCAACGCAACCATATACCTCAGACTCTGCGGGACAGGATATGAGCCCCATCTTCAGATAGAAGGAATACTAGAATATCTTCCCACCCACTCACCTCCTCCAGACACCCTCCCTGAATAGTGAAGAATCTTAAGACACCCTTGTCCCATGGCACCTCTTCTCAGGCCAGGACAAGCACAGACCTTCTTCCTAGACCCTATCTCCAGTGTCCCCAGATTTTTTTTTTCTGAGACAGGGTTTCTCTGTACTGTAACTCACTTAGTAGACCAGGCTGGCCTTGAACTCACTGAGATATCTCTGCCTCTGCCTCCCGAGCACTGGGATTAAAGATGTGCGTCACCACAGCCCAGTTATAGTTGGATTTCTTAACCCTGAAAGTTCTTGGGACCTCCTTGACACCTTCTCAAAGCAGACTCCCAATTCCAACCATCTTAACCACAAGCTGAGGAGCTCACACAAGGCCTTCAGATTTCTATATAAAAGGTTTGTTTTGGCAAAGTTTTAAATGTATGGGGAACAACCACAAAGATGGCGTGGAGTGTTCCCACATTCTCTGCACCTGCTTCTCCCCTTAGTGTCTCCTCTCACCGGCAGCACACATTTGCCACAGTCTGAACACACACACACACACACTCACTTCATTGAGGCAGTCTCATATAGTTGCCATTCATTTAATTCTGATTTCTGCCGTGTTCTGCAAGGCATCCTGGCATATCTGACCACCTACATGATTTTTAAAATTTGCATAAAAATTCACTCCCTATGCTATAGAATACTGTTTTTTAAAAAATATACTTCTCTTTGTTTGAGTGTATTGAAGGAAGAGTATGTGCTTGTCATAGCTCAAGTGTGCAGGGTAGGAGCCAGTTCCACCATGTCGGTCCTGGGTCTGACATGAACTCAGGTCATCAGGTAGAGGCATTATTTTCTGTCCTGCCAGCCAGCTCCCAAATAACCACACAGAGACTTGTTTAAATAAAATACTCAGCTGGTAGCTTGGCTTGTTACTAAGTAGCTCTTACAACTTAAATTAACCACATTTCTTATCTATGTCCCATCTACCATGTGGCTCAGTCCCTTTCCTCAGCACAGCATCTTGCCTCTCCCCATGTCTCCTGGCAACTCTGCCCTTCTTCATCCCAGGGTTCTCTCCCTGTCTGCAAGTCCTGCCGTTATAACCCCTTCTGTCTAGTTATTGGCCATTTGACTCTTTATTAAACCAATGAGAGCAACACATCTTCAGAATGTACAAAAAGATTATTCCACAACAATCATGCCTCATGACAAACATTTTGACCAGCTGAGCCATCTCTAGAGTCCAGTGCTGTGGGTTTTGATAAATGTTAACAAGCATGAACAAATATCCATAAAGTGTTCAATGTCCAACTCAAAGTAACTACACCATCCTCAGACAATCCCTAACCTTCCCCCTTTCCTCCCATATGTTTAAACTTTTATTTCAAATCCCTTTTGTGCATGTATTCTCATGTGATCTTTAAAGCATTCTCAACTGTTGGAAAAAGCAAAGAGGTCTGAAGCAGAAAAATTCTTTTATATGCGCTCATTGGTTTAATAAAGAGTCAACCAGCCAAGAGTGAGGCAAGAAGAGATTTTGCGGGAGACTCAGGCTGAGAGAATGTTGGGAAGAAGGAGGGCAGAGTCACCAGTCAGATTCAAAGCAAGGAGAATCTGCTGTCTGAAGAAAGGTACCGCCACACGGTAGAGTGTAGATAAGAAATATGGGTTAATTTAAGTTGTAAGAGCTAGTTAGTAGCAAGCCTAAGCTATCGGCCAAGCATTTATAATTAATAATAAGTCTCTGTGTGGTTATTTGTGGAGCCAGAGATCCTGAAGAAAAACACCACCTACAGAGGTCCACTCCAAAGAGGAGACTGTTCTTCAGAAGAGCAGCAGGCTTGCTCTGACCTCTTAGCTAGTAGAACCTAGACCAAGCTTGATACAACACCTGAGCTTTCATTCTGGATCTGACACATGTTCACTGAGTGGCTCTGAGTTAATCACTTCCCTTGGCTAGTCAGCTGGTTCTCATATACATGAGAGACAAGGTGATTCATAAGGCCATGTTTATGTCTAGCTGATATGTCTGGCGTTTGGCATGAAGCTGATTTATCGCCAAGGAGATTTGATGGGGCTGACCGGAAGAGATGACTGGAGGAGCTGGGCCCAATCAGACTTCAGAGAAGCAGGTCTAAGCCAGGTCAATGGCAGGTCGCCCAGGAATCAGAGTGGATGCACTCAAGCGGGCAGCTCCTAAACCTACGTCAAGTATGACAAATCCACAAAAATTTGATGCCTCGTTCTGCACTGCAGTCCCAAACCTAATGGGCTATGACCTGCAACTTGTGAGAAGCAGAATGAAGAACAGCACACAGGAACTCGTGCGTACCATGTATCGTTATCTGTCTGTGCTCTGATTTAGAGGCCAGAATGTAAAATGTGTAGGTCAAAGGAGACTGGAAGCTGCCAGCCAGCAGAAACCTTTTGACATTCATACCTTATTTATACTGACCATAATTCCCATGTATATAATTGTTTTGTTTTATATTATACCTAGTTTCTAGCCACTTTGCATGTAAACCAACTAACTAAGGCCCAGAGAGGTAGAATGGTGAATCCATGGTTTCCCCAACTGATGAGAGAGGGACAGGGTTATGAAACTACTCACGGCAGCAGGAGTCTCCTGCCTTTGGTCCTATACGGAACCAAAACACTTGCCTGGTTCACACAGTCCACACATCACAGCCAATGGGAGATGATCCAGTGCGAAGTTGCCAAGGCCCCTGACCCAGGCTGACTCCACTGAGGCAAGGCAGGATGAGGGGCTGCTCACACTCATGGGTACTTTAAGCAGAGCCAGGCTCCTCTGTATTTGTCCATGAGAACAGCAATGAGCTGGCGAGAGAAGAAGAACAGTCACTGGCCTCCGCGGCGGCCCCAGGTGGTACCCATACTACATAGAACCAATGCCTCCCTGCTAAGATAGTCAGGCTAGGGCTCTGAGTACCAGTAAGTCCTCCTGTAACATCCTGTCTTCTGTCTCCCGCCTTCTATTTTCTCTAGGTCTCCTGGAGGCCACATTTTGCTGCTTATTTCTGCCCCCTGCTCTGAATACCCACAATCCTGGGTTGTTTGGCTCACAAACACACTAATCATTTGTCCTCAATTACCTGGGTATAAAAAAGCCCACACAGGAGGAACCTACTTCTCCCTGGGACACACAGACCACCAGTCCCTGTCTACAAGCCTTCCCCCAGCACTGTGTCTGTTCATCCAAGGATGCCCGTGCGGAACATCTGCAGCAGTAGGAAGAAGGACGGGGAAAATGAAGGGCAGGAATTTAACCACAGCCTAGGTTTTCTCATCAGACTCTTCCTGCTGCTGCCCAGTGGTGATCCAGGCACCGTTCAAGCACCACCAAGTGTCCTGGAAGAACCCTGTGGCAGTCCTGGTGGGAACCTGCCTGTAAGCCCGTTGGGTTCATCACCCTGGAAAGAGCCCCAGACATTCACTGAAATGCTACCAACCAGAAAAGCCAACCCTGACTACCTTCCTCAGCTTGGTCCCAGCAGCCCTTCTCATCTTTCCTGGGTGCTCTACCCCCCTCTAACAGCCTGTTCTCCCATGGCCCCCCAACTAGAATGCAGCAAAGCAATCTTCATGCTGTTTGGGATGTTTCTCGCCCACTGAAAATCACCCCTGTACACATTTTTGGAGATTAAATGCTGTTGGGTGTGCTGGCGCAATCTTTGATCCCAGCACTCACGAGGCAGAGGCAGGAGGATCTCTGAGCTTCGGGCCAGCCTGATCTACATAGTGAGTTCCAGAACACGAAGAAACACTGTGTGTGTGTGTGTGTGTGTGTGTGTGTGTGTGTGTGTGTGTAATCCTTGGGTCCTAAAATTTCCAGAAGTAGCCAACCCACGACTTGCCCAGCACTCTTTGAGCATGCTCTCCCACTGAGTTCTAAACTATTGTCCAGATTCAATCAATGGTGGCTGCACCAGACTCAGGCAAGCATAGCCCAGGCATTCTCCTTGGCCAGCCCAACTGAGGCTGATGGCAGTTCCCTCAACGCTGGGAATTGAGGCACTCTGGCCACAAGACATTGAGTCTTCAGGGGCTCTCAGCTAACCCCTGTGCTCAAAAGCTGGTGTGTGTGTGTGTGTGTAGAGCTCAGCACGTACTGTTCATATGCTTCTTACTATCTCGGAGTTGCCCCTCATTAGAGCAGGGGCGGGGGGGGGGGTCAAAGCTTCACCCAAGACTATTCACGTGACAAAGCTGGGACCCCAGAATAATTAGCTTCCTGCCTCCTTCCCTCTTGCCTGCAGTTGGACTTATGCACGTTACCACTTTGTTATCCCTAGCTCTCTGCAGAGCAGTCCCG
Organism: Microtus pennsylvanicus; assembly: GCF_037038515.1. Taxonomy (NCBI): domain Eukaryota; kingdom Metazoa; phylum Chordata; class Mammalia; order Rodentia; family Cricetidae; genus Microtus; species Microtus pennsylvanicus. Next base: position 31,759,687 of record NC_134599.1, read on the forward strand.
ATTCCCTCCATTTAGGAAGGACCAAACTTCTGTGGTCCTCCGTAAGGCCAGAGGCCTGAGACCTGAAAGTCAACATGGTGGGGCTCCCAGAGTGGACCCTCAGATTGGAGAGATTGATCCTGGCATGAGAAGAGTTCAGCGAACAGACACATTAAGCCTCAGAATGAACAGCTGTAGAAACGGACCGGGTCCAGAACCTCCTAAGAAAACGCCGCCGATCAGGGAATGAGCTGAAGAGACCCATGGATGGAGACAGAAAATCATAGCAAAAAGGGGGTCTGCACACTGCCAGACAAGGACAGGCAGAGGTCGTAGGCAGAAGACACGAAGGCCCAGGGTGGCAGAAGACGCTGAATCGTCCTCTGTTCTCCATGCGGCACTGAGGGGCTTTCTTCGCGGCCGTGGGAAAGTGGTGGGCGAGCGCGCACCCCGACCGCCCTGTGGACGGTAATTAGCCGGATTAGGGCGGGAGCTGCGCGGCCCCGGAGGGCCAGGCCCCAGGAACAAAAGGCCCCTTTGCCCGCTCAAACATGGGTCATGAGGTCACCAGGCAGGGTCCCCTAGGAACAGGGCAAGGGGTTGGATGCCCGCAGAATAGGTCTCTGTGCACCTGGTGGGGAGCGCACTGGCTGGGAACTCCTTAGGAGGTTGTGGCCCAGTTTAGGGTTCAGACTTGGGGGTTGGGGGGAGAAGAGAAGAGAAGAGAAACACAAATATAGAGAACAGAGGGCAGGGCCCTAAACCTCTTTAGTGATAGTCATCGCGATGTCTGTGATTTGGCTAACAACTTTCCACAGAGTGCCCAAACCACAAAAGCCACCCCATTAAGGATCTCGGAAAGGCTCTTGCCGTGCCAGACACCTGTAATTCCAGCGCTCCAGAACAGGAAGCAAGAGGACTGGGCATTCCAGACCAGCCTAGGTTACACAGGGAGACTCCGTTTCAACGTGATGCTGTCATATCCATGGGTTTGACAGACGCTCAGAGGGGTGCAAAGGGGTCTTGTGGAGAAGAGTCTCACATATCCACTGGCAAACAGTAGGCATCCAAGTATGTGGTGGGTGGGTGACCAGGTTGGCAGGAACTGGAAATGACAGAGATACCCAGTGCCCTTGACTTACCCTCCTTGTCACCCCACATAGCCATGAAGCTTGGGCAATAGAGACTCCCAGCCTCTATGAGGTCTATTTCCTTCCAGGGCAAGGCTGTATCAGTGTTGATTTACTCACCGGGGGTAGTGCAGGGACACCAGAGTCAGTAGATGAGGGGAAGCGGTGAGAAATGGGGCTAATTTTTATTCTATTCCCCATGGCCCAGGAGAGCAGTTCTCCCAAAGCTCCAAGTCTGCAGCCATTGGGAGAGCACCACCCCACCCCCACCCCACACCACACCACCCCCCAGGCAGGGGTCAGAAGAGAAAGAGCCCGGAATTTCCCCCACCACCAGCTCTCTGGAACTATATAGAGGACAACAGAGTTTGTGGGTGCTCACCCCTACAGCTGCCCACAAGTCTCTCCTCACAGGAGATGGCATCAGGGACCGACACACCTGTCCACAGCAGCAGGGAGGTGATGGCTATGGGAGAGGTGGGCAGGCGGCTATGGTGTGTGGCGTGGAGGGTTGTAAGGACTTGGGCCACATGGGCCACACTGGCCAGGTCTGTGCTTTCCCGGTGAAAGAAGAAATCTGGCCTTTCAGGTGCAATTTCCAAGCAGGAAAGAATGGTGTAGGCCACATCAACCTAGGCAAAGTCCAGTTCTGCTTCCTTCTACGTTCTGAGAATGCCCAGGGCCCTCCCCATAAATCTCTCTCAACCTTGTCAGTGAGGGAGAATAGGGTGTTGAAATGGGTCATGTTGGATGCCAAGCCCTGGACAGGATTCCTGTGTCTTGGCTGAGGTTATCCCAATGCAGAGGCTCTTGGATCTGCAGGCCAGCCAGGGCTCAGGCAGACAGATTCCAGGCCAGCAGGATCTAGGTGTAACTAGGCTCATAGTCGGGGGACAGAGATTCTGACTGACACCCAACTCAGCTGAGGAAGCTCGGTGAACCGTGGAATGAGTTCTTTCTCCAGGGAGAGCATCATTGGCTTGGCGGCAGGCTTATCCTCTTCCTACCCTTCCTCACACACTACCCTCCTCTCTCCTCCTCCTCTGGCTCCTCTGGGCTATCTGAAATGATTTTTTAAAAGGCAAAATGGTATTTTTCAGTGGGACCTGCCAAGGTATTCCACTGAGCAAACACGCCTCTTGCAACAGATTAAGGCAAGAGGGTTCCTGGGGCCTGGGGAGAGCAGAAGGCCGTCTTGGAGTGGGGATGTGAGAGAGGCGGACAGGCAGGTAGACAGACAGAGAGAACAGGTAAGAGGAGAGACAGACAAGGGAGGCAGAGAGGGAACTGTGTCTGGAGGACACTTTCCAGGGGCTAGCATGGTGACGGTGATGACAGACTGCCAAGTCAGGCTGCTGCCGCCACAGGACCAGCGCTATCTTCTTTTCAGACCTAAACTTCTCCCCTGGTAGCTGTTTCCTCTGGCTCAGTGGTTCTCGACCTTCCTAACGCTGTGACCCTTTAATATGGTTCCTCGTGTTGTGGTGACCCCCCCCCAACCACAAAATTATTTCCGTTGCTAATTTCTAACTGTAATTTTGCTACTGTTATGAGTCATAATACAAATATCTTGTGTTTTCTGATGGTCTTAGTCGACCCCTTTGAAAGGGTCATTTCACCCCCAAAAGGGTGGTGACTTTGGGGGTTGGACTTTGGGGCCTGAGAACTGCTGCTCTAGCTAGAAAGGGGGACAGGCCTGGGTGGGAAGGAGCTCTCAGTCTCCTGACCTGGCTGGGGGAGGGAGGGACGTGGACTTTGGACTAGTAGCTAAGAGGTGATGGTGACCAAGATGTCAGAGCACCCTCCCTTCTAGGAGCCTGGAGGCCAGGGAGAGGGCTTAGCTCTAGCTGGCCTCCTCCAGAGAGGAAGAAGTTCTCACCTCATACTCCCATACCCCCACACCTTCACTCCCACCTGCCCCCCATCCTCTCCATCCCTATCTCCCCTTAGGAAGGAGGAGGATTGGATAACTCAGCCTGAACTCTGTGAAGGAGTCTGTGACAGATGCAGGAAAAGCTGAGCCTCTGCAGCCGCAGCTGGTGTGGCCTTGGGGACTCCCCACCTCTCCAAGGCTTCCCTATTCCTCCCTTCTCTGTAGCCCTGGACACTCTCCAAAACAGCCAGATCTCTAGACATGGTAAATGCTTGCTTTCTGTCCCCCCTGTAACCCACTAAGGTGGGGACAGGAGTTCTCCACAGAATGTCCTCCGGGAATGTGGTCAGGAGTTGCTTCTGCCCCTGACCAAATTTCTAAACTCCGAGGCCCGAACTAGAACACATCAACAGGAGTCACCCCCCGTTTCCCTCCCCGCTCCCCCACTTTATTTTGCAAACAGACAGCAGGTAGCTCAAGTTCCCAGTCTGGAAGGTCCAGGCTGGAGCCTAGCTCTTTCCTCCTCCTGAAAGGAACAATTTTATTCCATGACTCATGAACCCTGAACCCTTACCCAAACCTCCAGCTTGAAGGAAAATCACTCAGAGTGACTCCTTTTCCCCACTCCAACTTTCACTTCATCTTCTGGGTCATAGGTATGTTCATGAGTCTCCTGGCTTAGAGATCTCAGGGGACAATGTGGACACCCAAGGAGGACCCCAGAGTGCACGGAAGGCAAACTAACTGAACTCCAGCAAGCCCTTCAGGTCATCCCCCACAACGGAGACCTGGGGAAGAGGAGTACAGACTCCTAGCAGAGCTGCCAATGCCCTTCAGTTGGTACAACTCCTGCCTAGCATGCATAAAGCCCTGTTTTCAGTTCCTCTCTGGTTTAAACAGGATGCAGTGTGCTTGGCTTTCATTTTAGCACTCAGGGGGCAGAGGCAGGAGAATCAGAAGCTCAAGGCCATCTTCAGCTACTAGCAAGTTCAAGGACAGCTGGGCTACAGGAGACCCTGTCCAGCAGTGGACTGGAGAAATGACTCTTGGTTAAGAGTCTTTTACCGGGCCAGAGTTCACTTTCCAGTACCCATGTAGTATGTCTTCCAACTGCCTGTAACTCTAGCTCCACGGGATCTGACCTCCTCCGAGGACACTGCATTCATAAGCACAAGCTACCTGCCAAAAGACTCACACATATATAAACGTAATAATCCCAGCACTTGGGAGGGAGAGGCAGAAGCAGGAAGAGTTCTGTGTGTTTGGGGCTAGCCTGGTCTACAAAGTGAGGTCCAGGACAGCTAGAGGGCTACACAGTGAGACATTATTTCAAAACTAACAAATCATACTTATAGTGCATGTCTCTTTAACCCCAGCACACCTCTAAACAGAGATAGGAGCAGAGACAGGAGAATACCCATCATTTGCAGCTGGATAGCCTGGGGTAACACAGCAGAATGTAACAAGAGAGACCCTGTCTCAAAGTAGGACCCACACATAATGTTGTCTTCTGACCCTCACAAATGCAGCACACTCTTGGAGGGAGAGAGAGAGAGAGAGAGAGAGAGAGAGAGAGAGAGAGAGAGAGAGAGAGAGAGAGAGAGAACAGATGGTCGCAGGGATTCAGTCCAGGACTGGCTACTCCCATGCTGACTCTTCCCAAATGTCAGTCATCTCTGGGCATATTAAAGGAAGTTTTATTTTGTGTCCATGTTGTTTTATATAATATTGGGAATTGAAACCAAGTTCTCGAACATGTCAGACAAACACACTGTCACTGATTTATATTCCCATAACCCTCTTCCTCACCCCCATTTTTTAAATGTTTGAGACAGGGCCTCACTTAAGTTACCCAGGCTGGTCTTCAAGTAACTCTATAGTTCAGATAGGCCTTGAATTTGCATCCTCCTGCCTCAACTTCATAGGTAGCTAGGAGTACAGGTGCATGCTTCCAGGCCTGACTTATATTCATTTCTTATCCATCTTCTGGCCACCCACATCCAAAGCCTTTGGGTCTTGCTGAAGAATCAGAGTCCTGAGCTCCCCTCTCCCTGCCCCAGGGAGACTCTACAAAATGTGGCCCCAGAACAAGCATTTTGAGTAGAGTTGAACATGATTGTGGAAGCACTCTCGGGTCTCCTTCCCATGCTAAACCCTCCTAGCCGGGCCAACACCTGGCAAAAACAAACAACAACAACAACTAAGCCAACAACTCTCCCTGCCAGAAACCTCACTCTCCCAACTTTCTTCCCGTGGGCGAAGACCCTGCTCCTATAAATGGCCTTGTCAGAGAGGATTTCTCAGAAGAGAAAGACAAGCTAGCTTATAGCAAAATTGCATTGGGGGCACTGGGTGAGGACACAGGCTGAACTTCCCAGACAAAGAACAAGGCTTAATCATATTGCCCAAGGGCTATGATCCAGCTCTGCCCAAAGCCTTGAAGAGACTGAGAAATAAGCCATTTGTTCCTCTCTGGCGTGGGAAGAGCCCTGGTTGGAGAGGCAGCCTGGTTAGAGTGTAAGTCCCTACTTAGGCCTCATCAGCTGTATGACCTTGAACACTGACTCCGTCTTCTCTAAGGCTCACTAGCCCTCATCCCCCCCCCCCATACACACATACAGGGAGCATTCCTCACGCAGCTGCTGTGAAGAGTAGCTGCAATAATGTGAGGGATGCTCTAGGCTGCTTGTTGAATGTGTGGATGTCTAAGTGAAAAAGCGTGGAAGGAGCCTGGGGAGATGGCTCGCCAGTTAAGAGTGCTCGATGCTTTTGCAGAGGACCCCAGTTTGGCTCCCGGCACCCACACGGCAGTTCGCTATAGTCCCAGTAGAGATCCAGTGTCCTCTTCTGGCCTCCAAGGGCACCAGGTATGCATGTAAGACACAAACATGTGGGCACTCACACATACCACAAAATAAAAATTTAAAAAGCAGATGAATGGATGGGTGGGTGGGTGGCTGGATGAGGGGGTGGAGGGGGTGGATGGGTGGGGGTGAGAGTAGAGAGGTGGGAGGTTGGGGGACAGGCCATTTCACCTTTCTTGCAAGCAATCAGCGTGTGTCTCTGAATCGATTCTCTGACATCTAGCAGACGTCCCAATTTGGGGTACACATCATATCTCCTAGTGAAAACGTCATTTCTTCCCCTGTTGCTCTCTTAGCCACCATGCTGATGTCAAGGCATTCTTGTCTGGGACCAGGATTCCCCCGTGCAGAGTACACATCTATCAGAACACAGCAGCAAACTACTGGCTGAGCTCAGGACACCTTTCCGGCCAGCATCGAGGCACAGACCTGTTGCTGGGCCTTGTAGAGGAAAGTCAGCTGTATGGGTGAGGCGCAGATCTTGGGTCTTAGGATTCAGAGTCCAGGAAGAAAAAGATAGGAGACACTTAGCAGGTGGTCATTGCTAAGCATGAGAAAGCACTCCTAAAGGGGAGACCTCTCCGTCCTCAAGACCAGGTGGATTTGGAGTATCAGAGTTGGAAGAGAAGCATGCGAGGAGAGGACGCCACCTATGCAAGGGCAGAAAGGGTGGAATGGAATGATTTTGGTTATTGGTTTCTGGTTTTCGAGACCAGGTTTCTCTGTGTAGCCCTGGCTGTTCTAGAACTCACTGTAGTCCAGGCTGGCCTGGCACTTGGAGACCCACTGCCTCTGCCTCCTGAGTGCTGGGATTAAATGTGCGCTCCAGCACTGCCCAGCGAATGGAGTGATTACATCTGGTAGGAGTTACAGGGCAGGGAAAGCGGATGAGAAGAGGCATGTCTTGGGGAGGTTATGGCAAAAGGTGGGGAATGTAAAACCAAGATTTTCTAGATGAGAACTCAGAGACAGGGTCCAAGGTCCACGTCCGGTCTCTCACACTCCCTTCAAGTCTCTAACCACAGTCTCGTTCTGATCCCCCTCTCCCCTTTCCCAGCAGACATTGCTGAGCTTTAGGCTGAGTGGAAGGGATTATTCACTGGGTCTCCAAAACTTAAGAGCATCAATCATGGTGGGCTGTGCTTTTTGGCAGCTGTCAATATTCATAAAGTTGTATAAACCATCACTAGTTAGAAAGGAAAAATGGAGAAACACAGACCTTGGACACCCCAGTCTGGACTCTACTAGAATCTGTGTTAAGGGTGAGATACTCCCAGACCCCAGACACAGGCAGTTTCTTTGGCCACAGATTCCCTTACTTCCTGCAGTCTGCAAGCGGCAGGGCTCTCCCCTCCTCTGCATTTTCCCCAGCTACTCCAAGCCGCACAGCTCGCCGCCAGCCCGCCAGCCAGCGGGTCTTATTTCAATGGAATGTTGGCATCAAACTCGAGATCGGAAATGAACTCATTATCTGATTATTTTTATTTATGAAAATATAACTGCTCTGGGAGAGAGGCCTTTCTTGAAAAGTTCTCTGAGTGGATGAGTAATTCTCTCCCTTTCGCCGGCATACAGATACGCACACATCAAGAACTTCAGCTGTTCAGAGCCCTCTTTGTACATGCACATGGGTACTCCTACACACACACACACAGATGCACATGTGCACGCGCACGCACACACACACACACACACACACACACACACACACATACAGAGGTACGGGGGAGAAAACAGCTGCATGCTCCAGCAAGAGGCTATCATCAAATGTACAGATATCATGTGGAGATGTGTTCCGGCACACAATAACCTCCTCTGAGGTCAAGGACTTTGTCTCATTTATCCACTGTGGAAACCCCAGTGGTACATAATAGGCAATTAGTAAATACTTGCAGAATGAATGAACAAATAGCTAAGTAATAGATGCTTATGTACACAGAGACATTATTCAGACACGCACTACAGACATGCACGCCCAGCCTCTCTCCCTTCCAGGAACAAAGCCAGAGGATCCCTAATTCCACAGCCCGGAGTCTTCACACCATTAACACAGCTGTTATGAATTTAGAATGAACCATGCGGAATCTTCCAGTAAAGATGTCCACTGTCAGTTGCTAGGAGGCCAAGGTAGTGTTTCCCCTGACCCACTAAACTTTCCCTACAACTTCAAAGTCAACACAGAGCCTCCCAACCTAAGATCAAATAGTGAGTCTTACCAAGAAAGCCTGGGGGGGGGGTGTTACTAAAGGCAAACTATTTTTCCAGGAATGTTCTCAAGAGCTGCCCCCTCATACCCATGCATGCATGTCTTGTTATGGGGTCTTAGGCAATATCAGCCTCCCCCCGCCCCAGACTCAGGCTCACTCCCCTACTCATCCAGCTCACAGTTATGACCCAGGCTTTTCATGGCTTATGACTTTCTCCCTGGGAGCAGACGGAGCCAGATGCAGAGCAAGAGGCCAGGCATGGGAGAGCAGCCTATAAAAGAGTTACCTGGAGGCTAATCTGCTTGCAGAGCTCCCATCTAATCCAGGACAGCACCTCTGGCTATCCCTAAGTGCCTCCCCTATAAGGGTCAACCTGCTGTGACTAAGGTGACATCCCTGTCGGCCACATGACTTCGGACAGGTCATATGACTTCAGATAGGAGTCACGTGACTTCAGACAGGTCAGTGGCTCTGGAGCTCCAGATGCCTTCATACCTTGGACAGTTTCGTCTTTCTGTCTAGGATGCTTCCCCATCCTAGACCCCACTGCTCTCTGACCCTCTTTCCATCCCAGAAATGATGAAAGAAGTCACAGCTTCTCCTAGCGCATCTCAAGCCCTGTCTCGTGGCCCCTTAAAAAGACGCAAGTGCTCTGGCCTTGCCACCCAGTTCTTTACCTCCAACAATGTGAAGTTGCTACCTGACCCACCAGAAGCTGTATCTGGTGGATACTGAGGACAGGGCCAACTTGTTTTGCTAAAGCCATCTAGTCCCGAGCCAAGCCAGCAAGAAGGATTCTGTTCCACGAATCCTGTACCCTAGAGAAACAAACGTGCATGTCCGGAAGTAGGTGTGGACACACGTGTTTTTATCATGAGGCTCAAACGGGAGCAACCCAAATACCTGTGCACAGTGGGTGGTTAAGCCAACTGCGATGCTCTCATATACTCGAACATGGTGATTAAAACAACAAAATACATCATCGTGAGTCTCCAAGGCATTGTGTTGGATAAAATAAACCACACACAAAGCACCATCTGATACCATTTGTATGAAGGTCAACAACCTATGATGGTAAAAGTCAGACTCTCGGGTGGTCTTCTCTGGAGAGGAGCACGGGGTGGGGGGGTGGTCTTGAAACATGTATTGCCTTAGTCTGTGGTTACACGGGCAGAGTCACATGAATGACAACCGAGCCAGATGTGAAGCGATATTCAATAAGCTCAATTGTGTGTAAATTATCATGAGGAGTGGACCCAAGTCACAGAGGATCTAAGCAAACAGAAAAGAGTCAAGGGGAAGAAGAACAGGGAAGGGAAAAGAGCTAGAGAAGTAAGATCCGGAGCAGGTCAGCCTAGAAGAGCTGAGTGGCTTCACCGGGGAGCAGCCAGAAGTACATGGACCTAGTCAAATCCCTTCAGTGGCTCTCCTGCACAGGGCTGACATCTCGGGATTAGGGGCCATAGTGGTAACCTCTTCAGTGCACACTGTCTGTACCACCCCTCCCTTCATTCTCCCTACCTACAGTTATAGAACAAAGAAAAGACTGAACCCCATATCTGTCTTTTTTGTTCCAAGTGATAGCCAAACTTAATTTGCCCAAATGAGCTTGAATAAAAAAAAAGGTAAAGAAGAGTTTGAGAGTCTGATGTGGCTGGTGGAGAACTTGCCTGGGATGCACAAAGACTTGGGTTTGATTTCCAGCACCACATAAACCAGGCATGGGGGAGTATGCTGTAACTTCAGCACTCGGGAGGTGGAGACAAGAAAATAAACTGGCTGAGTAGTGGTGGCTCACACCTTTAATCCCAGCACTTGAGAGGCAGAGGCAGGAGGATCTCTGTGAATTCAAGGCCAGGATAGGCTTCAAAGCTACAGAGAAACCCTGTCTTGAGAAACAAACAAAAGCGAAAGAAAGAAAAAGAAAGGAAGGAAGAGAGAAAGGAAAGAAAGAAAGAAAGAAAGAAAGAAAGAAAGAAAGAAAGAAAGAAAGAAAGAAAGAAGCTAGACAAGGTGCAGCAGTTAAGAGCACTTGCTGTTCTTGCGAGCACCTGAGTGTGCAGTTAGCAACCATCTCTAACTCCACATGCCGAGGATCAGACTCCCTCTTCTAGCCTCCTCAAGCACTGCACACACATGGAACAAAGACATACATGCAGACAAGATACTCACTCACATAAGATAAAGATTGTTAAAAATGTTTAAGAAGTTCAAGATCATCCTCAGCTTCATAGTGAGTTTGAAGCCAGCCTGAGCTATCCAAGACCCTGCTAACTATAGTTGATAGATGATAGATAGATAGATAGATAGATAGATAGATAGATAGATAGATAGATAGATAGATGATAGTAGATAGATAATAGATAGATAGATAGATAGATAGATAGATAGATAGATAGATAGATAGATAGATAGATAGATAGATAGATAGATAGACCGATCAACATAAGGAGGGAATGTGTGTTTTGTTTCAAACTAGACTCCTGGGAAATCTGCAATTAGAGAATATTCTGGAAAACTGAAGGGAGCCCGCCATTCTCTGAGCTCTGAGGAAGGTAGTTTGTGGGCTATAAATGGAAGAACAAATGTCTAGGTGTTAGTCTCCTGTGCACACTGTTTGCTTACTTTGGAGTTCTCTGACCGGCTGCTCCTCATCCCGACCTGCTCTTGTTCAGCATCCCTGACCCATTCCATCATAATCTAGGCTTCTCACTGTCCCTCGACTTCCTTGCTTTGGTCCTTGAGTCTGAGTAACCTTTCTACAACAATATGGAGAGACCAATGCCTGTCCTTGCTAGATTTTTTTTTTAAGAATCAGAGAAAGTGAAGTCAAACTTGAGGCATTGCCTTCAAGTATCCAGGCGGTCAACTCTAAATCTGATCACACTGTTCATCCTAAAGTGTGGCCATGGCTAACAGTAGGCTACCAGCTCATAACCAGAAACCTGGAGTCCAATGGAGGGCGGAATTACCACGCTCTCTGTACCTGTATGAATTTGCCAAGCTATGGGAGACCGCGAACACATCTTCCACATGGTCATCCCTGAAATGATGGAGGACACTGAAGCCAACGTCAGGCTTGTCCTCCCCTCCTCCCTGGACAGGCCCTGTTCCAGCTAGGCTGGTCTATCTCATGAAGCCTTCAGTAAGCCACTCCCATGCCTGCCTCTCCCCGCCCAGCATAGACCTTTGTTACATACAACCAACCCCGGTGCCAGGTGAGTCAGTTTCCCCAAGGAGCTGCCCATCTTTGCTCATTCCCCAGGTGAAGAAATCTGGGTTGGGAAATCAGCTGGCGTCCCTGAAAGAGCACAGCTGGTAATCAGTGGCGTCAAGATTTGAACCCAGCAGCCACCTGCTCTACCAACTCCTAGCTGGTCCTGCTCTGTAGCCTGCCGTAGCGGCTCCCACTCTCTGCGGTATTGACCTAGATACAAGCGGAGGGCCTGGAGACCTGAGCTCATGATCCCAGACCCTTCCCTGCCTGAGGAGACTCTCAAGCCCCTAACAGCCCCTCTGTCCCCTCATCCACACCATCCAAATGGGCTGGCATAGGATGAGGCCTTCATTGCTGCTCACACAAGTTCTTGTGGGTATTAAAATCACCATAGGCTCTACACATGGCCCAGTCTGGAGCTAGCCACATGTATGAGGGAAGGTAAGCATTCACGGCACATGCTCCAAAGAGAGCCATGGGACCAAGGGAGCTAATGTCACAGCCCCGCCTCTTTGCAGCAGTAGCCAACTCTGAGGACACCGAAGGTCACAGCTCCTGCTCCGCTGACTCACTCTGAACTCCCACCCTGCCATTCCCACTACATGCTTCTACCGTACCCTTGAGTGTACCCTAGCAGAGTCTCTGGATCTCAGACACAAGTTTTCTTTCCCCCTTTAGACTGCAAGTTCCCTAGGAACCACAGCCAGGTCTCTCTGGAGGCCCCTGTCACAGGCTGCTTCCCCATCAGGCCTTTAAACCACCCTGAAATGAATGGGATTTGGTTTAAAGGCTTCAATGTTACAACTTTAATATTTGGCTTTCATAGAGGAGGAGAAGGAACAGTATGAGGGCGCGGCTGCGGAATGGAGACAAATGTATGCCAACCACTGTGCAATGATATGCAGATGTGCACGCTGGATTTGTGCAAAGGAGCCCCGTGACTTCACTGTTCTGGTTCTGGTGGGCTTTGCCCTCTGAGGAAGTCTGCCTCCTGGAGACTTTACAACCTCATGTGGCAACAACCGGGAGACGCCACCGCGCGGCATCCTGGCGCCAGTAGAAACCGTTGGGGAGCCATGTCTTCTGGATACTCTGCGAAGTTGCTCCCGCCCGCCAGGTCAGAGGATCCAAGACCGAGGCTGAGGACAGAGGCCTGCCTTGAATGAGGAGTTGGGCATAGTCAGAGCTGGGGACTTCTGAGTTCTAGAGACATAGTTCTTGGGCAAAGTAAAGACCATTCCTCGGCTCCTTCTAGGTTTTCAGATCGTTCCTGTAGCCGGCACTGCCAGCACTATCCCATGCTGCCCACCAGTCCTGTACCCCAAGAGGGCAATGGGCCCCAACAGCCAGAATAGCCAGGGGCTTTCCCACTGATGACCACCACATGTGGGGCACCCTATCTGTCCAGGTACTTCAGCCTGTTGTATCATCTCATCCCCAGCAGGTCTAGGCAGTACTGGTAGGAGTCCCACTTAATTATGAAGATAGAGAGGCCACGGTCACTCAGCATCATGGCACTGGACTCCAGGTTTCAGCCTGACTGGTCATGGTGGCTCAAGTCCTTCTAAGGCCAAGGACTCTAGAGGCTGAGGCAAATGAATGGCTGTGATGGGCTATGTAGTGATTTCCAGGTCAAACTGAGCTGTAGAGTGAGACCCTGTCTCAAAAATCAAAGAAGCTGGGCCATGATGGCTCTAGAGGTAAAAGCACTGTCACCAAACCTGACAGCCCAAGTTTAATTCCCAGGACCCACAAGGTAGGAGAACCGATTCTTCTCGGTTTGTCCCCTGGCCTCTCTCTCTATATATATATAGTATCTGTGCATGTGCGCGCACACACACACACACACACACAGAAGCTACTTTAAAAACCACACCAAACCTGTCACACTTCAAATAAGGCCCTCTTTACTAATTCTTGCCTCTCATGAGTCCCTTAACAGACACTAGACACACAGTCCCAATGGCAGCCCACCAGGGAGGGAGCCAAGTTCGGTGCAGGGACTGGGGACCCCTCCATGTGAGATCAGTTGGCAAGCATGAAAGGGCCCATCCTCTAGCCTAGACTCTCCACTAAATCCAGGCATCAGAGCCTCATTCCTTTGGAACAAGCTATTGCTTTCTGTGCGCTCCTATATTAAAACAGAAATGCTACTGTAAGACAAGAGACCCAGGTCAGCAGGGGGCTCCTGGTGCCTGCAGACAGCACGGTAACATGTCCACAGAGAGGTCTGGGGCTTAGCAGGCGAACCAAGTCATCATTCAGCAATCTTGTGGCTTGAAATGACGTTGTGGGAGACAAAGATCTTCCCAGGGTACCTTGTGCTCTTTCCAGCCAGTCCTACCTCACTTTTCACACCCAAGAGAGACCAGATGAATATGAGTTATTCTATAGCTTTCTATAGGTGGATGGTCCTAAGGCGGGGACACAAACCAGGATCTTTATCCCACTGTGCTGTCAAGGAAACGAAAGTTCAAGGAGATTGTAGTTCAGAACTGAGAATGGATCCGGATGAAACCAGTTCACTTGTAGATGAAGGCTACTTCTTCAGAGTCATGCATGGTAGGTAGAAGGAGGAGAGAGGGAGGACAGGAGCCAAGTGGAAAGCCCCGGCGCCTGGGAATCTTCAAGCGGCTTTGCAAGGCAGTCTACCAACGGGGTTCCCACAGTGGCAGGTGGGCACCAAGCAGGCCAGGCCGGGTAGGGCTGGCACCAACGCGAGAAGGGGTAGAGATGCCAGCTCTCACCAGCCAGCCGGCCTGCCAGCTGGGGAAGCTTAATTAGAATTCCTCAGCCCTCCAACCCATTTCCTTCCTGGCATACAGGACAGCTAATGGCTTCTGTCGCCTGCTGCCAGGGTGAGATAGGCCGGGGCTGGCTGCTCCAGGCTGAGTTGGGGGTGGGAGTGACCTCGAATGAGCCCAGAATCATTCTTCTCCCCTATCTTGGAGTAGGGGAGCAGCCCCTACTGTGACATAGTGTTTCCCCAGGTCAACAGCCCACCTGCCTGCCTGTCTGTCCAGCCCCCTCACCCCTGCCAGGGCCCAGGGGTTGTTGAGTGTGGACAGACAGACACAGGCTGTGGGAAGCACCAGTGATTAATGGGTGATGAAAAGCAGACTCCGGCAGGATGGGGGTGGAGTCAGAGGAGCAGAGAGAGGCTGTCTGTTTCAGACTTGGTTCAGCTCTGAGCCCAGAATTGGGGGTGGGGGCCACAGCTGAAGGCAATGCCTGGCCCTGGCCTCCGAGTCCCAGCCTGAAAAAAAGATTCCACTGTGGACATGAACCAGCACAACTCAGATTCAGCCCTCAGGGGAACCCTGGGAGGAAGCAGCTTTGCTCCCAACCCCCAGGGACATGTAGTTACCCTTAAATACCCTCTTTACCTTTAAATGCCTCTTCCAGTGGTAAAAGGCTAGAAGAGCAGCCATACATACCCCCACCCTTCATCCTTCTCACAAGGGACCAGACGCCCGCCCCTCTCAACCTTCACTCTCCAAATACATGACAACTCTCAGGGTTTACTGGCAACCCTAAACTCTGTCCCTGGGATCTACCTAGCCCAGCCTTCACCTTGGAAACCAGGGAAAGCGTAAATAAAGTTAATCCCCCGCCTGAGAGAGACTTTGACAGCAAAAACTGTATCTGAGACTATATTTAGGCTAGGGATAGACAGTCAAGACGACAGAAACCAAAGGCAAGAGCTGGACCTGCATAGGGGTGCTGATGGGCCCTACTGGGGATCCCTGAAGCCTTACCTTCCTCTCCTGTACCTAGACATGTCCCAGTGTGTAGGACACTAGCGTCAGCCCAGGGTAACCCTTTGTACTATGAGAGTCTTCCAGGGCTTTCTCCCCAGGTCCAACCCAAGGGTCTTGGGGTCATGCCAGAGTCCTAAAAGAAGGAACCAGCTACAGATAGAAGAAGTGGCTTTGGGGGGGGGGGGCGACAGAGGCACAAGCTGACTCGACAATTTGCTTATGACTGACCAGGCCTGCCTCTCGTGAGAACAAAAAGTATTGTCTGCTTGTCAAAAAAACTAAATAAATGTCCCTGAGCGGTAGTACAGACCACAATCCCAGCACTCAGGAGGCCGGGGTAGGAAGTGTAGTGACAGGCTAGCCTGGGGTACTTAGCAAAAGCCTATCAGAACGAAAACAAAACAAAACAAAGCCTGGGGTGATCAAGGCAGAGGGTGAGGCCTGCCATCTTCTTGCCTGCCAGGCAGTTCTGTGTGCCTGTTGGCTCGTGTGTCTCTGGAACCGTCTATCTGGAGACAACCACGCCACCTCCCCCGGAGGAAAACTGCAGGGGGAGGTGCCAAGTGCAGCCAACACAAACTCTCTTTCTGAATCCGCACCCTGCTCGGAGCTGCGGGGGGGGGGAGAGAAACTCTTCACCATCTGGGATGTGTTAGAGAGTTCCAGAAAGGGTTTGACACGGGAATGAGAAAACCTTTATTAGAGCCTTCCAATCAGGAAAACAGAGACATAAACTGCTCCCTTGCAAATAATCCTGGATTCCCAGGAGGCACCTGACCACGTACCCAGCAGTTTGTTAAGGACGCAGGCACACAATTTTTTAAATTATTTTTCGTGTGTGTGAGAGGGCAGGGGTGGGGGCGGGGGAATCCACAACACTTGTGAAGAGGTCAGAGGACAACCTGTGTAAGTCAGTTTTCTCCTCCCACCACACCATTCCAGGGATCAAACTTCAAGAGTCAGCCAAGGCAGCATCGGCCTTTTCCCTCTGAGCATCTTCCCTGGCCCAAGCTCAGGATTATAAACATCACCTGTCCTGCCCAATCAGAGAACTCTTTGAGCCAAGGTGGAGGAGGGGTGAACTTTACTGAGCTTTGGATCACAGTTCCTGTCTCTTGCCTTCACAGAGCCCAGACTTGTCATCTGAGAGGAAGGGGGAGGCTGAGGTCACTACCCTTCTCCTGTTTCTATTCCGAGCCCTGCACTCCCCCCTACCCCCAGGGACATAGCTGGGTTGGGGCAGACTTGTACCCTGTAGGCTGTGGTCTGGGAGCAGCTGCAGGGTGGTTCTTAAAAAGGGGGACTCTGAGGTGCTGAGGGCCTCACACCTTGGGGCAGGGGACAAGGCACCCTTGCCTAGAGCCAGTGGTCGTGGCTCATCTGTGGTAGAGTGTTGGTGATACAACGCATGCTGGAGGCAGCTGGGCTCAGACAGAGAAGCACAGAACTCTTCTAGGGGACAGTGAGAAAGTGGGAGAATGCTCCGCTTCTGTGGCTATACAGCAAATCGCCTACAAGTTAGCCGCTTAAAACACCTGTTCACTATCCCCAGCTCTGCAGATCAGTAGTCCAGGTGGGCCCAGCTGGGCTGTCAGCTCGGATGTCCAAACAATCGAAGATTCAGCTGGCTGGGCTGGTTTCTAGAAACTCCGAGCTAAACGGTTCTCGCCTGTGGCAAAATTCAGTTCCTTTGGCTATAGGACCAAAGGTCACAGCCTTCTGCTGCCTCTCTGAGGTTCTTTCCTCCATGTGGACCCCGGTCTTCACCAGCAGACATCTAAGCTGGCAACCGATGATGTCATGTCCTGATGTTACCTGGAGACCTCTGCTTCCAAGAGGTTGATGGGAAGAGATTCTCCATCCTTTCATGAGATCACAGTTGCTAATCTGTAACCTTAATTACATCTTGGGATTTGTTTTGCCTTCTGAGAGTCCCTGAATGAGTCTGAGATCTCAGCCTCGTCTGGGAGCTGCTGAGAAGTCTTGGGAATCTGGTTAGAATTCCTCCTCAGAGGGAACCAGAGCGCTGTCATGGCTGCAGCACTGGGGCAAGACTGTGACTGCCTTTCCTCCCCGCCACCCGGGGAAGGGCCTGGCTCTGGGCTTTCTGTGACTCCAGAAGGAACCCTGCCTCAGCACCCGGGGCCTTGGCCTCCCATGTATCATGTCTTTCTTTCCGAGTGGTGGTATGTCAATCCCCAAGCTCCTGCCTGGGCTCTGCCCTTTCGTTGCTCTCCCTCGACACCTTACAGCTCTGTGCCTTCTCCCTTCCCACTGCTGGCATCTGTTACCTACCAATTCTCTGCCCTTACCTGCTCTCTCCCTTACCCTAGTGGGCACCTGCCAGGTCACGTGTCCCAGGCGCTATGGTGACAACTGGGATGGAGTCTCTCTTGCTGTTCTATTCCCAACGCCCGGTTCAGTGCCAGGAGTCTAGCAGACATTCTAACAGACTTACTCTGTGGTTTCTCTGGGTTATCTGTGGGGTCCATCGACCCCCTGACCCAAACCTGAATATTTGTCACCACTGACCTCTAAGGGTGGAAAGTCTCGGTCCTCCCCCTCAGACTAGGAACAAAGCAAAGCTTGCATGTGCAGTCCAGTGGGATGAGATGTTGCCACATACCCTGCCTGTCCCCAGTGAGCATCTCACCTGCAGAGATACCACACACCACACAGAGAGGGACCCTGTGTTCTCCTTGGCCTGTGTCTAGGAAGGCAAGAGCTACCACCCACAGCTTGCGTCCCTTTGACATACCTGGGACACCTTCAACTGACCTCTATGGATTTGGTCTGCTGGTCTTGATCCATCCCTGAATTTCGGCCTGTGTTCTCTCCCCCAGTGACCCACCCTCTTCCTCTTGGGAGGCCAGCCGAAGACAGTGAGGTTTGAAGAACATCCTAATCCCGCTCCAAAGCACTGAGAGAGCGAGAGAGAGAATGACTAAAAGCCCTGGAATGTAGAGCCTGTTGCTTCCTGCTGGGCATTCTGAATGAAACATGTAACCCACAGCTGCAGTTGAGACAAGAAGCTGCTCCCCGCCAAGGGATGCCACCGGACTCCAAGCAGAGCTACGAGCAAAGCGAGCAAGCTCTTGACTTGGAACTAAGCCAAAATGCCGTCCCGCCCGCTCACCATTGAGGAACCAGATCCGACACACCAAGCGCATGTTTCTGCTGGTCTTATCTAAATGCTCCCCAGCTCCCAACAGCCTGGCTCTTTAGGTGGTTGAGAGGCAAAGAGAGAGACACTCTCACATGCTCACCAGCCTCAAAGAGCATTTCCAGATCTCCCTCTCTGTCATCTCAGGGGCTGCAACTCAGCAAGGTCTAGGGGTGTGGGGTGCAGGAGAGACTTTCAAGGGGAGTAGAAGGCTGGCAGCTGGGAAATTCCTGAAGGAACTTCCTGCTTGAAGGGAGGGTACATTAACATGCTTCCAGCGTCTCTGGGCAAAGTCGAGATACACACTGGTCTTGAAGGTATAGTCCCATGAACTTGGATAGATATATACCCCATCTGCATCAAGTACAGAATATTTCCAGAATGCCCCAGAAGGTTCCATGGAGTCCCTTCCTACAGGGATCATCCATCTAATTAAATAGCCCCATGTACAAATTTCTCTTGCCATCAAATAACTCTGCCTAGCTTGAATCTTATTCACGTGGGACTGGGGACCGTCTATGGCTCCTGTGCCTGAGTGAGTCCCCTGCCTCTGCAACCCTGGGACACTGCCTCCTGTTCATTATGACTTCCTTCCAGAAAAGCAGCCACAGCATCCCCAGGTCCCTGCCTGGGCTCTGTCCTTCCTTCACGTTCCCTGGACACGGTGAGTCTAAGTGACCTTGTGGCCATTGTCACTCACCTACTTCCTTCCTGGGCAGACACATTCTAAGAGCCCTTAGCACCTGCTCTGCCCCAGATCTATATATGCTGTCCACTTCTTGTCCATTTGAATGATAAGGGAGTTAGTTAAATCAGAAGTTCACTGTCACATGACCAGGGCATGGGCACATCAGCTCAGGAGCACTAAGCTAGGGGAAGGAGGAGTGGGGAGAAGAGATTCATTCATCTAATTAGAATTCTTATCAAATGTCTCCTATATACCAAGCTCTGTCCTCGGCATTTATGGGGGAAGGGAGCATTGCATACACATGGAGGTCACAGTATAACACTTTGGAAATTGGTTCTTTCCTTCCGCCTTGTTTAAGGCAGGGTCTCTCTATGTTTATATGGAGTTGCCTACCCTAGGCTAGCTGGCCACTGGCTGACTCTCCTGTGACCACCTCCCATCTCGCTGTAGGAATGCTGGGATTGCAGATGTATATAGATGTTCATAGCAAGCACTTTTACTCTCTAAGTCATGACCTAAGCCCAGCACTTGCTTCTTAATAATCTACTATTTGATGTTTAAGACACACTTGGGCAAGCAAGATGGTTCAGTGGGTAAAAGCACAAATAGGCAGGCCTGGCAACCTTTGTTTAGTCCCCCAATCTCACAAGGTGGCAAGAGAGAATGAATTCCCAAAAGAGTTGTCCTCTGAGCTCCATATGTATCATACACCCACACCCCCCGACACACACACACACACACACACAAACACAAGCGTGCATGTGCGCGCTAAATTCAATATTTTAAAATTAGCAGTAAACATGCATTTTTCTCTCATGACTTGCTGAGTGGCTGAGCAGTTCATCTACAGATCTCACTGGAGGCAGACAAAGTCTTTCATTTGGACCCGAGCAGCAGCTGCAGCTATCTAGAAACTTGGCTGGGCTCATGGAGTCAAGATGGCCCACCCTTAAGTTTGGCATGCTGGCCAGGACTCTGGAAAGTCAGGCTGAGCCTAGATGAAAGGTTAGGTTACTGCGGCTCCTTCTCCTCACTAGATATTCTCTGTAATAGGAGACTGCTTGTTCGTCCCGGCCACCCAGAACAAAATAATCACACAGAAACTGTATTAATTAAATCACTGCTTGGCCCATTAGCTGTAGCTTCTTATTGGCTAACTCTTACAGATTAATTTAACCCATTTCTATTAATCTGTGTATCTCCACCTGGCTGTGGATTACCAGGTAAAGTTCCAGTATCTGTCTCTGGCTGGGCCACATAGCATCTCTCTGACTCCACCCTCTTTCTCCCAGCATTCAGCTTAGTTTTCCCCACCTAGCTCTGTTCCCTTATAGCTCTGCTATAGGCCCAAAGAAGTTTCTTTATTCATTAACCAATAAAAGTAACACATAGACAGAATGACCTCCCACACGAATTCTCGGTCTCTTTTCTGTGTGGATTTCTCCAGGAAAGTAACCAGACGCCTCCTGGCTCCAAAAGTGTCACTGGGATGGCCCTATGGGTTGCATTCTGTTAGGTCAGGTGAACAAGCCCAAATCAATTGAGAGGTTGGGGGAAGGGCATCAAGAGTTGAGTGGCTGTTATCTTTGGAGACTAGTTATCACTCCCTCCCACCTTTTTTCCCTTTTGGTTTCCTGAAGCAGGGTCTTATATAGCACAGGCTGACTTCGAACTTGATACATAGCCAAAGCTGACCTTGAACCCCCCTATCCCTCCAGCCTTCATCTCCTCAGTAGTGGGATTATAGATGTGTACCACCACACCCATCTCTACTTTTTTAAGAACTGGTGTTTGCTGGGTAACCCAGGCTAGCCCCAAGTTTTCCAAGTACTTGGCTAATAGGTGTGTGCCATATGCCTTATAATATGCCAAGTTCCTTCTTAAATAGAGTATACTTTAACTAAATGCCATTTCCCATGAATTCACCTACATAGCAGCCACAGGGTTTTTTTGTTTGTTTGTTTTTGAGGTCAGGTTTCATGTAGTCCAGACTGGCTTCAAACTCACAGACATCCCCCTGTCTTCGTGTTCTGCAAGCTATAATACTGTAATCCCTACACCTGGCTCTTTCTGAGGTTTACACAAATTTTATCATTTAGTTCTGGGTTTTATTTTTGACCCTGAGCTTTTTTCTGTTTTGGACATGTTTTTCCATTTGTGGAGGCTGAAAATGAGAAACAGATTCGTTTTTAAACCCCCACAAGTCCTTGACTCTGTTAGAATTTCTATAAATTTTATTTGAAAGTTAGTTTCTTTTTAAATTCATTCTTCTCCATCCTTGTCACATGCAACTCAGTCATACAACTGACACTTCCAAAAGCTCATCTTAAAGTCCCGTTAGTCAAGTCGGGCATGGTGCACACTTGTGATGCCAAGTACTCAGGAGGC
This sequence comes from Microtus pennsylvanicus, assembly GCF_037038515.1. Taxonomy (NCBI): domain Eukaryota; kingdom Metazoa; phylum Chordata; class Mammalia; order Rodentia; family Cricetidae; genus Microtus; species Microtus pennsylvanicus. Next base: position 31,780,957 of record NC_134599.1, read on the forward strand.
TGAGGCAGGAAGGTCAGGAGTTTAAGGCCAGCAAAACCATCTCCTTAGCCTAAACCATTAATTCCTCGGGTACCTTTCCTATGATCCACATCACTTCCAGTGACAAGTCAGTTCACCTTTCTCCTACAAATCCACAGAATCAACTAAGCATGGCTCATAGGGGCTCACAGAGACTGATCGACAATCAGGGCACCTACATAGGTGTGACCTAGGTCCTCTTCATACATGCTATAACTGTGTAGTGATGTCCTTGTGGGACTCCGAACAGAGGGAATGAGTGCCGTTTCTGACTCTTTTGTCTGCTTTGGGGACCCTTTTCCTCCTACTGTGCCTTGTGCAGCCTTAATATGAGGGAGGTGCCTAGTCTTGTTGCAGCTTGATACTCGATAGGCTGTGTTTGGCTGATAGCCCTGGGAGGCAGGCCCCTTTCTGAAGGGACATGAAGCAGGAGAGGACCTGGAGTCTCGAGAGGGGAGGTGGGTTGGAAGGACTGGGAGGAGAGGAGAAACTGCAGTGGAGATGTAACATATGAGAGAAAAATAAAAAAGCAAGCAACAGAAAAAAACTTCCTTTACCATTTAATTAATGCTCCCCCACTGTACCCTACTTCTAATAACATCTCCCCCATTTTCCTCTAAGTCCTGTCAGCAGGCTCCTTGAAGACCATCAGGTTCCCAAGAGTAGTAACAGACACTCAAAGCCCCGAGAATGTCTACTCATATCCAGGCCCGAAGCCATAATTAGGTTTTGTTATGGGGCAGTTTACTTCCAGGTCTGCATCAATGTCTGAGGCGTCCTAACAGACCAACCCAAGCAGTGGGCTTAGAACAATGGCGACCGTTTCTCTTGGGTATGGATTTGGGTGACTGGGCTAGCACCATGGTTCTCCTTGGGGCCTTGAGTTTGCAGTTCATCAGGGACAGAGGAAGCTGCAGGGCTTCATCCCCACACAATAGAGGCTCCAACAAAGATAACACAGGCAACTCAGGCTGGGTGGTGGCCAAGGCCACTCAGGTGTCTCCCTAAGATTCTGGGTAGCTGGCTTTCTTTCATGGCAACTGAAAAATCCCAGCATGATTGTCCTAAAAGGAGCACTGGAAGCTACATGAGTTTTTCCAGTTGAGACTTAAAAGTCACTAAGTCATTTGCTATATTCGGGGAATGTCGTGTGCTCCCAAATCCCGATCCAGGTTGAAAAGGAGAGGAGAGACATGCTTGCTTGCTTTCTTTCCTTTTTTTTTTAAATCATGTATCGTGTGTGTGTGTGTGTGTGTGTGTGTGTGTGTGTGTGTGTGCGTGCGTGTGAGTGCCCACAAATCCCAGAATAAGACATGGATAACCTGGATCTGGACTAACAGGCAGTTGTGAGCCGTGAAGCATGGATACCGAGAATCAAACCTGGGGTCTTCCCTCCAGGCCTAGACCTAATTTCTTGATGGTCGGAGAGCCAAAGAATAATGTAAATGTTTTAAAGTCCATAAGAAGCCAGGTATGATGGTGCACACCTTTAATTCCAAAACTCACTCTCTCTCTCTCTCTCTCTCTCTCTCTCTCTCTCTCTCTCTCTCTCTGAGTTCAAAGCTGGCCTGGTCTAAATAGTGAGTTTGAGGCCAGCCAAGGTTTCACGGTGAGAACATGTCTTTAAAGCCCTAAATAAACAAATAAATAAGAAGCCATACGAGGTTAAAATGTCCAGGCCACAGAGTTAGAAAGGGACAAAGTTGAGATTTGAACCCAGATGTACCTTGCTAGACTCATCTCCTTAAATCCGCTCTCAGTTCACAGTGCTGGGCTGGGCTGGCACCACTGATTCCGTCCTTCCAGATCCCCACACGGCCTTCCGCAGCGACAGAGGCAGACAGCCTACCCGATGTCCCCTGACGTGACACAGTCATGACTTATGTATTCAGCTACCCCACTGAAAGCAGCACAGCTCACAAGAGGAGAGAGTCGTGCTCTGGGTACGGTGTGGCTGCCTGGCTGTGGAAGCAGCTGGTGAGCCTTCCTCTTCTTCCTACAGTCACCAGTCCCTCGGGGGTGATCCCCACGTCACTGTCACCATTGCCTGCAGGCACTATCTTGTCAACTCACCCCTAGGATTTTTGCTTGTACTTTCCCAACTAGTTTTGTCCCCGTGTAAGAGGAAAAAGTATCCACGGGACCTTTCAGGACAGTCTGTCTGTCAGGCTGGGGGTGAAGCTCAGTGTGGAGTGTGTACCAGGTCCGTGTGAGGCCATGGGCTCAATCCCAGCACTGGCGTGGAATTGTGCTCAGGAGATGTTTCCTCCAAAACCCAAAAGTTGTCCACTAGATGGTTCAGAGCACTTGGGAGGCTGAGGCAGAAGGATCAAAGCCAATCTCTACAAGAGACCCTATCTCAAAAAACCTGGACCAATACTTCATATTACGATGGCACTTTGAGACAGGCGACAAATGGTCCAGGAAACACGTGTGGGCAGGCAGGACCATTGCAATGACCATGTAGCCTGTGTGCTGCACAGAGGGACCTGACCACAGACGGGACTGGAGGGAAGCCTGAAACCCAGCCTCACATTCCATCCACCCAGCATTGTGTCCTGACGAGAGGCTCTGTCTGCCACAGGGAAAGCGCAGCTTTTTCTAATTTGCCTACCCAGAAAGGGGGCTCCTTTCTCTAACGTGATGAAGACACCGTATTCTGAGCAGCAGCAGGGGAGGGCTGGAAGGTAACAAAATAATATTTTAACCTACTTCATAACCCAAGCCATAGAAGTCAACCTGACAAACCATAATAACAGATTTATTAAATTTCTAGGGGTAAAAAAATTGAACAATTGATCCCCTGGGAAGGCAAAGCCATGGCTGGTCCGAGGAGTTAAATACCTCTCCTCACTAGAACATTCCCACTAAAGCAAACAGGCCAGCATTTCCCAGGCTCCACCTCAGGTCAACATTCCAGTCTGGAGAGGAAGATCTTGGGGGGTGGAGTACTCATAATACCACAGCACACCGGCCCGTAAAGGCCAGGCAGTGTGTGCTAGGAACAAGAGGCCCTGCCTGGAGCAAGGTGGAAGTGAAGACCTACACCTGAGGTTGTCCTCTCCTTCACATATGTGCCATGGTACATATAGACACACACACACGCATGTGCATGAACACACACAATACTGCAAGCCAATGTGACTTTGCCTCACTTTGATCTCCTCACAGCCTCTGCACGGTGCCACAGAGGAGAAGGACTGATGTCCTGTCTTTTGTCTTCAGTGACAGTTCTCCTAAGGGAAGAATAGTATTCTGAGTCTCTGTGAGTGCTAACAATGCTGGTACCCAAGAGCTTTGGAGACTGGTAGCTGTCTTGTGTTGCTGTATCTGGAGGGACCCAGGGATGTCCTTTGTGGATGGTTACATCAGGCTGGCCTCTCAGGAGGTTGTGGGGAAACCATCTACGATCTATTGGCCTTCCTGGAGACACAAATCCTAAACATGGCATGGGACTTCTGTAGGCAGCTCTTGGAGGCCTGCATGGCTCACAGTCGGGACCTTTCCTGTGGGGGCCACCCTGACACCCGTAAGGAGTTCTTTCAGGGGCTTGCCCCGGAGTTCTCTTGCTATTCAGTCCTGGTCTTTGCCTTCTCCAGGAGTCCTCTCTGCTCACTCCTGCAGTCCTTTCTGATCACCCCTGCAGAGCTCTCTCCCTCCTGGGAGCTACAAGTGTCATTTAATTAATTATTTCTTCCTCTTCCTCTTCTTCTTCCTCCTCCTCTTCTTCAGCTTCCTCTTTCTCATTTCTTTTGTTTTGTTTTTGAGACAAGGCTTCACTATGTATCCCTGGTTGTTCTGGAACTCATGTTGTAGAACAGGCTGGCCTTGAGCTCACAGAAGTCTTGCCTGCTTCTGCCTCCAGAGCGCTGGAATTGAAGGCATGCTGGGTTAATTATATCTAATTCTAGTCTTTGTTAGTCTCCTTAAATCATGTTGAAACCACAGTGTAGGGGAAACTATCCCTAGTTGTTTTTTAAAATTACACTTACTTATATTTTATTCTCTGTGTGTGTGTGTGTGTGTGTGTGTGTGTGTGTGTGTGTGTGTCTGTCTGTCTGTCTATCTGTCTGTCTGTAAGACAGAACAATTTCCAGGAGCTAGCTCTCTCCTTCCACCATGTGGATCCCAGGGCTCAAGCTCAGATCATCAGGTTTGGCAGCGGTCACCTTTACCCACCCGGTCATCTCCCAACCCAACAAGCTACTTTTCAGCACTTAATGTGTGAGATTTTTTGAAGTCTAGAGAAGAGGGCCTAGAGAAATGACTCCGCACTTGGGCATGCTTGCTGCTTTTCCAGGTTGCCAGCACCTACATTGGGTAGTTCACAATTGCCTGTAACTCTAGCTCCTAGCTTGCCGCTTCTCCTCAAGGGAAGAACATATGTACAGTAGTGTTTTTATAAAGGGGCGGGGCACCTCCATCTCCATCTCTCTCTCTTGGTTCTTAAGGACGAGTCCTGTTCTAGGCATCTCTTTGGCTTGCCTTTCTCTTTTACTTAGATATGGAATGAAGCCAGGCGATTGTGGTGCACACCTTTAATCTCCGCACGTGGGAGGCAGAGGCAGACAGAGCTCTGAGTTCGAGGCCAGCTTGGTTTACAGAACAAGTTCCAGGATAGCCAGGGCTACACAGAGGAAAGCCTGTCTCGAAAACAAAACAAAACAAAAGAAATGGAATGGAATGAGTAGGGTGGATAAAACCAAGTGGATGTACAATTAACTAAAAAGCACACCCAGCAAGGTAGTGAACCCTAAAAATATGGTGCAGTATTACTTAGGTCAGCCTCTGGGCACACCTGTGAGGGGTCAGGTTAACTGAGGTGAGGAGAGGGCCTAACAGTGGGCAGCACCATTCCTTAGACTTGGATCTTAGGATGCATAAAAAAGGAGAAAATAGCTACACAAGGGCATTTATTACTCTCTGTTTCCAGAGTGTAGATGCAGAGTAGCCAATTGCCCCAGGCTCCTGCCTCCAGGAGCTCCCCAGCACAGCCCACCCCACCTCTGGACAAACCCTTCCTTCCTTAAGTTGTACTGTCAGGGTATTCTATCAGGGCCTCAGGAGAAGTCACCAAGACAACACCCAACGTTGTGACGTCAAACACGTTCATGTTTTTAACTTAGGGACAGGGGCATGGGCTGGTAATCGAAGAATGGGGAGGGGGGGATATTTAAAGGGATAAATCAGACAAGTGAGGGTGTTTGTGGAGAAGATCCCACAGGCTGTGCAGCCTGACCCAAATGGCAAGCTTCAAGTCAGTGAAAGACCCTGTCTCAAGGGACTAAGACAAAGGGTGATAACGGAAGACACTAATGTCCTCTGGCTTCCATGTGGGCATGTGCAAGTGCACACACATATGAACATACACACACGTATGTACATACACACACACACACGGTACTGTACAGTCCTTGGAGCTCAGGCACCTGCCCTCCCAAAGAAAAAAAAAAACAACAGTGAGATCCCATGTTAGAACAGCTAAACTCAAAACCACCGACAACACCAAGTGCTGACAAGGATGTGGAGTAACTGGATCACCTCGTACGCTTTCCGTGCAGTATAAAGATGCACAGATCACCGATGCTTAAGAAAAGAAGCCAGCCACTTTCTCTTAAAACGAAGGCACTCATAAAAAGATCTGTACAAAACAATCGCAGCCGCTTTCCTTCCAACAGCACAACGTAGAAGCACTCTGGATGTCCGCTAACGGGCGAACAGATAACGCTACGAATACACACTGTGTATGGATTCCCCAAACACTGCTGAGAAATCAGAGCTAAAACAGGACACACTGTGTGACTCCATTGATCTTCAAATCCAAAGCCAGCTGAAGTTTAAGGGATGTGTCAACATTCAGAACAGCAGAGCCTGGAGGGGGGGGGAGCGCAGGAGAGCAGGGAGTGGAAAGAGGATTCAGGGAACCTTCTGGACTGATGGGATTGTTCCGAATGTCAGTATGATACAGGCGACACAGAGCACACATGTGCACACGCTGTGCGTTAGAGGGCCTTTAAGAAGGTTCTGCAGGTAGACATTTGCTGCAGATCTAAAGACTGTAGCCCAGGAGTCACATGGTAGAAAGCAAAAGCAGACTTCCACAAACGGTCTTCTGACATCCACGTGTGCGATGTGCAACGAGGCAAGTGTGGGCCAGTGTATATGTGCGCACACAAAAGGATGATAAATGTAAATACTTTTTTTAAAAAATTAAATCTATACATTATGTTCACTATTCCACACTAAGTTTTAAAAATAATACCTGTGGGGCTTAAAGGGCACCCCAACACCGACTAAATCGGGGAGTCCTCTGGGTGAGGCCCAGGAATATGCACTCTGAACAAGGCTCCAGCTTTAGAGAAAGCATCAGCCCTAAGGTCCTGGTCCCCAGGGGTGACACCCTCCCGCCCTTCCCCCACCCCGGTCCGGACCGCTTCCAACTGGACAGGCTTGGCATGCCCCCACCCCTCTCCACCCCAAGCTCCCAACCCCTCCGCCCAGTCGCCCCTAGCAACCAAGAAAGGACTTGCAAATCCTCAAAGTGCAGCCGCCCAGAGAGGGGCGGCGCGGTGTCAGCGAGACAAGGACACATCCAAACTGTGGGGTAATTGCCGGGCTCCTAATGCGCGGCTCATTGTGCGGCGGCGCAGAGCCGGCGGCCGTGCTCCCAAGCCCCGGCCTTTCAGGCTCGCAGGGGGCCGGGCGGCCGCGCTCCCGCGCTCTGCGGCGCATAATTAATCGGCCTTCAGAGTCGGGGACAAAGGCGCCCATTCACCCCGCCGCTCCAACCCTCCCCGGGATATTGTTATTGCGAAAAAACTGCAGCCAGCTGGGCCGCAGGGCAACGTCAGCGCTGTGGGAGAACCGGGGCGAGGAGACCCGAAGTTGAGTTCTCTCTTCTCCCGAGTCCCTCGAGGGACCAGGGTGGCCGGGAGCTGGGATGAGCAGGACCCAGAGTCTCTTCTGCCGGCTGCAAGACGCCTGAAAGCCTCGTGATTTCCGTCGGACCCCCAGGAGCTGAAGCCATGGAAATGCGAATGGCTTTTAGCAGAGCATAGATGGACGTTGCCAGCCCAGGCTAGGGCCCTACCGGGATCAGGCCCTCCCCAACAGCAAGAAGAATGGGTCTAAGGGATCAACAGTTAAAGTCAGGACCTCAAAGGAGTGTGGGGGACTTGCCTGGGCCTCACTGTACCCTTACCAAATCTAGCTCCAAAGTGGGAGTCTGATACATGAGGCTCGGTGGATAACGGGGCTTGCTATTGAGTATTGAGCCTGGAGACCACAATCCCTGTAACCCACATTAAGCACGGAAGAAGAGATGCATGCATCTCCGCATCTCCCCCGCAAGCACTTCCCCACCCATCCACCTACCCCATGGTAAAGGTATAAAATCATTTTTAAAACAAAATAAGGTGGAGGTCTAGACATCTGTATTTTCTTATTTGTTCTTCAAGCCCTACAGCCGACGACGACGACGGCTCAGTGCTCTACAGTTCAGGGGTGAAGAGACAGTCAACAGAGGTGAATTGACTTGGCCTGGATCGCAGAGCTGAAAGTGGACCCCGGGCGTTCTGATTGTGAGCAAAAGCAGAGGAGGGTAGAAGCTGCTGGAGGAGAAGGCTGTGGCCTTCTGAACCCTAAGCCTTCCCCGGTTGCTCAGTAGTGGGCTGGGTGTCTCAGTCCCTCACTGAAATTGCTCTAGCTGATCAGAAGACTGGCATGTTCTGTTCATGGGGTCACTGGGGGTTCTCCTACCCGCTTCATCAGAGGTGCCTTGGAGATGAGGCCCAAAGGCTTCATGGTTTTGTGTCAAGCAAGGTCACTACCCACCAACCTCAGTCATGGCTGATGGTGACACCAGCCTCTCACTGTTCACAGGGCCAGGCCTGTGTGTTCCATTCCTCTTCAAAGTCCAGTGCCCCCCGCCCCGCAGGCCTAACAGAGGCCCGGGTTCCAGGCTGGCAGGGCTGGCCTTCACCTTTACTGCTGAACCCAAAACATTAGGCACCCATCCAATCCTCCCCAAAGCAGCAACAGCTGTGAAGAACCACCATGGTTTTCCAAAACCTCAGCATTCTGAATACCTCCCAGAACAAGCAGGGGTTTTCCAAAACCCTGCCTGCCCAGACCAGTCCATTTCCCTGAGACGTTCTGTCCCTCGGCTCTGGAAAATGTTCCCTTTGCCTAAGACTTCTAGTCTTGAGCAGGACCACAGGACAACAAGCCAGACCACCACAGAGCCCCATCCTCCTGGCCAAATAGAGACGGGAAGCCTTCCTTGTTTGCCGAGGGACCTAGTCTTGCCTCCAAGGCACAGAGGGTGCCTGACCAGACTCACTCTGCATCCAGCATACCATGCCGGACACTGGAAAGCCAATGTCATATGACAGCCACCTCTGTGGGTGGGAAAATGCACAGAAAATTCTAGAACAAAGTGGAGGAAAACAAAGTGAAACAGAGTTCAGCCAAGGCCCAGCCAAAGCCTCTAAGGAAGCAGACTAGCTGTCCAGTAAAAAAAGCTAACTCAAACACGGCTTCTAAGGCCAACACAGTTTTGAGGAGACTTGGGGCCTAGGCAGGTCCCAGTGGCCAGGACACCAGCAGAACATCACCCAGAGTGATAAATAAAGAAGCTTTATTAATCGTCTGGAATAACCACGGGAGGCTGGAGTAAGGCTTGGCAGAAAAGAAAGCAAGCGAGCGATGTTACAGGATGGCATTGAAAAATCTCCCCTGACGTAATTAAAGCCGAAAGGTCAAGGTGCCTAGCCCTTTTCTCAGATGGTTTCAGAAATGCAGAGGGTGACTCTGGGGGAAGGCTACACTGCGATCCCTAACGCTAGCCTTCCAGTCTTCCGTAGCAGCTGGGCACACATGCACACCACAGTATCAGCATTCCCACGCCCAGGCTGCCTGCAGCCCCGTGCCCTAACACACTCCCGCTCAGAAGCACCTCCCACTGTCTTCCGTGGAAGCATTCTGTGAACTCCAAATTGCTTTGACAATCCTCAAAGGAATGCCCTGCGTTCCCGGCCTCTGAATCTCAATTCAGCCAACATCATGCGGGGATGCCGAGCACTGCCCAGACCTGGACCCAGACATTTGCCCAGGGTTAGTGCTGAGAGAGGAGGAAGGAGGAGAGAGAAATGATCAGAGATAAAAGCAAGTGTGGTGGTGTAGACCTCTAATCCCAGGACTCGGGGTGCGAGGGCAGAGAGGGCAGAATTTAAAGGATAGCTTTGGCTACATAGCAAGTTAGAGGCCAGCCTGAGCTACAAGAGAACTTTTCTCAAAAAGAAAAGAAAAAGACAGCGGAGCCCACACAGGTTTTCCAGCCCTACACACTCATGTTGGAACTGGAGGGTCTTTCCGTTTGCCAAGGCTAGTTAGTGGACGGGCAGTCAGGCCCACTTACAGGACCACCAAGCCTGAATCAACAGGTTTCTTAGCTCTCAACAACGCACGTCTTCATCCTTGCCTCATTCTCTCAGCGTTTCAAGTTTACGATTATCTTCTCCTCGATGATATCAAAGATAGAAGAAACACGGCCCTCCTGCCTTCGCCTGGCCATCCTCACAGTTTGGGAGAAACGCTGACCCACGAGGAACCCTCACTGGACTCCAATTCCATGAGGAAAGGAACCACGTTGTTATCTAACCTCTGGCACTTAGCATAGCCGTTGACACACAGCTGGCGCTCGGGCAGAGTCCTAAGCTGGGCTGAGGTGAGCAGCTGTCCTCACCAGGGCGCACTGAGCTGGCTGTTTGAACGTGGATGATCCACGGTGGAGTCAGCAGGAGTGAAGCCTGACATTAACTCCCATCCTCAGAGCAGGTCCTTCTGCTACGGCTTAGAGAAAGACTATGGCCAGCATACCGTGCCCCATGTCGGGATGGGGTCCTCTCCTGGGCATAGGGACACCCCTGGAAGAGCAGCTCTGCTCAAGTACATTGTAGGTAGGGGCGAGACCTTCTGGAAGAGAGTTCTAGGTTGAAGTCACGGTCCCTCCATCACCACCCATCACTGCCAGCCCCCAGAGCTTGAGCAGTGAATGTCTGCTGTCAATCAACCATCCAAGTTAGGGCATCTTATGATGGTGACTTGCGAGAACAAAAGTTCTTCCCTTGACCTCGGATTTGGGACTGAGCACTCAAAACTTTCTCCTTCCCAGCCTCTGTCCTACCTCTCTGCCCCCTAAGGGACAGTCACTACCTGGGCCTCTGGGGCAGCTTGGCACGTGGCTGGCACTTTTACCCTTTGCTTCCAACATTAAAAAAGCCAGGCGTGCTGGCTGAGAATTCTTTCTCCTCCCCTTGCCCTTTTCCTTCCTCCTCTTCATTCTGCCCCACCCCATCCTCTAGCTCCAAGAGCTTCCCAAGTGACGATGTGCGGATCCAAATCAAACCTTTATCCTCAGGCCCCTGCTGGATCCCTTCTGGATGACAGCCTGCCTTCCTCCCCCAGCTTCTCTAGCCAGCTGCCTTCCTCATCCTCACCACCACCCCCGCCGTTCCTATTTATGAGCAGCTTTCTAAATACAGCCAAAACTTCCCCTTTCTGCCCAGAGGGCCTACGAAGTAGCTGCAGAAGTCCGGCACCTCGGCAAAGGTTTTCTTGCCAAGTTTGCCTAAGTCCCATGCCCTTCAGCTTAGGCGCTGTTTCCCCACCCAGACTCCAGAAGAAACTATGCCCTCCTAAAGTGGAGAGAGGCGTATGCGCAGTCCCCCTACCCTCTGTCCACTTTGTCCTGAGAGGAGAGGGTAAAATTTACAAACCAACTCGCTGAGGGTCCAGGATGACTGGGCTGTGTAGAAAAGCAGTTCAAAACTTAGCCTGGCTTCTGCCTGGCCCTGTCCCCACGTTGGGAGGCCCTGGATGGTTACCAGACCCTTCAAAAGTCCCCTTATTTCTCAAATGAAGGGTTAGTTTAGTAGATTTTCCAATCTCTGATTCCCTTACTCAGCCATTTCTCCCCAGGGTGCTCTTGTCCAGTGACTGGAGATCGCTGAGCCCGGGATTACTCTACTACCTCAGGGTAGTCACCATTCCAGCCCAGGTCTCCTGCGCTGTGCCCAGGGCTCTTTCTGTGATACTTTCCTCAGGAAAACAGTTCTCTCCAGCCTGGTCACAGAGTCAGGGGAGAATCCTCCTGGGGAGACTTGATAAGCATCCCCGGCTGTCTTAGGTATACTTCACATCAAAGAAACATCTAGGAGGTGACCAGGTTACTCTGACTGAGCAGTCTGAGTGAAGGCCACTGCGAAAGCTACCAGAGGCAGAAAGGCTCCCGGTGTTGTCAGCCAATGGCAACAACATCCATCCACCTTCTCTGCTCAGCAAGGGTTTGGGGCTATGCAAAGAGCCTTAGTTTAAGATACATGTCTGTCATGAGAGGTGAGGTGGGTCTGGGCTGTATATTTGCCACCTAACCATGGAGGCCCAGAGGCCGTGCTCTAAGGATGTGATCCAAGGCCAGCCTTCAGGCTGTGGCCAGCAGGGAGGGCTTCACACAGACTGAGAAAGGAAAAATAGAGAAGAGAAACCAGAGAGGGGCGAAGTGCTGCGAAGGAGATAAGGACAAGAGAAAGGAGAAGAGCTAGAGTCGAGAGTCACGTGAACAGCATGTGCACTGCAAACCTCTCCATCCTATCCCACAGCCTCTTCTCCATTAATCATTCCCTAGGCCAGGAAAAAAAAAAAACACTCTGCTAGCAGGGCACAGAGTACAGGACACAACACCCCTCAGGGTCCAGGACAGACAATCTAAAGGAGACGTTGCCACCTTTGAGCCTGAGAGCTCTATGTGTCCCCTCTAAGCCAAGAGCCCCCATATATAGAGACACAGAGATGCGACCAGCTCCCCCTCTCCTCAGTACACCAGAACCATGGTCTCTTGCAGATATAGAAGCAAAATAACTTGGTCATCCCTATGCTAAAGGGAATGTTAAATCGGGTTCCAGAGACACTGGAATCAGGGGACCCAAATGCAGCTGTGGCTGAGCCCTGTGACCCTCCCTGGGAGACATCTCTCCCCTACCTCTAGCTTCAGCTGCCTTCTGCAATGACATACCGGCAGGAAAGGCAGGCTGTAGACTCCGCTGCCAGCCAGCTCCATACCTGTTCTCTGTACCTGTACAGTGCATCGAACAGACAGAAGGGACCACAGAAGACCCGCCCCCAAAGTGTTGCATTCATTCCGACGACACAGGGCTGCCCTTGACAAACGAAAAATAGATACAACCTCGACAGAAAATGCGTGCAGAGTGTAGCTCAGGGGCAGAGCACTTGATTAGCATGCACAAGGCCCTGAATTTCATCCTCTGCACCACAAGGAGGGAGGAAGAGGCAGAGAGAGAACTGAGCAAAGGGTGTGAACGAGCAATTATCAGAGCTGTAGGGGTGTGTGCAGCTAGGAGGATATGGAGTAAGTTCACCCAAGAGGCCTCCGTCAGTGTGGAGTGGGGGCATCCGGGATGCTGGTTCTGAGTCTAGGGGGCTTTTATTTTCCTCTCCTCAGAAGATGTTTGGCAATGTCCGAATTCATTTCTAGTAGTCTCCATGGGGGAAAAGATACTTGGTACCAAGCTTGATGACCTGAGTTCAAATCCATAAGATAAAAGGAGAGAACTTGTTCCCAAAAGTTGTCCTCTGACCTACACACACACACACACACCACACACACACCACACACACACATACACACCACACACACACACACCACACACACCACACACCACACACACACCACACACACACCACACACACACACCACACACACACACACCACACACACCACACACACACACCACACACACACACACCACACACACACACCACACACACACACACCACACACACACACCACACACACACACACACACACCACACACCACACACACACCACACACACACACCACACACACACACACACCACACACACACACCTTGGCGCTGTATGTGTATACATACAAACTAAACTTTTTGTTGTTGTTTTGGTTTTGGTTTGGTTTGTTTGATCTTTGTTTTGTTTTCAGACAGGGTCTCTCTATGTATCCCTGACTTTCTGGGAACTTGCTATGTAGACCAGGCTGGTCTCAAACTCAGAGATCCTCCTGCCTCTGCCTCCGAATTACTGGGATTAGAGGCGTGCACTGACATACCCGGCCAAAAGGATTTTTAAGAAGCTAGAGTTCTTGCCCGGCGCCTGATAAAAGTGCATCAGGAGCCGAGCCAGGATTAATGTAAACAAACAAAATGGAAGAGCAACAGCGGCAGGTGTGTAAGCGGCCACCGTGCATGTGATTGTCATCTTTGGATCCATGGCCTCTCGTCTCAAGTCATCTCAGCTTCTTGTGTGGAGCCTCGGCCCAGAGGGACCCCAGTTTTACCCAGAGAGGGAGGAACGGTTTTGGTACGCAGCTCAGCAGCTGCCTCGGCAAGCGGATGGAGGGCAGGACCGAATGAGATGTACTCAGGGAGAAAAAGGGTGGGCGAGAGTGACTGGGGCCAGGGGAAGAGGAAGAGAAAGGGTGCTGCAAGTTTCAGTGTTTCACAATGAGACAAAAATACCAGACAGCCTTGGGGCCATGGGGAGAAGTTCAAGTTGAGCAACAGCTGTACTGCTGCTTCTGATCCATGGAAAATTCTCTTTTCATTAGACCCCCCCCCCCCCCGCTCTAGTGAAGCCAGACCCTTCATTACCACCACAGTGGTGAGAAAAGGACATTTGTCCCGTGCCACCAGGCCCTCTGCCCTCCCACACACCCAGGCCAATACTCCACCCTGACTAAGCTTCTCGGGATTACCAATTATTGTACTTACTGACCCCCCCACACTCTGGCCTCACTGGACCCCGAAACAATTTACACATGAAACGATCACTATAATGATGTATATATTATGGCCCAGGATATGGAAAGAAGCCATCTCTCTCAAATGACAGCCCACAAGGTCCACCAAGAGTCTTAAAGGTAACCTCAAATTCGCCTGTAGTTTTCTGGCAACCGAGATGAGAAAAAGTTGGGCATCTATCATAAAAGTCTTGGAGTCCTCACATCAGAATTCCTTGCCCACAATTCATCAGCAGATTTGGTTTTTTGATGGAATCCAGAGCCTAAAATGTCTTCTGCCTGGTGTCTGAGGAAAGGACCAACTGGACAAAAACGTCCCAAAGTGTACACCACTTGGGGACCTCCTCTTCCCAAGTCACAAGGGAGAGGCGGATAAAAATAAAGATTCTGTGATGACCAAGACCGCTCCGTTTCCTGACCCTCTGACTAGTTGGGGATAAGTATCTGGAAGAATGGATGGAATGCGTGGCCTTTAAGTGACCCCCCTTGAACTTTATTTCCCTCAACTGAGCTTTTGATACAACTCAAGCAGCAGGAGGCAGATGGAGGTTGTAACTGCTGGCGTGGTCGGGCTTCAGGATACTGGCATGAGGCAGGGTGGAGCCGCGGGATCCTGGCACCTGCCGAAGTGAATTCATGAATTGAGCTAGTCACAGACTCCCTGAAAGGCTCTGGTGAAGTGGTTGGGAGAAACAGAAAGAAGACTGAGACCCAGTGGGGGCTTTGGGTCCATACCCAGCTCTGAGGCTCCACCTCACTTTGGGTTGTCATGAGACACCCTCATTTTACTGTGTGACCAGACACTATGTCACGGTCTCCAGCTATTAGCCCAATACTACGATTGTGTTCATTGTGTGTGTGTGTGTGTCTGAGAGAGAGAGAGAGAGAGAGAATCATAAGGTTTTTGTTTTTGTTTGTTTTTTTAATATTTATTTATTTGTTTATTATGTATACAGTATTCTTCCTGCAGGCCTCATTACAGATGGTTGTGAGCCACTATGTGATTGCTGGGAATTGAACTCAGGACTTTTGGAAGAGCAGGCAATGCTCTTAATCGCTGAGCCATCTCTCCAGCCCCAAATCATAAGGTTTTGATAGCAGTTATGGAGGCAGACAAGTCTAAAATCTGCAGGGCTAATATCTGTTTCAGTATAGAGTAGCAGGCTGCTGCAGAACAGAACCAGGAAGAGCTGTCAATCAAAGGCTCTCAGATGGGGGAATTCTCTTATTCGGGGTTAACCTTCTGTTCTATTCAGTCCCCCCACTGATTGGATAAGCCCCACCCACATTTTGTAGAATAATCTGCTTGTAAAGGTTTAAATGTTAATCCTATTTAAAAAAAACACCTTTATAGAAACAGCCAAGATATTTGACCAAATAACTCGGTACCTAGTGACCCAGTCAAGTTGACAGATAAAATTGGACATCACAGGAATCCTATAAGAAAGTAGCTGTGATCAAAGCTGGATAAATATCCAAGGCCAATGAGCAAGTGAGCAAGAGCACTACCGTGCTGCTTAGTCATCCGCTCATTCCAGAAACATTACTCACACACCTGTGACGAGACTCCTGCTTCTTTCTGCTGTGTAACAAGCCACTCCTAAACCTAATGGCTTAAAAGAACAAGGCTTTATTTGTTTATAATTTTATAGGTCCATAATTGGGGAAGGGCTCGGCTTGTCTTCTGTCTCAGGCAGCTTCAGTTAGCTTGAAAAGTGCACACAAGCCATAGCAAATCGTCTAGTGACCACACTGTGTGCTGGGTGATCGTTCACTCACGAATCCAGACCTTAATCTCTTTCCAGATCAGTGGCTGTCGTCCTTGAGAATGTTCCAGGGCAGGGATGAGAAGAGGCAAGGTTCATCAGAACTATGGTCAGCCATAGTTTGATGTCATATTTTGTTTTGTTGGGGGTTGGTGTTGGTTTTTCAAGGGTTTCTCGTGTCACTCTGGCTGTCTTGGAACTCCTTCTGTAGACCAGGGTGGTCTCAGACTCACAGAGATCCTCCTGCCTCTTCCTCCAGAGTGCTGGGATCAAAGGTGTGCACCACCACTGCCCGGTCCTGATGTCACGTTATTAATAGCAAGCCATATTCCCACAATCATGGAGGAATAGAACTATATGAGACATTTGTATCAATATGTGTGGTTCACTGGGGGCCCCAATACAGCTATCTACCACAAGATACAAGGGACTCCATCCTTCCTCCTGTTCCCCAAGAATCTGGACTCCGAGTGAAGATCAGTATTACTCATGCATCAAGCAAGTCCTTATGACTTACTGACATGTTCTGATGGCTCCCACTTTGTTTTGTTGTTGCTGTTTTGTTTTTGGTTTTTGAGACAGAGTTTCTCTGTGTAGCTCTGCTGTCCTGGAACTCCCTCTGTAGACCAGGCTGGCTTCAAACTCAGAGATCTGCCTGCCTCTGCCTCTCCAATGCTGGGATTAAAGGCATGCACCCCCATACACAGCTTAATTTAATTTTATTATTATTGTTGTTTATAGTATGTGCATATGGTGGGAGTATGGTTCATGTCATGACACATCACATGTCTTGAGGTCAGAGGACAATATCAGTTCCCTAGTTCCACCTGTGCATGGAGTTCAGGTACTGAACTCGCATCATCAGGAAGCAAGGACTTGACCTGCTGAGCTCGCTCACGGGCCTTAGAATAACTGTCCAAAGAAAATGTTGCTACTTGTACACATTTGTGGGAGAAGATGCCTAAAGACTGAGAATTCTGAGCCCTGCTTTGAAAAAAAAAGAAAAAGAAAGAAAGAAAGAAAGAAAGAGGAAATTGGATTCTGCTTCCTAGTGGGAGGAGGCAGAAGTGAGAGGAAGTTCAGGAAAGAGAAGAGAGGCACAGATTTCTAGAAACTTCCTCATTGCTCCCTCCTCAGTGTCTATGCCTACCCTTCTTCTGCCCACAGTTTTCTCCTTCCATGCCTCCCTCTTCCCCCACTTTAGAAGCGGGGCTTTGGCTTGCCCACGTGCATCACACTTCATGAGGCCCTTCTCTCTCCTTCCATATTGCAGGCCCCAGCCTCAGGGATGCTGGGCAGGCTGCTAAGGGAGAACAGAGGAGTCTGACACACTCTCCACACTGCAGGACAAGGACCTCGGAAGGCACAGCTCAGCTTAGAGCCCACTGTAGCAGGCTGCTAAGGGAGAACAGAGGAGTCTGACATACTCTCCACACTGCAGGACAAGGACCTCGGAAGGCACAGCTCAGCTTAGAGCCCACTGTAGCAGGCTGCTAAGGGAGAACAGAGGAGTCTGACACACTCTCCACACGGTAGGACTAGGACCTCGGAAGGCACAGCTCAGCTTAGAGCCCACTGTAGCAGGCTAGCCCGGGCTGGTGAGGCCACAGACTAGGTGCTCCCAGCGCCCACACCGACCCACGCCCTCAGGCCACCCTTGACTCCCCTGCATGTTTCAGCATGGACAGCCCTGGCCTCATTCTTTCCTCCTCTCAGAACCTCTGGGCCTCTTCGCCTGGGATCCACAGCTTCCCATCCTCAGAAGTCTGTGAGGAAAACCCAAAGCTCCATGAATTTGGATAAGGGCGCTGGGGAGCAGGGGAGCTGTGGGTGCTCATTTTCACTAGCCTTTAACTGAAGTCTGCACTTCCTTTCCAGGGTAGGGAAGATCTCCAGTAGTATCAGACACTGAGACTCTGTCACCAGAAGCCATCGGGTTTAGATCACTTTAGACTGGCTGCAGATCTTTGAAGATGTAACACATACGCATCACCATTGCAAAGCAACCACCTGTTAGTGCCGCTAAGGTGAGGGGAAACGGCTCCATCGGTAATGGCGCATGAGCCTGATAACCAGGGTCAGATCCCTGCAGTCTTCCTAAAAGCTGGGTGTGGCTGCTCAAATCTGAAATCTCAGCACTCCTCTGATGAGATGGGAACCAGAGAACCACCTGGAAGTCTGTGGGCCTTTGCCCTGGAGAACAAAGAGCAGCCACAGAAACTAGAGAGTCCCTGCCGCAGACAGGCAGTGGTGGCGCATGCCTTTAATCCCAGCAGGGGCAGAGGCAGGTAGGTGGATCTCTGTGAGTTCGAGGCCAGCCTGGTCTACAAGAGCTAGTTCCAGGACAGGCTCCAAAGCTACAGAGAAACCCTGTCTCAAAAAACCAGAGAGAGAGAGAGAGAGAGAGAGAGAGAGAGAGAGAGAGAGAGAGAGAGAGAGAGAGAGAGAGAGAGAGAGACCTTGCCACAAGAAGGTGGATAAAGAATGAGGAAGGATGAGGACTGACTCTCAAAGGCCAGCCTCTGACAGCAAGTCTAATGACCTGAGTTTAATTCCTGGGAGCCATATGATGGAAGGAGAGGACCAGGTCCCTCAAGCTGTCCACTAACTCCAGAGAGTGTCACGGCACACATACATGTAGGCAGAGACTGCCTGTTCATTTCCTGGCCACCCTGACACGAATAATCACACAGAAACTATATTAACTCCAACACTGTTTAGCCAATGACTCTAGCGAATTCCTAGCTAGCTCTTACATCTTAAATTAACCCATTTCTATCAATCTGTGTCTTGCCACGAGGCTGTGGCCTACTGGTAAGATTCCTAAGGTTCCAGTGTGTCCTTCTCCTTCAGCAGCTACATGGCATCTCCCTGACTCCGTCTACTTTCTCTCTATATCTCTGTTCAGATTTCCCGCCTGGCTTTACTCTGATAAACTAATGGCTGAAACAGCTTTATTCATTAATCAATAAAAGCAACACATATAGAGAAGGACTTCTCACCTCTCTCTCTCTCTCTCTCTCTCTCTCTCTCTCTCTCTCTCTCTCTCTCTCTCACACACACACACACACACACACACATGCTAAATTAAAAATAAACGAATTGTAAAGTATTAATCAAAACGCACCTCAGGGGACAGGGGCTGGAGAGATGGCTCAGCAGGTAAGTGCATGGCTGCTCTTGCAGATGACATGGGTTCAATTCCTAGCACCTACACAGTGGCTCACAAACACCTGCAATGCTAGTCCCAGGGGATTCCATGGCCTCTTCTAGGCTCCACAAGCACTGTATGCGTGTAGTATGTAGACATACATGCAGGAAAAAACACCCAGACACATATGAAAATAAAGACAAGCCTTTTAAGAAGTACCGCAGCTACTCTCAGAGCTGGCTCCCGTTTGGAGGTCTGCGCGTCATTGTCATAGTCCTGACTTGGGTCTGCATATTTGAAACTACTCGGCAAAGGACCCACAACTTTCCCCAATGCCATACAGCCCAGGGTACACAGAGGTCAAATGCTAGGATTCTCACCCTCAGTATGAAAAACCACGCACGCGTGCGCGCGCGCGCACACACACACACACACACACACACCAGAAGTGCCCTTTGGTACTTCTAGCTTTGCATTTCTGATGTTCGCCTGATGGACGACAAGCCTTGGGAGCCGAGAACTGTTACATAATGCTGCCTCAGCACAAATATGCGTTCAGTTCCCTATAACCCTATCTCTTGGTTTTTGTAAACCAGGCCAAGCTGCTTCCAGAGCTTCTAGGAGTGACCCTGACCACTGCTTGGGTCCATGGAGTTAGGATTATGTGAATCCACCTGGTAGAGGCCATGGGCCTCAGTGTGAGCCAAACCCAGCTTGAGCCTCAGGAGACACAGACAACCAGTACACACCAAATGGGGGTGATCTGGCTTGGCTGTCTCTGGCTGGAACACAGCTTGAGCCTCTCCAGTTCTCCATGAACCCCCTAATCTCACTTAGGTGTGGGGAACCTGTGAGGAATATTGCCTGGATTAAGCAGATGCATAGAATAGTTGTATAGATTTTTAGCAAGTAATAAATAGCCTTTAATGTAAATATCTCCATGTAATATTCTGAATATACTGAAAAAATATATCACGTGGAGTCTTTCGGAAGCCTTGTTTCCACTCTAAGCTAAAGCGATAGATTACCTTAAAACTTCATTCTAGGAACCAAAAGGGCAAAGGTGAAGGTATCAACAGACACAGTCACTGCAGCAGAAGCAAAGCTCACATTTGGCAGCATTTATTGAGCACACACATACACAGAAACTCTGCTAAGTCCTTCCCTCCTAGAACAGCACAGGAAGAAGTGTCACTAAGCCCATTTATGAATGAGCAAACCAACGCTCTTGTCTCCTGCATATTGTAGCATCTGGCTTCAGGGCTGACTCCAGAACATACCCTGACCCACAAGGTCATGGGGTAAGACCCAAGGACATTGGGCCTGTTCCCATTCCTCAGGTACACTCCTGGCCCTCAGGAGGCTGTGGGTGGGGCTTAGCCATGGAGAACAGTGGGATGTCAGGGGAGTTTGGCTTCCTGTTCTCCTTGAAGCCCTGCTTGTGCTTTGCATAGTCAGGTTTGGGTTTTGGTGTGAACTAGGAGACCGCACTTTGAAAGAGAAGCGTGAGGCCCTCATAGAGAGGTGCTTCGGATGGTCATGGCTTGAGAGGGTGAGAGAGGCTCCCAGAGCCCCATCCCCAGGAGAATGAGAGCCAGGCCCTCACAGCGTTCTCCACAGGAGGCCTCCATGTGGGCACCAAGAACCCTGGATTGCCCAAGCCCACCTACAGTTGTGCAGAGGAAGGCTGTGTCTGGGTGACCAGCCCCTGGGACATTCCTAACCCCAGCTAAAGGGGACGCCTCCTGGGGCCTCCACGGCTGCACTGGGGCCTGGCCAACAGCTGTCCCACCCACCCAGTCGGTTCCTAGGAGACATGCAGCTTTGATGCGCCTGTCAAAGCATTCTTGTTCTGACAGCTGTTTCCCAGGAGGGCAGTTACTGCCACAGTCACCTCCCACATCTGGCTATGGGACTGAGACTAGGTGTCCAGCCCATCAGCAGACAGACACACTTAGCCCACAGGGACAGTGGAGGACCTCATCCCATTGGGACTAAAAGGGGTCACTTCCATCCCCATTTATAGATGAGGCCAGGCAACTGGCTACACGACCTCAAGGATTTTAACCCAGGTCTGGATTCTCCTCCTCGACTCAGGCCACCTCCGCTTGCACAGACCCTATCAGTTCAGAAAAGTATTTAAGTATTTCAAGCCGGGCTGTGGTGGCACACACCTTTAATCCCAGCACTCGGGAGGCAGAGGCAGGCGGATCTCTGTGAGTTCGAGGCCAGCCTGGTCTACAAAGAGCTAGTTCCAGGACAGGAACCAAAAGCTACGGAGAAACCCTGTCTCGAAAATCAAAAAAAAAAAGGTATTTCAGGGGCACCCCAGTACTCTAAAGGATGGAGAAGGGCAGTTAGAGTCTACCCAGAGTTCCTTGATCTGTCCCTCTCAGAGGAGAGGACTCTGTGTGACAGTTACTGCATCCCTGACATTTATTCTTAAGATGCCAGTGACACCCAGCCCCCACCCTGACCCCCAGGGGCAAAACCACACACCAGGTGAGTCCAGCTGATTCTAAAATGACTTTAGTCCCAGCACCTGTGAAGCTGAAACAATAAGTTCAAGGCTAGCCTGGGTTACCTAGTAAATGTGAGGCCAGCCTGGGCTAGGTGAGACCATGTCCAAAACAAAACAACAAGACGTATGATGTGTCCCCTGGACATTTGCAGAGGTCCAGGAGAAGAGGCAGCATTAGCCTGCCCTCCTACAGTCCCAGTTTCTAAAGAAAGATGGGGTAAGATGATCACACCTGCGCTCAGGACACGGGAGCGTGTGTGCAAAGTCATGAAAAACCCTGGAGCCAGAGAAAATCACTCAAGCCTGGGGCCATCCGTGAAGGCTTGGTGGGGAGGGATTCGTTCAGATACAGGTGTCCTGGGAAGGACATATGTGTGGGGGAAGGCTCAAGAGCAGTAAATGGTGCTCGTGGTGGGGGATGGGCTTGCCAGTTTCCCCAGAGGCACTTGGTAAAGCCGCGGCTTTGACTAGACCCTGACAGAGGAGACTCACAGGCAGGGCTGAAGACCGCCTGACCTTTAACAAGGAACAAGCCCAGGGTAGGCAAGCTTGCTGCTGTCTGATGTTTCTACGAGCCCATGAGGGCTTAGGGCCAAAGTCCCCATCAAGGGAACTCTTCCGGGCTTGCAGAGCTTCCAAAGGCCCCGGAGCCTAGAAAACTTTGTCCTGAGAGCCCAGCTCCCCAACTCTACCCTCAACCTGAATTTCTTGCTGCCTAGGTGTACTTTTTACTCAAAGTGGGTTTCCAGAGTGACAGACCCCTACTGGGGCGGGGGGGGGGGGGGGGGTGACAGCAGAGGAATGTGGGAGACTGGCTGCCCACAGGGAGCCTCTGAGAGAATTCGCCAGCAGGGGGCGCTGTGGATTCAGGCACACAGCCCAGCCTGGGGGAGAGAGGCGAGCTACGGCCACGTGGTGAGGCCTCAAGGCTGCTAGCCTCTCTCTACCCCAGCAGGTGCTCAGCAGGGTGTCCACCTCTCCACAGCTTCCCAGGCTCACCCATCCCTACCTTCCCTCCCCCCACCATCCAAAGAAGGAGAAGCAAGTGTGGTGCCCACTTGGCAGATGGTCAGTGAGTGCAAAAAAATAATGGGGGACACCACAGCCTGCAGAGAAGCAGCTTAACCAGCATGCCTCCAGGCCCACGTGGCCGGGGCAACCTTTCAGCCTTGTTGGCAAGCCATGGAAGTGACAGCCTACCCTGTCCTCAGGCTGACACTGCACGCTACAGGATAACGTGGACAACCCCACGTCCTGATTGGAAGTGCTGGCCAAGGGGAAGAAGTGCTTGCCCAGGCCCAAGTCTGGTGGAGCAGGGTGTGACCAGCACAGCGGGAAGAGGGTGACAGGGCACTAACCTATCTGCACTCTCTCCCAGCTGCTAGCATTGATGCCAAAGAGCCATGGATGCTACCATGGTGTTATTGGCACCCCTGTGGCTTCTGGGTACCATGTCTGTCTGGTACCCCTCTGAGAAGCAGATGTGACTACGAGCCCATTTGACAGATGAGGAAACGAAGGCTCAATTAAAGTGGCCTTGGAGGCCTGCTCTGAGGGTCCCAGTAGGGAAGTGGCCTGCCTGGCACTTGCCTGTTCACCACCACGTTCTTGGTGGGCCTAAGGGTTTAGGTGAGGAGACAGTGGAGCCTGTGGTCTGTGGCCAAAGTCAAGGCAGAGTTTGTGGCTACGGAGGGTGCCACTGAGGATGGAAGGGAGAGGGTGGGACTTCCTGGAGACTGAAGAAAGGAGCCTAGCAGGCCAGCTGACTGTCTCTACACAGAGACCCTCCCTTGGGACGGGATGCATGCTTCTCCAGCAGCCTGAACAAAGGCAAAGAACCAGTCACACCGGCCATTTCCATGGTGCACCTGGCTTGCCTGTGGCCAGCAGCATCAAAGTCCAGCTAGAGAGGAAGGCAGGAGTACCACGTGCCTGGGAAAGTGAAGTCTGGAGATGAGTGGATTCCACTGGCCCTTCTTGGTAGACACGGACCTGGGGAGGACAGAGGCCTGGGCCTGGGGAGGACAGAGGGGTGGACCTGGGGAGGACAGAGGGCTGGGCCTGGGGAGGACAGAGGGGTGGACCTGGGGAGGACAGAGGGGTGGACCTGGGGAGGACAGAGGGCTGGGCCTGGGGAGGACAGAGGGCTGGGCCTGGGGAGGACAGAGGCCTGGGCCTGGGGAGGACAGAGGGCTGGGCCTGGCTGCACACACCTATTTTTTCCTTCCTCGGGAGGCTGAAGCAAGGGGATCTTGAGTTGAAGGACAGCCTGGGCTATATGAAACCCTGCTTCAGAAGATCAATGGACAAAACCAACACAACCAAAAGGGAGCTATGGGTTCTTGCCTGACATGTTCAGGGTAGTGGGTTTAATCCCCAGTGTGGTAGGGGAAACAAAGAAAATGGGGATGAGAAAGAAGGACAAAGCCACTAGACATTAAACTGTCTGAAGAAATGGGTAACTGGCCTGTAATCCCAACTCTGGGGAGGCTGACACACTGAGACTGCAAATTCCAGGCAAGCTTGGACTATTCGGTGAGACACTGTCTTCCCCCCCAGTATATGGCTAATTGTGTGGCAGATGGAAGATGGGGCAAGAGTAACAGCTGCTAGCTTGAGTAATGGAAGAATGTGACTTTGAACCAAGACCTAGCATCCAAGTAGAGGAATGAGCTGGAAAGAGATTGCCAAATGCAGTCTGGAAGACGCGAATAAAATATGTGCGGATTTTGAAAGCAGTGGTGAGCATTGAACACAGGGATGAAGAGGGCTGGGCTGGTGAGGGTGGCACATTGGATGTAAAGGTGCTCGCTGCCAAGCCTAGCGACCTGAGTTCGATCCCCAGAACCCACCTTGGAAAGAAGGAAAGAGCCAACTCCCACAGGTTGTCCTCTGACCTCCACACAACCACCATGGTGTGTGCGCTCACACACACCCATACACACACACATACACACATGCACAATAAGACAAATATTTGTTTGTTTCCTAAGTGGGGTGGGGGGAATGAATTCAAAAGACCAGGTAAAGCCATGGCGAACTCTCTCCAACAAAGACAATCAGGGTTGAGTGGAATTTGAACTGGGTCTGCAACCAAGGGAGGAAGTACAACGGTAGCGACCCCCAGGAGACCTGGCTAGGCTGTGTTGACAAAATCTGAAGGTGTCTACCTCTCCAGCATCATGAATGAGAATTCAACTCAGGGCAGAAAGGGGACCCAAGAGCTCTGAGACCAGGCCTACTCAGCTGGCCTTAACCCAACTAAGGAGTAGGCTCTTTGTCCTCTGAAACTCCTCCTGCCACCCTCTTCCTGTGCCCCAGGACTCAACCTCTGTATCATCGCAGTGCTTGCTTAGCAGCGGCTCTGTGTGACAAGCAAGCACTGAAGTTGGGGAGGCTACAGTGAGTGGGGCCAATGTCCCAGGAGAGACAGGAGGAGGGCCAGGGTGCTGGGCACAGCCGAAGGCTCCAAGGGTCTGGCATGGACGCACCAGGCTTCTCTTGGGCTCTGTTTCTCAACTGATGGTGAAGATGCGACCTTAGTGTTAGGCTCTCTTGATTTTGTGGTTTTCTTTCTTTTTTTTGTCTCAGGAACAATTTCTTTTGGTCAGATAACTAGAGGAAAAGTGGACGCTGCTTAAAAGCCTATACTTGAGGAGCTGTCTCACGGGGTCCCAGAGGACAGCTTGGTGGGCTGCTGTTTCTCCCTGCCTGTCCACTCATGTTCCCTCTGCCTCCTTGCAAAGGGGCCAGCCTTTCATGAAGCTCAAAGGACAGGGAAGACGGCTGCGGACCCGCCCTTCTCTCTTGCCTCTGCAGTCGAGCCCCATGAGCTCCTGGTCACTCCAATCCCTGCTCTACTGAGCCTCTGGCACCTTCCATATGGCACTGGCCACAGGTCAGCATTGAGAATAATAACAAGCGGAAGGAGGAAAGAGATCTTGCAGGGCTGAGCTCAGCTCCCCAGAGGCTGCCAGGTACACATGGGCAGAAAAGGCAACAGTGGGTCCCCGGCAGGGTGATTGTGCAAAGGTGCACAAAGGCCAGTACAGTGCCACAGTCTGGGCCTACGTGAGCTGGGAGGCCCTGTGACTACATCCCAGAAGCTCCAGGGCTACCAGGCCAGCAATAGGCAGAACTTAGAGAGCCCAGGCCCAGACCAAAAGGTATGGAATTCAGGGCTTCCATCCAACAATGCAAGTGGGCATCCTTCCTAGGAGATTTCTGGTTGAGGAAAGAAAGGGAGCAAGCTTGGGTCAGGGTGGAAAAGGGCCCACTGTGCTAACTTCCATCTTGGTAGCATATCCCTGTAGGTAGACTGGGGACCCATACAGCAAAACCAGCAGTAAGAAGCCGAGCCTCCTGAGGCCCTGGGGAGCTGCCCTGGTGACCTGCCCTGGTGACCTCTGGCAAGAGCCTTATAGGCCAGTGCTCCGGGACGTGCCAGGGCATTAGGCTACAGAGTCGAGAAGGAGAAGACAGAGGTGGGTGATGTCACCCAGGAATGAAGCAAGCAAGGCCACTGATAACATCGCCAGCCAGGCTCACTGTGGGCAAGGTGACTCATCGGAGACAGCCGCAGCCACCGGGCTATTGTTGCTGTGCCCAAGCAGTGGAACTGGGAGGGGTGGCTCCCGCAGCCGGGACAGGTCCCCACTGAGGCCTCTGTTTAGTGAGACCTCAGAACACAGTGTCCCCAGCCTCCAGCACCCTACCACCTCAGGAAACAACCCTCCCCACAGCGGTTGCCATTATCTTGGTCCCCAGCATTTGGTGGGTGTCTGTGGGGTGTGCTCGGTGATTTCCCTACCCACCCGCTCAGCACAACAGGTACCAGAGATCGCTAACAGCACGCCAGTGGCTCTCCCTGGGTTGGACAACTGTCTTTGGAGACAACACCGGATGGCAAACTGCTAACCACGACCGCGTGGCACCCTCGTGGAGGGTACAGCCTGTTCCTCCTGCTGAAGACACCCGAAGCCTGCCTCCAATCCATATACTCACGCCACCTCTGAGCCTGCTGAGGCCAAAGCTCTGTCCTCCCCCACCTGTGGGGGTACCACAACCAGGAGAAGACACTGCTCATCCTTGAGGTCTCTGGTGTCAGATCACATGACTCTACGCGGTGGCCCTGTTCCTTCTCTTTTCTACAGTACTTCTTGTTCCCCTCAGCTGCCTAGAATTATCTCTTTGGCTTGCCTTTAGTAACTTCGCCCTCCCACTGAACTTTCCCCCACTCAGCCTTCTTCCACGGCCTGACTTTCTTCATTCATTCCTTTACCCATCCCATGAAAGAACGCCTGAGTTTCTGCTGGATGCTCTTCTAAGCAAGGGACCAGACAGACGCAGGCCTCTGAAGGTCACGTTCTAGCTGGGGCATGAAAAATAAGCAGATTAACTGGATGCAGAAACTAAGTAGGCTGTCCCCGGGGCCCAGGCAGGTGATCCCCGCTATCTGGGAAGCCGAGGCAAGAGAGTGGAAAATTCAGGTGGTGCCAGGCCTATAGAGTGAGTTCAAGGTCAGTCTGGGCAACCTATCGAGAATAAACTTGTATACAAGTACGATGGCTCCCAGCTTTAATCCCTGTGCTTGCGAGGCAGAGGCCCCCTGATGTCTGCATGTTGGAAACAGACAAATCTGAATCACAATTTCCAGGTTAGCCGGGGATATACAGTGAGACCCTGCCTCCAAAGGAAAAGCAACAACAACAACAACAAATAAACAAACAAACATAATGAGTTTCCAATGAGAGAATATTGCTTAATGGCAGAGTGCTCCCTGGCCTGGCACAAGAGAGACCCTGAATGCGGTTCCCAGTACTGAAGAGAGCAAACCGGACCAAGCACGGTAGGTTATGGTAAAAAGCCAGGGAGAGGCCGGAGGAGGAAGGGCCTGCTGCAGCTGGGGTTTTCTGAGGCGAGCCCTGGAGGTAGTGATGGAGGAGCTTTCCCAGCAAAGCCCCGCCCACCAGGTTCCCTTGCCAAGGAACATTATCCACCCAGCGAGGTACTGCCAGGAGCCCATGGCATGGCCTGGGGCACTCGCTTCCTTCTTAAGAAACAGGCAGCCTCTGAAGACTGCTCCAGGATGTATGAACTCGACCACCCCTCCACACATCCCAGCTAGCAGGAGGGCGAGTGGGCGGGCAGGCGGGAAGGCCTGCTCTGCCACCATACGCGGCATCACCTCAGGCAGGTTCCCTGGCCTCACTGAAATGGCTTCCTCACCCATAAAGGACAGGGTGGCATAGAGGCTCGAGTGAAGGTGTGGCTATGAGATTATCCAGCCCACAGTGGGTGCTAAGCTGTCTTTCCTAGGTTAGCCCTTGGGGGAGGGTGGTCATGATGGGGTTGGGTAACAATGAGCCTGCTGGTCATCCAAAGTCTCAGTCACTGCAACCTGGTGCCCTGCCACTACCCGCCAGGGTCGGGCCACCAGGGGCGGGGGTGGGGTGAGGAGGCACTCCCCATGACATCAGCAGGGTTGGAGTCAGGCCGGAGATGCGTGAGGCCCTGGAACTGTCCTACCACAGCCCAGTTCTGACTTCCTCCCAGCAGGGCACTTAGCACGCAGCTTCTCTTCCTTCCTTCTGCATTTGGAGAGAGCTACCCACCCTTTGAGGTTTGGCTCCCAGGATCCAGGTCGAGAAGGTAGTAGCAGTATGCCCAGGTGTTGGTGGCAGACAGTGACAGCCACGGTACGGTCATCTGGTGTCACCTGTGCCGTGGGGATTCTCAGATCCTTCACACTGGAGGGACCCAGGCTTTCAAGTTGTATACAGCTGCAGGCTTCTAGATAGCAGTAGAGAAACCTGGCAGGGCAGAGGCTTGGAGTGGGGTACAAGCTGGGGCTATGGAAGTAGACCGAGGCTGGGTGGAGATTTGTAAGTGGTTCCTGTCCCACGGAAGATTGGAGATGGAGTTCCCACTCCTGCAGCATCAGGACCCTATGGGGTGCTAGAGCCTCCATGGGGCCCCCTGTGTCCTGGAGATTGGTGGGCTGGGCCTGCTAGGCCAGAGCTGTCAGGTCAATACTGGCCCCTTCTGAGGCAAGGACCCTTAGCAATGGTGACCTGCCTTTGCTGATCACAGTAGACTTGAAGAAATTCACAGAGCTCTGCAGAAACAAACGACATGGAGAGACGTGTGCCTGCCTCGGGTCCTACAGGGCTGGCACCGAACCTGAACCCTGTTTCCAAAGTCGCCCCTTAAAGCCAGGAAGCCCGAAATAGAAACTGCGCTGGGGGTGGGTTCCAACCTGGCGTGGGCTGGAGCGGGTCCACTGGATTTCTAGGCATGAGCAAGTCTGGCCAACATGAATGTCCATATTGGGCACAGAGTAGGCAAGAGAGGCCCCACTGAGGGCTGAGTGTGGAAGCTGGCCCATGGGGAAGTGGTTTTGATATGAGAAGGTGAAAGAACCATGCTTCCCCCCCACCCCAAGACAAAGACTGATAAACAGCTGGGTGCCCTCTGTGCGGCACAGAGAGGTAAAGGTGGAAGTTCAGAGGCAGGAAGGTGCCCTCACCGCTTCCTCCACCTCTCTGTCCTTGGCAGGGCAGCATGCAGGGTGGTGTACCTGAGTCTAAGGTCTAGGGGCTGCCTGGCCAGAGCCGTTGTCTGTTCACATGTGCATGCTGGGAAGTGCAGGAAGGGCAGGAGGAGGGGCTGCTGCATGTGTGTGCGCGCATGTGTGGCCAGGATCTTCTTTTACCCCCACCTGTACCACAGCCTCAAAGGACAGGACGCTCTGTCTCTGGTCTACACTAGGGGCTCCAAACCACATGCGAAGAGGCTGGGGGGGCACCACCACAGGATTCATAGCTTGGCACCAACATGTGTGTACCGGGCGGCATGCAGGTTGGTCACACTTCCCTTCTTCTGTCCTGTCTAAAGTTTAGCCAGGGCATTGGGGAGGGAAAGCCCTCATTTCTATATTGGGGGCTCTCCCTTCTTGTCTCCTGTCTAGACAGCAGCAGATGCTGGAAAATCTTCCATGGCCCAACGAGATTCTAGGCACCTGGAGACACCAGGGAACAGCAACGCCCCCTGCACTTGGGTCCTATTTATGTGAGATACAGTCTAACCAGGCAGAGATAAGAGCAGCAGCAGTCAGCAGTAGCCCCAGGTGGTCCTCCGTGCAGCCCCATCTCAATACCCTAGCGGAGGGAGCCACACAGGGTCTGGAGACCTTTCCCTCCCTCACCGGCTCCTGAGGGCCCCAGGGGTCTCCCAGCACCGAAGTCACCCTCCTGGTTCCTCCTCTAAAACTGACTTAAGGAACAATCTCTAAACAAGATATCTAAGCCACACCGATCAACTGCAGCCCATGTTTTTTCCTTCTTGACTTCCTTCATCTCAGCCCTTACTTCCTGCCCATCGACTGTTTCTCTTAATATGAACTCTGGGAACAACAGAGATGGTCATAGTCTCTGCTATGATCCCTGGCTTCCGGAATGGCACCTGGGTCAAAGGATCTGAGAGCTGGAGGATGGACGGACGGACGGACAGATGGATGGATGGATCGGTGGGCGGATGGATGTGTGGAACAGCAAACAGGTAATCATCTATAAAACCAGACTGGAGGATGGGAGCAGAACCCAGGCCGAACAAGGCATCATTCTGGTGCAGAAATTGTTGTCCCAACATTTATTCACCTTCACACACCGTACCTCTGGGAGGTGAGAATTGTCATTATCATTTTACAGATAAGAAGCCTAAGGATCACAGAGGTCACCTAGGTGACTGGGCTGTCCCAGCCCTCCTCCCCTCTCTGTGAGGAAGACTCTTTTTCCCATCCCCACTACAAAGCTCAGGGCTGCCCTGTGACTTGCTGTGACCAACAGAATATGGTAAAAGTGACGCCAGCCACTCAGTTTGCAGGGTGTAAAACCAAGCCCCCACACAAATATACACACACCACATACACATGCACACTCATACACTCACACACCCAAATAGATACATACACCACCCACATTCACACACACACATGCTCACATACACACCCAAATAGATACATACACCACCCACATTCACACACACATGCTCACATTCACACACTCATATACATACTTATACACACCATATACTCAAACACACACATACACACATGCTCACACACACTACACACACAAATATTCACAGGCATGCTCACATACACACACCATGTACTCACACATTTTGAGGCAGGGTCTCCCTACATGCCCCACTGTTTAGCTCACTCTTTAGCCTAGGCAGGTTTCCTAACTCAGCCTCCCCAAGAGCTTGTAGTTAAAGGCCTGGCCCAGTGACTGTCTTAGATGCAAAAACATGGCCATCCTCTGGGACCACCACAGTGACATCCAGCTGCTGGGGTGGCCGAGCCACACTGACTCCTGGCCTGGCCTGTTCTCATCTTCCACACCTTCTACCTGCTCCCTCCACCCTTAGCTGAGGAAGAACAGAAGACAGACAGTGAGACTGGGAACAGGTGTCCCTCGGGGCCTGCCCTCCCCTGCCCCATCAGACGTTCTGAGGCACACTGCCATGTACAGACAGGATGAGCTGTCCCCCTAACCCTACCTAAGTGCTAGGACCACGGGCAGATGAGCTCCTAAGTTTATACTTTCTTATTTCCCTTATTTTATTTATCTGTTTGTTTATTTTGGAGACAGGGTCTTCATATATTCTAGATTGGCCTCAAATGTAGCTGAGTATGACCTTGTACTTTTTTTTTTTAAGATCTCTTGATTTTGGTGGGAGTAGTGACACATGCCTTTAATTGCAGTGCTTGGTAGACAGAGGCAGGAGGATTTCACGAGTTCGAGGCCAGCCTGGTCTACATAAGTGAGTTTCAGGACAGCCAGAACTACATAGTAAGACTCTCTCTCAGATTTTAAATAAATAAATAAATATATAGATAAAATGAATAAATCTTTATGTGTATGAGTTTTTGCTTGAACGTTTGTCCGCACACCACGTGTGTGCCTTGCAGCTGTGGAGGTCAGAAGAAGCTTCAGACCCCTGGAACTGTAGTTACGAATGTTGTAAACTCCTTTGGGGGTGCTGGGAATTGAACCTGGATCCTCTGGAAGAGCAGCCAGTGCTCTTAACCACTGAGCCATCTCTCCGGCCCACTGTTGCTTTAAAAAAAATATTAATTGTGCATATGTGTGTTTTGTTGCTGCGTTTGTTGTTTTTGAGACAAGGTCTGGATATGTAGCCTTGGATGGCCTGGAACTCATAGAGATCTGCCTGCCTCTATGTCCTGCATGCTGGAATAAAAGACACCACCTGGCTTGTGCGTGAGTATGTGCATGCATCAGTGTGTGTATGGGGGGGGGGAGAGAAAAAAGAGAGAGACAGAAAGAGAGAAAGAGAGAGACAGAGAGAAAGAGAGAGACAGAAAGAGAGAGAGAGAGAGAGAGGAGAACGATTTGCAAGACTTGGCTCCTTCTACCGCGTGAGTTCCAGGGAGCAAGCTCAGATGATCCGGCTTGGCAGCGAATGCTTTTACACACGGAGCCATCTCTGCAGTCCCAGCCCTGAACTGACCGTTCGCCTCCACAGTCCCAAGAGCACTCATGTGCCACTATCCCTGGTTTAACTGACTCTGGGGTTCGAACCCAGGTCTTTATGGCATAGTAGGCAAACTCTTCGCCAACTGAACTACATCCCTAGCCCTCTAGCTACTAAGTCTGTGGCAGCTAAATTATACAGCAGGTGATGGCTGACGCAGGCCTTAGGAACTCAGCACGGGTGACGGAGCAGGCCTCATCTGAAGCTCTCTGCTCCAGCTCCCACATCCCTTTCACCAGCCCCCAGGTCTGCTCATGACTGAGTTCTTCCCCTGGGGGCTTAGTAAGTCTGAGGTTGAGCTAAGGCTAACTGTGGCTGGACTTTGACAAATAAGGATCATGAATACACGGAAGCAGCCACATCTTGATGTGGGTGGATCAGAGCTGAGGATAGGTCCACCTCTGTCCAGGCTGAGCCTCGGCCCAGCGGGGTTCCTGAGCATCTGTTTTCTACCCTGACTCAGTGAATGAAGCCAGTCAGCCCCCAGCCTTCTCCTCTGCTGACCCCACAGGCCATAGGAGTCAGACAGAGTGTGGGCCCTTTTGATGGAATGAAGGGGATTCTGGGTATAGAACCAAGCTGGGGTGCTCTCTTCCCCTCTGAACCAACAGGAGAAGGCTGCTCAAGGCCTCCCTCGGTGAGGGAATCTGATTGTCCTCGCCTAACGTGGTTCTGCTCCTGTGGGCAGCTATGGGTTTGGGTGGTGGTTCTCCTGTTTCCATCTCAGGCCTCAGAGGTCTTGACAAGACAAGAAACGGGAGATCTCTATGAAAGTCCTTGGATAATAAAGACAGCATATTTTCTCAGAGAACAGTAAGTTCAGAGCAAGGGCTGCTTCAAGACAGGTTGGCTCTGGAGCTGAGCATCATCAAGGACCCAGGTCATTTCCTCTTTCTCTTCCCTCAGCTGGCTGTCTTATCCGTGGCTGCGAGATGGCTGCCACCACGCCAGACATCACACCACAGCACAGCAATGTTCACAAGCAAAACAAACAAACAGCAGGAGGAATCTTGCCATCTGTCCCACTGTAAGATGAAGGAAATGTTTTTTTCCCAGAAGCACCCACGAAACTGACCTGACTAGACGTTGGCTAGAACGGTGCCACATCTCTGGTACTGTGACTGCTTCAGCAATGACCGTCAGCTGGGGAGGGGGACAGACACCTGGAACGATGACGAAGATACATGGACGCACAGGAGAAGCCAGTGGGTGGGAGCTGGGCACTGGGGGAAGCCCCTGGCAGTGTGCTTTGCAGATCAGAGAGCCGCACAGAAGACAGGCTTCCGCACAGTGAGCCCTGGTCCATTTGCTTCCAAACAGCCTACTCACAGGGACGGTACTCTCCTGAGAGAAGTACACCCCAGAAATATATAAAAGCCTGCAACTGAAGCAGAGATGGCTCTCTCTCTCTCTCTGACCGTGGACTTGGTTCTTAGGAGCATAGGTGTTGGAAGATTTGTTTACAGATTTGTTGCTGTTGTTTCGCTTTGAAACAAGGTCTGTCTGTCTCACTTTGTAGCTGGACTTCACTCTGTGGCCCAGAATGGCCCAGAATTCACTATGTAGCTCAGGCCGGCCTGGAACGTCACAATTTTCCTGCCTCAGCCTTCTACACGCTGGGATTTTGGGAATTCGTTATTGTGCCTGACTTTGCCCAGATATGAATTCTGGCACTATTCCTTTCTGCTCTTTTTAGACATGGCGTCTTGTTTTGTAGTCCAAGTTAGCCTTGAGTTCAAGATCTGTTCATCTCTGTGTCTTGAGTGCTGGCATTACAAGAAATTCCTTATTCTCTACCACCCTTTCTTTGTATCAAACAAAATGTTTAAAATACTCAACCAATGTCCAGTGGTGGTAGCGCACACCTTTAATCCCAGCACTCGAAAGCAGAGGCAGGCAGATCTCTGTGAGTTCAAGGCCAACCTGATCTACAGAGTGAGTTAGAACAGCTAGGGCTACATACAGAGACCCTGTCTTAGGATGGGGTGGGGGGGACAGAAGGAAAGAAGGGGGAGGGAAGGAAGAAAGAGAGAAGGGAGGGGATTAGGGAGTAGGGGAGGGAGGGAGGGAGGGAAGGAGGAAGGAAAAGGCTAAGACCAACTCAGTCTAGCATTTGAGGCTTGTTTCCCAGCTCAGTTTCCCAACCTACAGAGCAGGAATGAGTGGCCTGGGGCAGGGCTGGCGATCTGCTTACGCCCATTGTGGAATTATCAGTCAGGATCCAACAGGCTTCTTGCTCCAGGCCCAGGTCCTTCTACATCACCATGCTGTCCCCAGAAGCTGAAGTCATGAGGAGAGATAGGGAGGGCCAGGCAGGCCTGGACAAGGGACTGGGGCCTGGGTACCTCTGCCTGATCCCCCAAGGGTGTATTCCTTCAACTCTCATTCCAGAAAGTCCATTAAAGCCAGCAAAGAGGGCCAAGAATTGGTCCCTGCGGCTAGGGGTGGGAGAGCAGTTACCTAGGACCCGCAGGCCTGGATTCTAGCACCAACACAGAGTAGAAGTTGCTTTCATTCCCATTCTCCCTCCCCCTTCCTCCCTCCTTCCTTCTCTCTCTCTTCCTTCCCTTTCCTTTCTCCTTCCCTCCGTCCCTGTTTTGAGACAGGTCTTACTGAGTAGCCCACGCCCACTGGAGCTCAAACTCCCCTGCATTAGCCTGCCAAGTGTTGGTATCTCACGTCTGTACCACCATGTCCAGTGTCAGACTATGTTTATGTATCCTAAATGCAGCTCTCTCTATCCTTTTAAATATACATATATATGTATAAATCTGGTATAAATATATATGTAATAGAAAAATAAAGCAGAAAAGATGGAGGGAAGGAAGGATGGAGGGAGGGATGATGGATGACAGGTGCCATCTGTTGTTGTGGAATATTATTTTAAGTGGGTGAAGATGTGTTATATTTGTTTATGCTGCAGAATATTACTTTAACTGTGTAAAGGTGTGCTGTATTTGTTTATGCTGCATTTGTTTAACTATGTAAAGATGTGTTGCGTCTGTTTCACCTTGCCTGCCTAAGGTACCTGATTGGTCTAATAAAAAGCTGAATGGCCAATAGCTAGGCAGGAAAGGAATGGGTGGGACTGACAGACAAAGAGAACAAATAAATAAGAGGAGAAATCTCAGAGATGAAGGAAAGAAGGAGAGAAAGAGGGAACTGGCCAGAGCCAGAAGCCAGGCAGATGCCAACCAGCCAGATGTGAGAAGCAGGGGAGGTAAGATATATAGAAAGTAAGAAAGGTAATAAAGCCCCGAGGCGAAAGGTGGATAAAGAGAAACAGGTTGAGTTAAAAGAGATTGCCAGAAAAGAGCTAAACTAAGGTCAAACATCCAAAACTAATAATAAGTCTCCATGTCGTGATTTGGGAACTGGTTGGTGGCCCAAAAGAAAAAGCCTGGTACAATCTGTAGGAAAGGACTTTGAAGGAGACAGAAGGACAGAGACAGGATCTATGGGAGTGTGTGGTTCTCTCAGGAAGCCTGGAGCACAGAGAAGGCCCAGCAGAGGGAAAGGTCTGTTGATGGAGTTCTGTCCCAGAAAGGCTGTCTGTCCTGTCCCCACTGAAGCATCTCCCTAGAGTAGATTTCAAACCTGGAAAGTCCCAATTCCCAGTCTGATACTTGGTGTACTATAGAAAAGAAAGAAAGAAAGAAAGAAAGAAAGAAAGAAAGAAAGAAAGAAAGAAAGAAAGAAAGAAAGAAAAACAGGCTGGGAGGTGGTGGTGCATGCCTTTAATCCCAGCACTCAAGATGCAGAAGCAGGCAGATCTCTGAGTTCAAGGTCAGTCTGGTCTATAAAGTGAGTTTCAGGACAGCCACAGCTACAAAGAGAAACCCTGTCTTAAAAAAATCAAAGAAAGAAAACAAAACCAAAGCAAAGCACTGGTTGATGGGATGGATGGACTCGGTCACCACTTGATCCTTGATGAAAGTATTAGTCACTCCTGTCTTCTCCCCAGACACCTTCCTCCAACTCAACAGATAACTCTACAGACTGTCATGCACGGCTGTGCAGGCTGCCTGCTGCCCACTGCCATCTGCGGTCATGTGACCAGTGCCTCCTGACGTGGGGCATGCGATGCTTTTCCAAACATTGTTTCTTCCTCTTCAGAGCTTGGGGATGGTAATGCCACATCAGTGATGGTAATGCCACCCAACACCAGGGGCTCTTCCCAACTTTATTCTCTGGTTCCTAACGCCCATCCTTTGCTTCTTTCTAGCCTGGGCTTGAGATGACTTTAGGCCAACGGGATGGTTCTCTGTTCCTAGACTTGGGTTCAGAGCTTTAGTATGATCCCGGGTGAGTCCTAGGACTTTGCTGCATCTCGGTTTCCTCCCGAGAGAAATGAGTTAGGGGAGAGAGCAGTTGATCATTGCTTGCCTAGCATGCTGGGAGCCCTGGGTTCCATCCCCAGCGCCAGGTCCCTGTCCTCCTGTGTCTTTCAGCCACAGAGCAGCCTGCCTCCCCGGGGAAAGCATGGAGATCTTTAGGATGTGGAGTCAGTCCAGGGTAAGATGCGGTTCGTGCGATGATGCCACGGGTAGCATGAAGGAGGCAGAGCCAGAGATAGGAAGAGACCAAACTGTCCTCGAAGACACGGTGAAACTGTCAAGCAGATGCCGTTTTCTCCTTCCTGCTCTCATTTTCAAAGGAAATGGAGCTCATTGTTGGAAGGGGTCAGGTTAGGGAGCAGTCGAGCGAGCATTGAGGGTTCAAGACTGGGGGGCCATGAGAATTCCAGGCATCTGTACTTCCGCCCCATCTGCCTTCTCTCCCCGCTCCCCAGCCCAGAGGACTGTCCCATCTCCCTACTACTTGGTGGGGGTATCAGAACCCTGCTCATGTATATGCACACATGTGTGTGCATGCATCTGTTTTAGTGTCCTTCCAAAAGTCTGCCTCTGTCTTAGTCCTTCTCATAGGGTTTAGCCCAAAGTCATACAGTCAAGATCTATGCATGATGGGGAAGCTCTGTCAACCATCACATCTAGTTAAGGCATGGCTACCTGGAGCTCCTCTCTCTCTCTCTCTCTCTCTCTCTCTCTCTCTCTCTCTCTCTCTCTTCTCGCTCTCTGCTCTGCTCCCGCTGGACAGATAGAAAGTCGGACCTCCTACTCTTGTAGCATGAGTTTCCCCTTATAACCATTAAAATATAATTGTTATTCTTGAGCTGGCCTGGTTATTTATCGTACCAACCTAATTCGCAACATATGCAGTCCCACTGAATTACATGACCGAGTGGATTCAGGTGGGACCAGCCTGCATCCCACCCGTGCTCAGTTCTAGCTGGATGATCTCAACCAATTGCTGCACTCAGCTTCTCCGTTTTTATACAGAGCATAAAGAAAACGCCACACACAGATGCCCGGGGAATGCAGAGGCACCCTCTAGGCTCTAGCCCTAACTGCTCCTCGGACCTTGCTTCTCAAGTTTCAGAGACAGAGAGGGGCCTGAACAGAGCCAGAGGCACAGCAGGACTATGTCTGTACTAGTCTGACTGAGGGCTTCTGGGGCGGGATGGAGCAGCACAGAGGCTACGTGCCCCCCACCTGTCTCAGTTAGGCTTCCTATTGCTGTCATGAGACACATGACCAAAAGCAGCGTGGGGAGGCAAGGGTTTATTTCACCCAACTTCATATAACAGTTAGTTCATCATCAAAAGCAGTGAGGGCAGGAACCTAAGCAGGGCAGGAACCTGGAGGCAGGAGCTGATGTGGAAGCCATGGAGGAGTGCAGCTTACTGGCTTGCTCCTCATGGCTTGTTTAACCTGCTTTCTTATAGCACCCAGGACCACCAGCCCAGCAGTGGTACCATCCACAACAGGCTAGGCCCTCCCCTCCTCCATCAGTCAGTAATTAAGAAAATGGCTTTGCCTACAGCCAGATTGGGGGGGGGGTGCTGTTGTTTTGGTTTTTTGAGACAGGGTTGTTGGTTTTGGGGTGGCGTTTTTTTTTTTTTGTTTTTTTTTTTTCTGTTTTGTTTTTATTTTTCTGAGACACGGTTCTCTGTATAATAGTCCTAGCTGCTCTGGAACTAGCTCTTGTAGACCAGGCTGGCCTGGAACTCACAGAGATCCACCTGCCTCTGCCTCTCGAGTGCTGGGATTAAAGGCGTGCGCCACTACTTAACCTACAGCCAGATCTTATGGAGGCATTTTCTCAATGGGACCCCCTTCTTTCTGCTGACTCCAGCTTGTGTCCAGGTGACATAAAATTAGCCAGCACACCACCAGAGCGAGCTTCAGGCTGGCCTTTCTAGTGAGAGCCATGGACGGTTCTTCCGTAGAGGAGGGCCCAAAGGATATAACGTACCTGGATCCCGTGCCTGCCGCTTCTCTGCTCCCACGTGGATTCTAAAGGTGGCTGTCATTCTACAGGGAGGGGCTTCTGAGATACAGCTCAGCTATAGCAAGAATCATCCATCCGGAGACCAGCAAAGACCAAGGACCCAGGTGACTAGGGACTCTGGGACAAGCTGGATCTCCTCTGTGACATTTGACCAGGAAGTGGAGTCTCTGCTGGCCCTAAGGGCTGTTGTAAGGGTTCACAGGTATGAGACATGGTGCACAGGCTGAGGCCTGGAAGGCTCCAGAGCTGGGTGACCTTCAGGGCACCCCAGTCTGGGAGATAGACTTGCAGATGTGAGCAATAAGGGAGAGGAGCTGGGGCTTCCCTGTCAGATCTGTAGATTAGCAAAGTCCTGTTCTGGCCCACCCTGATGAGCTGGGCCCAGAGGCTCCTCTGTCTGCATGGCAGAGACAGCTGTGTTGGCGGAGACAGGTTCCCTCTACAGGTAGGCTCGCTGGGCTCTCTCCAGCAGCTGGGCACCTGAGCAGGTGTGGAGGCTGACCCTTCTAAAAATAGAGCCCCACAGCCTGGGAGTCGGTCAGGTGTGTCTGCCTCGCAACCTCCCCAGCACAAAAAAAGCCAGACAGGTCCAATGGACACTGACTAGGCCCTGCTGATGGTTAGCCCCCCCCCCCATCCAAACTCCCATAAACAGCCCCAAAGTCTCTTAAGACCTCTGGTCTGGGACACCAGCCTCCCGAGGTCAAGCTTAATGGCTTCCTTTGCCACTGTGTCTTCCTTGTCTACGGAAGTCCTGGCCTGTGGAATGCTCAGGAAGTGAGTGTTCCTATCAAGCCGTGCAAGTAATGAGTGCGAGAATCTCTGCTGGTAAAGACATTTCAGTTTAACCAGCAGGAGCTGTGGCTGTAGCTCCGTTGGTAGAGCTCTTGCCTAACAGGCGCAAAGCCCTGGGTTCGATCCCCGGCACTACACAAAGCCGGGTGCAGCAGCTCATGTCTGTCATCCCAGAACTTGGAAGGTAGGAGCAGGAGGAACAGAAATTCAGCGTTATCCTTGGCTACATGGAGAAGTTGAGGCCTGCTTGGGATACGTGAAACTCCATCTCAAGAAATCAAAATAGACTTAATCAACAACAGTATGTAGGTATATTTAAAAAGCATGTCATGGAGGCTGGCAAAGGCACTGGCTCTGAAACCTGACCCAGGAGAACCAACTCCTGGAAGCTGTCCTCTGCCCCCCACATGCCGCGGTGGCACCGGTACACAAACACACAGCAAAGAAATAAAATTTTCAAAAATTATCTCATATGTTCACGAAAATGCTGCATTTGTAAAGTGTCGGCTCTCCAAAAGTGTGTTCAAATAAAATAAAAATTAAAAAAAACAGAATGTTTGTCCATGTCTGACATCTACGTACATGGCAACTGCCTGGATCCCAATGTCCTCATTCCCCATGGAGCGGCTCCTGAGACACGGAGTATGTCGGCAACAACTGTAACCCCAGAACTGGAGAGGTGAAGAAGACGGAGGGAGCACAAGGCAAGGTCATCCTCAGCTACACTGACTTCTAGGTCAGGCCGAGGTCACATGAGACCCTGTCTCAAGAAAGAAGAGGAAAGAAAAGAAGGAGGGAAAAGGAAAAAGGGACGGAGAGAGGGAGAGAGGGAGGAAGGGAAGGAGGGAGGGAGGGAGGGAGGGAGGGAGGGAGGGAGGGAGGGAGGAAAAGAGAAAAGGCTAAAGAGATGGCCCAGCAGTTAAGTGCACTGGCTGCTCCTACAGAGGAATTTGGTTCTTAGCACCCACACTAGATGGCTCACAACCTCCTGTAACTTGAGCTCCAAGGGATCTGACGCCACCTTCTGGCCTCCATGGGCATTGGCATTCATGTGCACATACCCACACACAGGCAATCATGCATATGCACAACAAAGAGTGCTCCTGGGTCTCTGCTCCTACTGTATTGCAAGTCCAGGGATGCCCTGTGATTCAGTAAGGAATCAACACTTGGGTTCATGCAGCAAGCACAAAGTACAGCTCAATGGAAAAAAAAGTGAATTAGAATCTAAGCACCACAACCCTGGCACACGATCTGTGTTCTGCATCTCCATGCAGTGCTCAGAACTCTATGAAGCCCTACCTAGGGCACTGGGCTGCCCCTCAAACCCAGCATGCAAACAGCTCAGGGAGGGGGGAATACCCAGGAAGCAGGTTGTGGGGAGCAGCAGCTCTGAGCCTTGTGGGAGGTAAGAGGGTATAATGGAAAAATTAAAAATGCTGCAAGATCCCCAGTGGCAGTAGGCAGCAGAAGTGCTGTAGGTCCCCAAGCGATGGTAGCCGGCCATGTGGCAGCAGGCAGCAGGCCCTGAGAGCAGCCAGTCCCAGACAGAGATGGCTGCCCGTCCTCGAGTGGTGGCTGGTCACAGGCAAGGAGACACGTGGCGGGCGGGCAAGAGACAGACATGGATAGGGACAACATGCAGAGTGAGGTTAAATATTTATTCGGGGGGTTATGGAGGGGAAGGAAAAGGGGAGAATGGGGGAGAGAGAGAGAAACAAAGAGAGGGGGAGAGAGAGAGAAGAAAGGGACAGAAGTGGGGAAAGGGGAGAAGTTGGTAGAGAGGCAGAAGTTGCCTCTCCAGAGGAAGACAGAAAAGAGAGAGAGCTCAGGCTGGAAGCTGAAGATCAGCCTGCCTCAGCGGATGGGGGAGGGAGTGGGCATGGTTTGTCTCTTAAAGAGATAGGACAATCATTACAGAGGGGACCCCCATTTTTATTTTTATTTATTAAAATGGTTTATTTTTTCATGTATTGGTATTTTGCCTGCATGTATGTCTGTCTGTGTGAGGGTATCAGATCCTCTGGAATTGGAGTTACAGACAGTTCTGAGCTGCCGTATGGAAATTGAACCTGGGTCCTCTGGAAGATCAGCCAGCGCCCTTAACTGCTGAGCCATCTCTCCATCCCTGGCACCCCCATTTTTGACAGGAAAACCCCCTGAGCCAGAAGCACTGTGCTGGGAGTAAGAGGTCACAAGTCACCCCGACAAGCTTTTCTCTAGCCTGCCGGTGGCTGTAACAGTGGGAACCTAGGGACACCTGAGCTCATGGCCCATGGGCAGGGGTGGCCAGGAAGACACCTTGGAAGAGAGGAACTGCAAACGCAAAAGGCCACAGAACCTGCTGGAAAGGGAACGGAGACATGGAGGCACAGCCAAATACATTGTTTTCTGTTTTGTTTCATTTTTCTATTGTTTTTAATTTCAGGACTGACAAAGGGGCCATATCTGTGATGGGACCTCATGAAACCCACTAAGGGGCAGAGGGGAGGACTGGGCATCAGGAATGAGGAGGGTATGCCATGACAAGGGAACCAATCAACAGGTCAGGCCCCAATCCCATCCTGACTGGACGCCTTGAGAATGGTGACGATGAGGGGAGGGAGCCAGCAGGCAGCCACTCGCCTTACCAAAGCAGCTTAAACATCCCACTCACAGTACATCATTAAGGGAAGCCGAGGCAGGAACTCAAGCAGGACAGGAACCTGGAGGCAGGAGCTAAAGCAGAGACCATGGATGGATGCTGCCTACTGGCTTACTCTTCAGGGCTCCCTCAGCTCACTTTCTCATACAAAACCCACGACCATCTATATAGGGGGAGCCCTCCTGTATCAATCATTAATCAAGAAAATTCCCCACAGACTTGAATACAGGCCAATCTGATGGAGGTATTTCCTCTACTGAGGGTCCCTCTTCTGTGACAACTCCAGCTTGTGTTAAAGCTAACCGGCACAGCATGTTTGGTGTTTGTGTGTGGTATACGTAGGTATATGTGCACTTGTGCGTATGTGTGAGAACAGGCACAAGCATGCCATAGCGTGTGTGTAGAAGCCAGACGACAGCCCCAGCTGTCCATCCTCACCTCAAGGCTAGCCAGTATGGGGACTCCCAGTGACTCTCCCATCTCCACAGAGGCCTACTGGGATTACAGACCTCTGGGAGGCTATGCCCAGCTTTATGTGGGTTCTGAGGATCAAAGCTCAGAGTCAGGATTGCATGGCAAATGCTTTAACTCACTGAGCCATCTCTTCTGCCCTCCCCGCCTGCCTCCTGGCCAGCATGAGGTGAACATGTCTGTTCTGCCAAGTTCTCCCCACCATGACAGACTGAAATCTCTGAGACCATGAGCTTAAATAAATCCTTCCTGACGCTGTTTTTCGTTTTGTTTTTCATGCATTTGTCAAAGCAAGGGAACTCTGGCCAAGACAGGAAGAGGTAAAATGTACCTCGGGTTTATCTGTATGACACACAACTGGGCCTCCGGAAATGTTTGTTGACTAGGTGAAAACAGAGCCGTAAGGCAGGTAAGAACCAGCCTGAGAGGTTGACACGGCCCAGATGTTAGAATTCAGGCATCTGTATTGGCCTGAACTTGGGTATATGTCCTTAGCTGCAGCCACTAGGAGCCCCTCCTATGCACATTCACTATGTTCCCTTTTAAAGGGGCCCTGCCCACTTCCCATCTCTCTCTTTCTCCCTCTGTCTCCATCTGTCTCTCTCGCTCTCTCCTCTCTCCGGCCGCTCCTGTCCCCAGAGGCTAGTCTACCCTCTCCCTTTCCCTCTTTTTTTACTCACTTTCCCCCAATAAAAAACCTCTCCACCTGAGCTCCTTGCACAGCTAGCATCATCTTTCTCTCACGTGTCACCACCAGAGACTGAGGTTCCAGTCAGGGCGGGGAGTCCCCACACCCCTGTGCTTGCTCCAGCACTAAGGCACGACTGACACCTGACAGCAATGGTGAGGGCTGTGGAGTGTGAGTGAGGACTTCAGCCCATGCTGGGGGCCCCCCCGGGCTCCTGCTCCCCACCCGCCACACCTTGGGGAAACACAATTACTTTTCTAGACTTGGGGGCTAAGAAGTGCCAGGGCAGGCCTTCTGCCAACTCAGCAGGGGACTTTGGATATATGGGCAGTGGTCACCCTGCCACACCCTCTGCCAGAGCTGTGTACCAGCCTGGGCATAACAGGACAGGTAGTTATATCATTTGTTCAGCGAGGACCAACACACCTATATCATATTTACTCTGTGAAAAAAAAACAAACAAAAAACCTTTCCTAAACAATTTTTTTTTCCGTTTGATTATTGTAATGAGCCTATGAGAGAAACAGTGTTCCTGTGCCCATTTTATAGTTTTGGAAACTGAGACCCAAAGATAGATGAGCTAAGTTCCTCACTGGGTAGTCAGGCTTCAAGCCCAGGCTGCCTGCTGCAGGCCATATTCCCACTCTCAGCTCTTATACTATATACCTCTCTTTTTCCTCCTTTCCCCTCCTCTTCCTGTCTCCTGCTCCTCCTCTCCCCGCTCCTCCGAGACAAGGCCTTACCGTGTAGCCCAGTCTGACCTGACACTTATTCTGTGACCTGCCTTAGCCTCCTGAGTGCGGGGATTGCGGGCATGTACATCTACCTGCCATGTTCCAGTGTGTGTGGTATGTGTATGTGTGTGGTGTGTGT
Source organism: Microtus pennsylvanicus (assembly GCF_037038515.1). Classification (NCBI taxonomy): domain Eukaryota; kingdom Metazoa; phylum Chordata; class Mammalia; order Rodentia; family Cricetidae; genus Microtus; species Microtus pennsylvanicus. Next base: position 31,824,651 of record NC_134599.1, read on the forward strand.
GATGTGCCTATGTGTGTTGTTATCTATGTATGGATAGTGTATTGTGTGAAATGTGCGTCATATACAGCGAGTGTGGAGACTGCGTGTGATGTGTGTGGGGTACGGTAGATGTGTATATTGTGTGTGATGTGTAGTTTATGTGTATGTTACATGTGTACAGGGTAGGTGTATATGTGTGTGGTGTGAATGTGTGATGTATAATAATATGTGTGTGATATGTGTGTGTTGTGTAGGACGTGTGTATGGCATATATGTTAGAGTGAACTGTATGTGTGTGGGATATGTTTATAATGTATGTGTATGTGGTATATGTGTGTAGGGTGGGGTGTATGTGTGAGTATGCTCACCTATGTGTACTCATGTAGAGATCACCTATGTGTACTCATGTAGAGGTCACCTATGTGTATTCATGTAGAGGTCACCTATGTGTACTCATGTAGAGGTCACCTATGTGTATTCATGTAGAGGTCACCTATGTGTACTCATGTAGAGGTCACCTATGTGTATTCATGTAGAGGTCACCTATGTGTACTCATGTAGAGGTCACCTATGTGTACTCATGTAGAGGTCAGAAGTCAACATTGTTTTCTTCTATGGACCTTGTCCTGGCTAGTTTATATCAACTTGACACAAGCTGGAGTCAAGGAAAGGAGGAACCCTCAGCTGAGAAACTGTCTCCATAAGATCCAAATGTTGGCAAGCCTAGAGAGTATTTTCTTAATTAATGAATGGTGGGGGAAGGCCCATTGTGGGTGATGCCATCCCTGGGCCGATAGTCCTGGGTTCTATAAGAAAGCAGGCTGAGCAAGCCAGTAAGCAGCTCCCTCATGGCCTCTGCATCAGCTCCTGCCTCCAGGACCCTGCCCTGTGTGAGTTCCTGTCTTGACTTCCTTCAGTGATGAACCGTGATAGGGAAGTGTAAGCCAAACAAACCCTTTCCTCCCTAAGCTGCTTTTGGTCATGGTGTTTCCTCAACGGCAGTAGTGACCCTGACTGAGACAGATCTATCTCTGCCTTATTTTTTGAGGCAGGTCGATCCTGGGGCTTGCTGCTTTGGTAGGACTCACTGGCCGGCAAGCCGCAGACCTGCCTGTGATGTCGGCCAAAGGATGCTGTACAAACTCCCCATAGATCTCCCTCGTCAGGGTTTCTGATTCCAAGACTCAGCAGGAAAACTTTAGGGCTCCTTCTTGGCAGGACCTGCCAGCCCCTCCTCCTCACTCTGCTTAACTCAGAATTAAGCAGACTACTGCTTTGCCCAAGTTCCGGTGAGCTCTGGGAGGAAGGAGCCGTGTAGGGTCTAAGGACAGGGGACTGACCCGGCCTTAACAATCTGAACTGGAAACACCATGTATGTACGGGCTGGTGAGAGGGTTCACTAGGTAAGGGAAACTCGGTGCAGAGCCTGAGGCCCTGGGTTGGATCCCCCGGACCCACAAGTTGGAGGGAGAGAACTGACTCCCTCAAGCTGCTCTCTGACCTCCACACCCACACCGGGACATGAGCGCCCACACACACTCTCACAAGCTCACACCCAGCTGTGTTCTGACGACATGAAACGTCCCCGCATGGGGCTGGGGCAGTGAGGAAGAAGAATGGGGCTGGGTGAGAACAGGGTGTGTGGAATTCAGCCTTCCGGGTCACCCACTCAACTATGCTGTTCTATGCTCGAGGATCAATGGCTGAGAGAGAGAGAGAGAGCTGTGGATCCCTCCCCAGAACAGACAGTGATCTCCCATCTACCTCCCAACACACACTCCCAGACTCCTCTTCACCCAAGTCCTGTAGAAAGAGCATCTAGGCTAGCAAGATGGCGTCCCGGGTAAGGGTGTTCGCCACCAAGCCTGACGGCCTGGCTGTGGTCTCCAAGACCCACACAGTAGAAGAACACAAGTGACCCCCAAAAGTTGTCACTGACTTTCATGTGCATGACGTGGCACTTATGTATCCACACAAACAACGTGTGCGAACAAACAACAGATTAATAATAATAATAACAACAACAACAACAATAAGGCTATCCAAGGTTCCCAGTCTTGGACCTTCCCTCAGCTCTGTAGTCTGGACAGGACCTGGCAGTCAGTCTCAGAGTCTCTCCAGCCTGGGAAGCCCGACTCCGCCCCACCACCACGATGCATGCTGGGTCAGTGCTCGCTGATGCACGGCTCTCTTTGTATATATAGCTCCACACACCTTGAGCAGTCAATTCCCGTCACTATTTCCAGGGCGGCAGACTCGTCCGCCTTTGAGTTTCCTCGTTTTTACCCCCGTGCTGTTGACTCTGCCCTAGACAACCCACGCCCACTCCCCCACCACCATAACATCAGCTATCCACACATTGGATGGATCCACAGCTATCCATCACCGGTCACCAGCCAGGCCCTGAGTGCCGTACTTTATACGCACGGATACATGAAGAAATACCAATGACACCCGCTGTTTAGATGGAAACCGAAACTGAGGGAAGCTGTTCTACCATCTGCTACTTTCCCAGGGTCACTTTGGGCATTCCTTCCCAAGGACTCCCCTTCTAACACCCGCCCCCAACACACACACACACACACACACACACACACACACACACACACACACACACACACTGTAGGCAGGCATAACCTTTTTTCTTCCGGCCACTGTCCGCTAAGGTATGTCTGTGTACTCCATCCTCAGAGACAGACTTTTGCCTTTCTTTCTATGGCACAAACTTGTGAGAGCTGGCCTGAGTCACCAACCACCCTGGACCCAGCTCTGAGCTAGCAAGCTGAGTCCACAAGTAACTCGAAGGGGGGAGGGCAGGACGGGAGAGCCTTCTTCCTTTACTACCCTCTCCCACATACACATCCCCAGCCGAGGTCTGTCTCTTCATCCACGCACAACCGGGCCACACGTCTCTGCTCTTGCCTTGCTCTAGGGTTGAACCCTGCAAACTATGAAGGGGAACCCACACTGAGCTCAGTCTGGGAGGAGCTGGAATCAGCAGTAACCTCATCCAATCACCTCCCCAGCTCAAAGTGGGTTCAGCCTGGCCCAGCACCTGGTCACCTGTAGGCTTTGGGCATGTGTGTGTGTGTGTGTGTGTGTGTGTGTGTGTGTGTGTGTGTGTGTGACAGGGGAGGCACACAGAGGAGGAACAGGAGAAGAGCCAATCGGGATCCTTCTCCAGCAACACATGATTTAATGACCATGGAGTTAAAAATAGTGGCCGAGAGCAGGCAACAGACAAGGGAGCATTCTGGAAGCCCTGGGGACAGCAGAGCCTCCTCCTGACTCCCATCTTCCCAAGAGAGATGGGTTGGGGATTCGGTCGAGCGTCACACACTCACCCTACATTCCTGGGTGGCCCTAGTAATAGGTTTTGTGCGTCACAGCCTGTAGTGTGTCACAGCACGAAGCGCGGACTTCAGACCCCATCAGAATCCAGCAGAGGATGACTGAGTAGCTGTCTCATTGCCACACCACTGTCCAGAGTGAGGGACTGAGGTTCGGGGCGATGTGTCTGGCTCAAGGTCTCGCAGAGACAGCTAGGACACCATGGGCTCTACACATTGTGCTATGCTGTGTCAATGGGATGAGATGCCACAGGCTGGAATATGTTTTATTTCTTGCTGTTATAGCAGCAGTGGGGAGCGGAGTGTCTAGGAATAAGGAGTGGAAAGAGGGTGGCGACAAAAATCCAGGAAGGCTGAGGCACGGGCAGGGAGCCCAGTCCTCCCCTCCTCCCGTGAAAAATCCGGTCAGGTGTAGCGGGTGTGGCCAGGTTCAGCACCCAGTGCCCTAATTAGCTCCTGGTGACAGATTCTGGTTTGTGTGTTATCACCTGGAGCCTCTTATCTTTATCAGAACCAAAGGTTGACTGGAGGAGGCCCTGGCCAGGCCTCAAAACAACTCTGGTTCTACAGAGCAGAGCATTTATGACTGCGGTGAATGAATCTCTTTCTCCAGACGCAGCTCCCTCCCAGAGGCCTCTGCGATCACTCCCTGAGAGGACAACACCTCTCTCTCTCTCTGTTCTCTGTTTGTTGTTGTTATTTTTGTTTTTCAAAATAGGGTTTCTCAGTAGCTATGTATGGATCCAGTCCAGGAACTCACTCTGTAGATCAGGCTGGCCTCGAACTCACAGAGATCCACCTGCCTCTACCTCCCTCCCCAGTGCTGGGATTAAAACGTGTGCCAACACTGCCCAGCCACACCACTCTTTCTTATCTGGTCCCTGGAGAACCGCAGGACCTAGGTTAAGCGGCTGGGGCAAGGCTCCTGATGGCCACTTTCAGCACCCCACAACTGTGCCCTCAGCCAGGGACTTACAAACTACCCCTCCGTGTTTGCTCTACAGCCTCTCTCACTGGGACAAAGGTTCTGGGTCTTATCAACGGAGAGGGAAAACATTGATCTGACCATCTCTGTTCTCGCCCTGACCCCCCGATGGCCACTACTTTCCTGGGGACAGGATTCTATGCCTGACCAGAGGTGAGGTAGGAAGGAGATTGTCCTGAATGAAGTACTGTCCTCTCAGATTCCTGTTCGGTCTCTTGGGGGAGTAGCCCCTGAGTTTGTAGCACAGAGAATTCCCGAGTCCTCCTTGCTCAGCCATGGTCTCCAGCATCAAACCTATGGCAAGTCCCTGCACACCAGATCTCAGCTGCACCACCCACAGGTTACTTGAACTTTGAACTGTGGTGAGACCCTTATTCCTCTGAGACTTGGCTCCTGGGCCAAGTGATCTACCTAGGAAAGGAACCCGACCTAGGACAGGATCCCGACCCAGGACAGAACTCTTTTGTGTTTCACACTCACTGGGGCCCCACCATACCCTGGGCATCTGGTACAGAGACCACCTGGGGAGGTAGGGGTGCCTCACAGGGCTGTCCTAAAAACCTCAGCGAAGGCAGGCTCCTACTTGATAGCAGTGTAAGTGTGTGTCGGTGTGCTTATGTGTGCATGTGCACAGATGTATGTGTGCCCGTGCCCACGATACCCTCCTGAGACATCCATCGTATAGAACGACACTGTCTGTAGGCCAGGCGGTTGCCTTTATGGCCAAGCATAAAAGGTAATCATTGACCGCACGAATGCTGCCCTGCGCGTCACAACCACCCAACCTCGACCCTGCCAGGCCCTGGATTACTTTACAGTCACATAAAAGGAGCCTCCAGACTGTTCCCTAAGGACTTTGGCCCTCAAGTGGGGAGCAGTTCCCTGGAGACAACCTTTTCTTATATTTACTTGACCATAGAGGAAACCCATGCCTTTTATAAAACCCTGGGATTTTCTCTGCACAGCCCACTGAGCCAAACAGCCTATCTACATCTGTCCACCACCTGCTTCTTCCGTTAGGACCCTCCAGAAGCCCAGACCTACTCAGCAGGGCCCTCCCCACCCTAGAGCTCGGGCAGAGCTGGCAAGGGTGGTTTTCTTCACATGGTGTGTCTACTAGAGTCCTTGCTAACCTGTGTAGCAGGCACCAACATAACTGCCCATTTTACAGACAGAAAAGCCTGGGATCAGAGAGGTCAACTGACTTGCCCCCACCCACACAGCTTCGAAAGAGTCAACCCCCACAACAGCATGGTCTCCAGACTCATCTATGAGAATTGCAGTCATTGAAAAACAACTCTTTTTTTAAATTTTTTATTTTATGTGCATTGGTGTTTTGCCTGTATGTATGTCTGCATGAAGATATCAAATTTTAGAGTTATAGACAGTTGTAAGCTGCCATGTGGGTGCTGGGAATTGAACCCAGGTTCTCTGCAAGTACAGTCAGTGCTCTTAACCACTGAGCCATCTCTTCAGTCCCTGAAAAACAGCTCTTAGCTACTATGTTTACTTGTACTCGTAAAGCTCATGTCCTGTGATCAGAAGTCTGCGTGTCTCATAGCAGTCAATGTCAACACCCAAACCAACTCAACACTCTTACCAAGTCTCAGACCAAACGGGGGCCTCTGGGCTAAGCTTGGAAGGGAAGAGCAGCAGGTAACATGTTAGGAAACCCCATGCCCACAGAAGAAACAACTGAAGCAATCACAACAGGCACAAAATGGCAGGGAATGCTTGGCACAGGTTCAGCCCCGGGTACTGGTGTAGTCAGACACTTTCAGCAGAGGCTAAAGTTACCCACCCGATAGTGCTAGGCCTTGTCTAGATGGTAGCTGGGAGTCATAGAGGGTTCATGAGCAGGAGCATGGCTTAACCAGAGCCGAGTTTCAGAAACTTCTCTCTAACCACAGAGAAGAGTGGGGTTTGCAATCTTAGTCTTTCCCAAGCTTTGTAAAGCAGACCCTGTGGGGAGAGGCACATGGGACAGAGGGTCAGTTGGGGTCATTTCCCCTCTGGATCTAAGCACCCACACTGTGTTTATCAACTGCCCAACCCTGGGTGGGTTCTGTCACCTCGGTGGCCTGGGTATCTCAAGTGACAATAGTCCACAGCCTACAGCTACCCGGCCTCCTATAAGAAGGGAGAAGTGCCTGCCTCAGCATCCAGCACACAGCAGACACCGAGTAGTGGTGGCCTTCCTACCTGCTAAGAGACACCACGGTCTTTGCTCTGCTTGAAGGCTCAGCCCAACCCTTCGTATTCATTCTGAGCCCAATACTCTCACTGCTTCCTCCTCTGGGCTTGCTGAGGCCTGGATTCCCGCAGGCGCTAAGAACTTAGCACACCGTGTGACAGGGGCTTGCCCAGGTATCTGTCGCCCCCATCACCTGTGTGCCTCCATTCCACACACTAGGTCTGGGTAAAATGTTGTGTCTTGGCTTAAAGAGACCTAACAAACGACATAGCATCGGAAGACAGCTAGCCCCGTCACGCGTCACGTGCAAAAGTTCTCAAACTCCCATCACCCCATGAGGGATGGGTGGCAGACAGGAGGAGGAAGTTTACAGTACAGCTACGAACATTTCAGGGGTGGGATGCAGTTCAACTCAATGGTAGGGTGCTTGCTTAGCATACTTAAGGCCCTGGGTTCCATCCCCAGCTCTGCAAAACATTTATAATAAAAAATCCCAAATATTCTAGAGGCTTAAAACAGCAGAGAAACCGATGCCATGGTGCATACCTGTAATCCTTGCATTCGGGAGCCAGAGGCAGGAAAATCTGTATGGGCCCAGTCTATGTCACACAGTTGAGTTCCAGGCTAGCAAGGGATACATAGCAAGACAAGACAAAACAGAGTAAGTCGCCAGGCTGTGGTGGCACACATGTTTAATCCCAGTACTTGGGAGAAAGAGGCAGGCAGATCTCTGAGTTCGAGGCCAGCCTGGTCTACAGAATGAGTTCCAGGACAGTCAGAGCTACACAGAGAAACCCTGTCTCAAAACAAAGAAACAAAACCCCATAACAAAGAACAGAGCATTGCAAATCCCTGGAAGATTCTGAACTCTACTGTCCTCACTAGGAGACACTGGTGAAGAAACACAGTGGCTTCTCTGCTCATGACTGCCATGGCAGCAAGGTGAAAGGGATACCCATGCCTTAGCCCTTCCGGCTGCTACTTCCTGCAAGTGGCAAGCATCCATTCAACTCAAGTTCTCTGGCTCAAACCATGTGACCATGCTTACCTCAAGACTCCAGTCAAGTGCAGCTGTCGGCATGAAGACCACCACCTCCAGCTAGCTACTCCCACTGGGACCTCAAAGCCTTCTTTGTGGCAAGGAGTTGGCTCCACCCTTCCAAGGGACACCCATCTCCTATATCTAGAAATGTGTCCCACATCAGAGTCTGGGCCTTTCCTTTCCAGAAAATCTGAATGTGTAGAGGACTCCAGCCTTGACCCTGGCGAGGCACAAAGATCACAGCCAGATTTTGCATCCGACACTGAGACATTACAGGCCTTACCATGATGAGTGAAATGCGGGTGTGTGTGTGTGTGTGTGTGTGTGTGTGTGAAAGAATCAGGAATCGCTGGCTGGCTCCGGGTTGGAATGGGACTTATTGCTAGGTAAGTCCACGCTCTCAGCGCTGGGATCACACACGTGAGTTTGTCACAGGGAGAGTATACATGTGGTGTGTATTCCTTAGGTATTTTACCTGATTTTTTCCATCTTCATCTGTAATGGGGATTTTGCAGGCTCTGAAGGGAGTCAATGGCTACGTCTGGGGGTGGGGTGAGGAGTGGAGCACACCAGAGAGAGGTTCAGACGAACTCGGAGTGGCACTTGAGAGAGCAGCCCCTGCTGTCACCAAGGACAGAGCTCTGTCTAGTCTAGGATTCCAAGTCTAAAAAAAGCCTTCCATGGGGCTGGGAATGTAGCTGGGTTCAGAGAGAGCTTATGTAACTAAACAAAGCCGTGTGTTCAGTCTCAGCACCGAGTAAGCCAGGAAGGATGGTGCTCACCTGTGACCCCAGCCCTAGGGAGGCTAAAATTCACTGTCATTGCCTGCTCTGCCAGTCAAGCTCAGGTCAGTCTGGCTACCTGAGTTTCACACTAGGTAAAGGTAGAGAGAATGAACTCTAAATTTGTCTTCCAGCCTCCAAACATAACACACACACAGCATACAGAGACAAACGCACAATGACAAAGAAAACAGAGGGCTCGCCACTCCACAAATGTGTGCTTAGCCCAGCTCCCTGGGAATTCCAGCACACTGGAATGGCCTCAGCCAGGGCATTCTTCGTTTGGCTCTCTGCTCGGGGTGAGGAAGGAGAGGACCTTGGATGCCATTAAGCAAAGGGTTAGGGGGTGATGGAGAAAGAAACAGGCAGAGGTTCAGACAGGAAGTTGGAGAGGGACCAGAAAGACTCGGGCAAACCGAGAGGGCAGACACTGTCAATGAGGGGAGGGGCTGAGCACCAGTGAGAAGAAGGGACATAGACTGGAGTCTCCTGCTTACCCATTTGCTCTCCATGCCTCAGTTTCCCTCGGGTTTAAAGGGGTTAATGAGAGCCCGAAAGCCACAAGGCTGCTGTAGGCAGGAGTGAGCTTGTGAGGGAAGCTAGTACAGGCTTGACCCCAAGGTACTGTGTAGACAGAGCCCTACCCTGGCAGCTAAGCCAGTGGCCGGGCTTCCCCTGGCCCTGGGGTGGGGTGTAGCCTGTGAGCAACCTTTACTGCCTTAGCCTCTGGTGATCTAATGGGGGCAGACTGGCCCAGGAGATCTGCTCCCAGACAGTAGAGTCCAAGAAGAGCCTGTCTGGACTTCCGAGTCTCGCTCTCCTCCTGCCTGGCTCTCAGGACTTCCTGCACAAGAAGAGAAGCAAAAACAAAAACAAAGAAAGCAAACAAAACCCTTTAGGAGCTCACAGGTTAACTGGCTCACTAGTCAGAAAACAAGAGAAAGCAGTGGGTTTGGAGAATAAGGAGTAAGTGGAGGCAGGAAGGAACAGGAGCCTGCGCACTGTAGAGTTGGGGTGGGGTACCACACACTAGAGCAGAGGCCTGGAAGGCTGACTGCGAAGCAGGTGAGCTATGGAAAGGAACAGTGGCTGAGCTGCACGCGGCGGCTGGGGAACCGTGATAAGGATAAACAGAAGTGCCAGGGGGCCATGTCTGGTCGGCCGTGGGCGGGACAGTTAGAGCACCCAGGTAGTTTTGCAGGCTAGGATGTAAGACAAACACGGGGGATTCAGAATGCTGATTTCACAGCACTCCCGCCACCCAAGTGCACACAAACGCCCCCTCTCAAGAAGGTCCTAGCTCCTCCAACCAACACGCCAGGGACAGTTCCCCTCCACCACTCCCAGGCCCTGATGGTGTTGACAAAGAAGCCCTTCCTCCCCCCTGGAACTGAACTGTAAAACTGGAAATGAGTCATACTGTTCTTCCTTCCTGCTCTTCCTCTCTGCTTTGCTTGCAGATACCCCTACATTTCCATTCTCTCAACCAAACACCCCATCTTTTAAAATCCATAAACTTATGTATAAGAGGCCAGCAGCATAAACGTCCCAATCCAGGCTAGGGATACTAAGGAGCTTGCCAAGGGCCCTGGATGTGGGGACTGCATATGTGGGTAGGCAGTCTGGGACACAGCAGGCAGCTGACCTGTGAGCGTGCTAAGATCAGTAGGAGCCTGAGCCAAGTCTGCCTGGGAGGTTATGGGTGAGGTGGAGCTTCTGGGGGCACTTTTGGGCATTTATCAAGCGCTCTGCTACTGAAGAGGGCTGTGTGAGTGGCGTGTGTATATGGGCCCCAGGTGTGTCGTCATGAACATCTGAGCACTTACGTGTGGTATGGAGGAGGTTACCATGTATGGTGGAGTGTCCCTGGGAAGGGAAGGGGTTGGAGAAACAGGGATGGGGGTCTGTAGCTGGACAGCCTGCCTTGGCCTTTGATAACACAGGATGTGAGCGGGCTGTTCTTGGAATGAGCCCACCATTACGCCCTCCAATTCATTTCCCTCAGCAAGGCCAGAGTATCCGTTCGCTAAGGTTGGAAGATATGTCACTTTCCCAGGGAACTGCAGTGGATAGGGAAGCTCATCTCATATCCTGAGGTCCTTACAACACCCCCCTTGAAGTCCGTGGGTTATCTCCAGGAGGTACTGACAGGCAGCCAACCCAAGCTTGAACGCGTCTACAGATGAAATGGAAATTCTAAAAACCCATAGCAGGCCTGGAGGAGCCAGAGAGGGGTTTAAGGAAGTTCAGTGGGGGCCTGACAGTGTCTGTCTGTGGGATGTGTGATTTCTTTCACCCCTTGGCCCGAGGAAGAACACAAGAAGCCCTCTAAGGATAAAGGCCCAGGGTAACAAGGGACCAGAATACAGCATCACCTTGTTTCTGGGAGCTCCACTCAAGAGGTGTGGGGTAGAAATTGGGTCTGTCTTCTTTCCCTCTTCAGTGCTGGCCTCCTATCTGTCAGTGCCCCTCAGAGGGCCATCTTTTGCCTCAGTCCCAGGGACTGGCAACAATTGAGTCACCCTCCATCATGAACTCTGGAGGGAGCTCTCCCCAGGGTTCTCTAGCCTTCCAAATATGGCTGGCTGCCTTCTCCTGGGAAGAAAGTACCCCTGTACCCGGGGTCCTTGGAACAAAGCCAGCCACTCCCTAGGTTCAAGTATCCCTGGGTGCCAACGTTGCCCGGAAGGTGGTAACTCCAGTGTCAAGTCTGAATTATGAATTCTGGGAGTGGTCTTACCTCGGGGGGCGCTGTCTTCCCCTGTACCGCCATCCATAAAGGGCATTTGTGCCCAGGCGACACCCTCCCACCTGGGGCTGCTGCTAACACAGCGTGGCAGTGAGAGGCGACAGACGTGCCTGTGTGCGCCTGGCTGAGGTGCAGAGGAAGCACGGCTCGGGCAGAAGTGTTAACGGGCCTCCTTCCCTCACACACTGAGCCAGCTCCTCCAGGTTCATCCCTTCTCCCCAGAAATGCCTCTTCCTCCAAGCCCCAGCACGCTCCCTCCATGTCCCTGGCTGCAGATCTGTCCTCCTTTGACAAACATCCCACTCAACCCCTGGGTTTATGGCTTTTCCGCGCGCCTTCCTTCATGTGGTTGGGAACTGGTGCTGTGGTCCTGGCAGGGTGGAGGAGTCTGGGCTAGGAATGGGGGCTGGACCTGGTCAGGAAGCCAGAAGGAGAAGAGGGCCAGGAGACAATGTGGAGAGGCACATTTGCTGGGCCAAGCTGTGTGCAAGGACAGGCGGGGGTGGCCAGGTGGGGATCCCAGAAGGGTAGAGAGGACACAGGAGCACATTCCGGAAGGGGCAACAAGTAGCAAGACATGAAGCTGGGGCCACCAGGGGTTGGTTTGTTTGCTTACTTTGAGACAGGAACTCACATATTCCAGGTTGTGCAGGCATTCACTTTTATTTATTTTTTATTTTATTTTTTTTAGTTTTAGCTATTTACTTCTCTTATGCATAGAGTGTTTTGCCTACATGGACATTTATATGTGCAAGGCATGCGCCCCTAGTGCCCATGGAGGTCAGAAAAAGTTGATGAATCTGCTGAGCTAAAGTATGGATGGTTGATAGCCACCATGTGTGTGCTGGGAAACCAAACCCTGGTCCTCTGGAAGAGCAACAAGTGATCTTAACCACTGAGCCACCACTCCCGTCCTGGAACTCACTAGTATAGCTGATGATCACCTTGAACTTCTGACCCTACTGCCTCCGTCTCCCAAGCACTGGGATTATAGGCATGGACCACCGTGCCTGCTTTTATTGGGTGCTGGGAATCAAACACAAGACTCCACCCAAAGGCTGAAGAGTTACATCTTCAGCCCTTCGGTTTCTTTTGAAATGTCATATTTGTTAAGTACTGACTGTCTCATGAATTCCTTATCTCATTTCCACAAATAAAATAGATAAAATAAAAATAAAAAATACTGGGACCCAGAAAAGTGAGGCAGGCCATGCTCATGGTAGAACTGGTTGGTGGTAGAACAAGCTCTCAGGCCTGGGCGGATGGCTGAGAAAGCTGCACAGTGCTGGAGAAAAGCCCCCACAGTGTTCATTCCTGCCAGGCACCGCAGAGTGTTCACATCTGGGCCACTGACTTCTGGCTTAGTGTTCCAGGAAGGTTGATAAAAGCTCATTTATCCCAGAACTATCTGCGGTATCTGTGATACCCCAGGCTCCAGGGTCCCTGGGAGCCGTTAGTCTCTCAAGTATCCACATCTTCCATAAACTAATGTCTCCCACACAGGGTACCACACGTTCAACGGGCATAGAAGTCACTGAATAGAATATGCACTCTAGGGCTGGGAATGTAGCTCAGTTAGTAGGATGCCTAGCCCTGGGTTTGATCCTCAGTATCACATAAACCAGGCTTGGTGGTGCATGCCTGAAATCCCAGCACTCTGAAGGTGAAGACAGGAGTGCAAAAAGTTCAAAGCCAGCCTCAACTACATAGCAAGTTAGAGGCTAGCCTGGGCTCTACAGGAGACACTGTCTCAAAAATAAGTAGATAAACCAACCATACTCTACATATGTTACTTACTTAGTCATGTGAACATTGCTCTGTCAGGATTCCAAGTGTAGTGGCTACCCGAGGGACCAGGACTGTAATGTAAACCATGCTCACTGTAAAAGAGCATTTTTATTTCAAGAGTTCAGGGACGACTTTGCAGACAAAGATGCTGAGGTAACTTTTGGGCCAAGTTTCAGAGTAAAATGTGAACAGTAGGAACAACCAGGGCCCCTGGGGCTCCTTGTTTGATAGGTCAGGGCAGTCCCTTAGTCCCAGGAAGAAGCCCCCCTCCCCCGTTGAGGTGGTACCTGGTAGGAGGAGCCACAGGAGCTTAAACCCAGGCTGGATAGCCAAGGCTAGGTAGTGAGAAGCAGAAGTGGGGAGAAGAGGAAGGTCTTGGCAGAAGCTGAGGCAGGAGGATCAGCTTATGGTCAAGACCAGGCTAGTCTACATATAAAGTTCAAGGCTAGTCAGGCAAAATAGCAAGACCCTTCTCAAAAAGGTAGAAGAGAAAAGAGGATAGAAGAGAGAAGGGGGGTGGGGGAGAGAAGGCCTCTGTCTGGTGGGAGTGGGTTGAGGCTTGGAGCGCCAGAGACTAAGAAGCCAGGAGATGTTCTGGGAGAAACTCAGCTGGTCTGCCAACAGAGCAAGGACAATTCCAGGAACAAAGCAGCCCCTGGATTCACCTGCCAGCCATTTCTTGTTTCTCAAGCTGCTTAAAAGTCAAACAGGGTCAGGCCAATATTTGCAAGTCTGCTGTGGACGGAACCAGCTTTGTATGGAAAGATAAGAGGAGCCCCATTTTGCTTCCCTGACTGTCCTGGGCCAAACGTTTTTGCTCCTAAGGGAAGGAGGCAAAGGAGGGACCCTTCGGGACCACCCTCTGCGTGTTCTGAGCAGTCCTTTGTCTTTCCAAGTTCGGAGCTTTCGTTTATTTATATATTTATAGCCTTGAGAACCTTCTCAAGGGAATCTGAGGGCTCCCATTTTTACTCAGAGAAGTCGACGCAATTCAGAGGTGAAGCAGCCTCTCTAATCAGCCTCTCTAATCAGTGGGACCTGATCCTGGTGGTGGTGGTGGGGCTCGAGGTGGGGAGGGGAGAGGAGAAGGTGTGGGCTTGGCGGGGGAACATCCTCCTGCCTGCCTTTATTGTTCACAGAACCGAAAAAGTGAAGAGAGCTTTCCTTCCTGTCTTTAAGAAAACAACAGAATCAAAACAAACAGAGAAGGGGAACTCCCCTCCCGCAGTCTTTGCCAGAAATAAAAGGAAGGACTCCTGCTGCTCGCGACCTGTGCTACCTCACGCTGGGACAGAGGCGACTAATCCAGCACCCACAGTCAACCCCAGGGCTCCAGTGTCCCCTGCATACTGAGTCGTAGTTTATATCCAAGAGAGGACACAAACACACAGCCGGCAACTTTGTACGTCCAGGGGCCAGGAGGAAACGGAAATATACAAGTCCAAGATCTGAAAGCAACCGCTTTGCAAATAATCCCCAGTTATCACTCAGGGCACCCGGGCCCCACCTCATTTCTCACGCCTGAACTACCAACACTTAATGAAGTCAGGAGAGGGGAATCACCTCCCAATCTACCTGTCCTGGACTTGCCTATATGTTGCCTTGGTGATCTTGTCAACAAAGTCTAGAATAGCCAGGGGGGGGGGAATCCTGGTAATGTAAAATACCCCATCTTACCTAGATCTCTCCTACTTGTGTCTTTTAGCTTGTGTCTTTTAGCTTGTGATAATTGGTTGTCTAAGACAACGAGTAGCCGAAATAATCTCTGCCCCTTAGGACACAGGGCTGAGGCCTTAAAGGCCAGCAGTGTCGCCCCTGCTAAACCCACAGTGGCAGCGTTTCCACCCGACAGGTTCACTGGGTCAGCCTGTGCTTTCAGGCCATTTGCACACGCCGAAGGCTTTGGTTCAGTTGAACAATTTGTCTGTGGTCTGGGTTCTCTGTGAGTGGGGAGCTGGGAGAACGGTTATTCTCCACTGGGGTTAATAATCTCAGAAAACACTAGGTGAGTCCTGCATTATGTGCTCGGGCCTGCACCTGCTCTTCTGAGAACTGTCAGGTGTCTCCCAGGCTCTGAGAGCCCTGGCGGTGTGGAGGGAGCAGTCTAGAGGGGAACTCGGAGGCAGCCGCTGGACCAGGGAGAGGCGCCCTGTGATGTTGCTATGGTTGAGCAATTGCTCTCCCCTCCGGCCTCCCAGGCAGGGACTGGCTTGTTCTTATCCCAGTCCTGCACTTAAGTGTGGCTGGACTGACGTCAGCTGAGCAGATGGTGGGGGGAGGCCAAGAGGGGCTGCTCTCTGGAGACCAGGCCAGAGCAGAGCTAAGGCTGGGTCTTCTGAGCTCCTGCACGTTTCCCCCGTGGCCTCCCTATCGCCTGACTGCATTGCCATCAGTTCTCATTTAATATTTAAGGGTCATCTTCCTCTGAACCAAAGCACAGGCCAGACTGCCCCGCCCTCCCTCCGAAGTGTTTGCTGGCTTCCCATGGCTCAGCGGGTAAAACTCTGGCTCCTTGGCCCAAGGGATGAAGAGTATAACTGTTCCTTTCTTGACTCTCAACCCCTGTCCCGCATCTGGAATGAGCACAGTGGCTGGAGGGCAGAAGTGTTGGGAGAGTTTACCCAGCACATTGCTGCTTCCCCAAAGGCCCGGTTCCAATGGTCACTGTAGGTACTTATGCCTTTCTCTTTTCTCCTCCCTGAGTATTGTGACTCTAGAACTGTGCATATACACGGCAAACCATCCCAAAAGCTGATAATCTCCTCTTCAGCCCTAGCCTTAGACTCAGAATAGCCCAAGCTGGCCTCCAGCTCACAGAGATCCATCTGTCTCTTCCTGGGATTAAAGGTGTTCACTACCCACTGAGCCTGACTTTACTTTTTTTGAGATAGGTTTCACACTAAATTTCCCAGGCTGGTCTTGAATCCTCCTGCCTCGGCCTCCCAGGTAGCCCAGGCCTGGCTAAGACCTCTAGAAAACCTCCCGACCCCTCAGGCCCCTCAGCGTCCTCCCTGCACACAGGGCAGATAAGGCTCGTCCATGCTCTATTGTAGAGGAGTTATCTATTCACACAGCTGGCTCTCTGGAGCCTGAGCCTCCCAACCGCCCCATCTCTGGAGTCTGGCTCAGCCTACCCCAGTAAGCTTTTGACGAATGAATTTGGTCTGTAACTTCTAGCCAATTCTCTCTGCCCTTTCACCAAAAGCAGATTCTTTCTGGATCAGTGGGAAAGAAATAGAGGACTGGGGTGTTTGTGACACCCGCTAGGGTCTAATAGGAGTCACCAGGAGTACCCACAACGACTCATTAGTAGATTGTGTGCTAAGTCATGGTCCTGTCCCCTCTTGTGGCTCATGAAAATGCGTGGGGCCTTGACAATGGTAATACTTTATTGTCGTTCTTGTTTGGTTTTTCGAGACAGGGTTTCTCTATGCAGCTTTGGAACCTGTCCTGGAACTTGCTCTGTGGAACAGGCTGGCCTTGAACTCACAGAGATCCGCCTGCCCCTGCCTCCTGGCTGCTGGGATTAAAGGCATGTGCCACCACCTCCCTGCGACAATGGGAATGTTTTGAAGAAGTCTGCAGTAGGGCTATATTTCAGAGGTAGGGCCCTTGCCTCGCATACATGAGATCCTAGGTTCCACCACCAGCAACAAGCAAACAAAGAAATAAATACATGAATAAATATAAAATAAAATAAATATAAAAAGGAAATCTGTCCAAACCTCCCATTATCTGCCTCTCTCCCTCATCCATGTGGTCACCCACTGCCCCCCTCAAGTCCTCACCTCCACTAAAGGGGCTTCGGGCACCACCCTAAGAAGAGCCTGGGACTGGGGCCCAGAACGAATCCTGGCTAGCCGTCCACCTCCAACTGGGGAGTTGGCGCAGGCCACTGGGTTTCAGGTTTCAGCTCTCAAGAGTGTTTTCCTGTCTAGGGCACTTTCTATTTTTCAATGCTTTTCCTATCACAGCCAAATAACAGAAAAAGGAAAGGGCTCGGGGGAGGGGGAAGAGGGAGGGCAGGACAAATTGGGAGATGGGAAGAGTCCGCTTGGGAAAAGCTGGAGGCTAGATTGCCGGGTCCCAGAACCACGCCCCCTTCCCTTCCGTGGATGACTCACACCTCCTCTCCTTCCAGGGCTGACTCATTGTTTTTCTCCAAACAGCAGGTCTTTCAGGACCAGGCTCTTTCTTAAAGACCAGCCCAGGAGTAGGCTGGGTGCAATCCTGGACTACAACAGCTGGGCCTGACCCCAGAGCCACTGAGTTATCTCTGCCTGCAGCCACTTCATGGCGACAGCCACTTGTTCCCTCAAGGGACCAAACCCAAGCGCACGCGTGAGAAGAGAGGGGACGTGAGCAAGGTGGTTTCCTCGGAGCAGTCACTCTAACTAAACTCAGTCCTCTCAAAGATGGGGGCGGGGCAAGTCAGCAAGCCCCAGACTCCCAGTCCATGAAATGTTGGACTAGTAAGTTTCTTAGAGGTATACTTCAAATCAATAACTTCATCTTTATGAAAGCCTGTGTCAGTCATGGAATTTTTTTGCATGTATGGCGTGCATGCAAGCATGTGTGTATTGCTCACATCAAGCCTTGAGCTCTGCACCCTTGACTCTAAGGATGTGTTCTTTTTTTTTTTTTTTTTTGAGACGAGATCTCATGCGGACAATGGCCTTTACTTCCTAATCCTCCTGATTCCACCTCCTAGTGTGCTGGGTTTACAGGTAGACACGGGTAGACATCACCGCCCCCGTTTTAATGACACTTTTTTTTTAAGAGCTGCATGTAACTTTTGTTAATGTGAATAAGAAGGTGTGTGTCGGGGGGCCTATGTTAAATAAAACCCACCCAGGACCCCAGGCCAGGATCAGAAGGGATATTCAGCTGTGCGAGTTGGATGAGGAGGTTCCCCCCAGGTCCCAGCAGGCCCAGCTCCTTCCCTCAGCACCCTTGAGTGAGAGTATTGATGGTTCCCAGCAGGATCTGCCCAGAGCCCCTAAACCCCTTTTCTCATGGAAGCTGTGCTGGGCAATCCTCTAGTGAGCTAGGCGCCAGCGTCCAGCTGGCAAGCTGCCCACCTGGGCCATCGCTGAAGAGGCTTTGGGTTTCCATCCAGAGCTTTTGAAATGTCAAAACGATGGGCCTGTGGGGGATCATGTGGTGGGGGAGGGTAGCTGGGCTGCAATCCCCCAACGGTGAGGTCATCTGAATTGGTGATCCAAATTGCTAATTTGGGGGGCAGGAGATACAGCTCAACAGGAGAGCACTGGCCTTGCATGCCCAAGGCCCTGAGTCCGATCCCTAGGACCATCTAAGAAATGGAGGGGAACCGTTAGTGGAATCAACCAAATAGCTGATTTCTCGGGCTTGAGTTGCAGGTTTGAATTGGGCTTGATACTCTGGACTAGAAGTTTCTGGCATGTTAGCTCCTATCTCTAACCATCTGTTTCCTTATCAGTATCAAGAGAAGAATCCTTGCCTTGCGTTTGGGAACGAAACAAGGCGCTATAGACGTCGCCAAGTGGCTCCGTCAACTTCAGCAGGCTCTCCTGCCTCCATCCCCAGCCTTATTCAACCTGTTCTGTCCCTCAGACATCTTCCCTCAGGCCTTGTACAGGTCCCGCCGTGGAGTTTGTGTCCCCTCACCATCGCCTGACTCCATTCCCAGTGGCCCAGTGGCTGTTCCCACCTAACTTGTCATTCTGACAGCCCGGCTTCTCAGCCACTTTGTGCTGGCCACTCCATGGTGCTGTACTACGGACGTTAGTAAAGTTCACCTCGGTGTTTATTTTATACCTACTACATTTTGGTTTTATGGGTGTTTCTCCAGAATGTATGTCTGCACCCACCATATGCATGCCTGGTATCTTAAGAAGCCAGAGAAAACACCAGATTCCCTGAAACTAGAATTAGAGACCGTTGTGAGCCACCATGTAGGTGTTGAGAACCAAATCGAGGTCCTCTATGAAAAACAGCCAGTGCTCTCAATTGCTGAGCCATCCCTTCTGTTCCAAGACCTATTTTTAAACTTTATTTTTGAGGTAAGGTCTTACTCTGTAGCCTTGACTTCCAAGACCTATTTTTAAACTTTATTTTTGAGGTAAGGTCTTACTCTGTAGCCCTGACTTCCAAGACCTATTTTTAAACTTTATTTTTGAGGTAAGGTCTTACTCTGTAGCCCTGACTGTTCTGGAACTTGCTATGTAGAACTAGGCTGGCTTTTAAACTCAAAGAGATCTGCCGGCCACTGCCTTTCCAGTTCTGGGATTAAAGGTATATACTGCCATACCGTGTGTGTGTGTGTGTGTGTGTGTGTGTGTGTGTGTGTGTGTGTGTGTGTGTTTGTGTGTGTGTGCCTGAGAGGGCCATAAGCCTTCCAGTGTGAGACCTAAGACCTGTGTGAGAACACTAGGTACCCTTAACTACTGAGCCATCTCGCCAGTCCCAACAGTGGCCAATTTAGAGCCCAAGAGATTAGGATGGTGTCTGGGCCTCTCCATTGACTAGCAGTGGATCCCCCACAAGTCCTGAGTCATCTCACACCTCCCGGGGGGGGGGGGGGATGAGGTAAATGATGCAAAGGAAGCCAGCAGTACAGGCCAGGAGCTGGGAGGGTCCATTTGGTGAGCCCAGCCTTCACTCACGAGAGACAGAGCTCAAATTGGCCTCAGGAAAAGAGGAATTCCTTCAAAGCATCCAGTAGCTCCCTCCAGGCAATGAAGAACGTACCACCAACCCACATGCCATGAGGGCCATAATGTGCCCTTGTGCTGTCTGTGACAGCTCTGTGTGACCCGAGAGGAGGGTGACTTTGAAGGGAGCTTCCCGAAAATCCCTCCTAACCTGCTGCAGACTCAAGCCAGTTCTACAAACCTGCCTAGGCTTCTTTCCGTTTCTTTTCTGTACAGTGGAGGGGCCTGTCCAATGGCCTTCAGGCTTCCCTGAGGATACAATGAGGGAGCAGATGTGCACACCAGTGTCACTAGTGTCAAACCAGACGACCCAACGGAAGCTTGCTGTTTGCTGTCCTCTAGCCACTCCGGTTTACAGACGGGCGTTCTTGTTTTAAAGTGTACACGTGCTGCAGTGGCTTTAAAAGGCACCTACGGCCCACAGTCTAACTCAGCAAATATCAAATCTACCCTTGGTTTTGCTTTGGGGCAAGAAAGGAGGCTGAGGAAGGAATGGCAGCAAACAGGGCTCCCCAGTCCTTCCCTGGCAGCTTGTCAGAGGGAATCCTGTTCCTAAGGAAGGGCTGAGTCCTAAATTTTAAGACCTTCCAGAAGACAACCACCTGAGAACTCTACCTGAAGCCCCTAAAGCAGGCTCAAGTGGAGTGCGGGCTATGTGGGAACAGGGAGAGCAGAAGCTCCTACTGTCCCAAGACAACTTCTGGAAGTCCCGGAGAGAGGCCACTTCCGGGGCCACAGAGGTCCCTTGGAAAGGGTGGCAGTGCAGATCTCCCGGGCCCGAGCCCTCTGGAAGCAGGGCAGTATGCTCTATCGGAATACGCAGAGAAGGCCTGGGCTGCCCCAGATCCAAGCAGGCTCACCAGTCCTTGATTCCCAAACAAGCAATGTAGAAGGGTGCTTCATGATTGGAGACCACTGGCCTTGGGGCCCAGGAGAGGTAGTGAGAGGCCCTGGCCAGGGCTTGTCCGCGGGATGCGCATATTCATTCTCTCTCTCTCTCTCTCTCTCTCTCTCTCTCTCTCTCTCTCTCTCTCTCTCTCTCTCTCTCCCTCCCTCCCTCCCTCCCTCCCTGCCTAACAGCTTGGCCGCCTAACAAAAGGACAGTCCTTAAAAGGCCTATAGGGTTGTTAAAAGCTTCCGGCAATGGTTTAATTGGGGGCGATTTAAAGTGTCCTCCTGAGGAAGGCTGGCCCTTCAAAGGCCAGGCAGGCCTGGGTCTCCTGTCCTCAGTGCCCACTGCTCCGCCAGTGCTGGGTCTGCCCCAGCCTGTCCCTCCCCCGGACTCCCTGCAGACCTGGCAAGTTGGTGGACAGACCCTTTGGCCAGCCTGTCTGAGGGGATTCCGTCTTGGCCCCTGGCCCAACAGCACCATTTGTTCACACAGTTTGGCCTCGTGGCCGGGTCTGGAACGGGAGAGAGGGAGAGAAGGCTAGGCTAGACACACACAGGAGTTGGGGGCCACTCAAAACGCCTTGGCAGTCTTCTCTCTTACTACCCCCCACCCCCGCTTTCCTCCTCCCTCCCCCACTGTCTGGAACTTCATGGCCACTGCTGAGTTGGGGTGGGGGGTACCTATCTATAACAAAATGCTAGCACTTAGCCTTCCAGACACGACATCGGCTAAGCACAGCAACTGAATGGTACTGATGACTCAGAAGTGAGCAGACGGGGACCAGGCCCGTGCAGAGGGAGATAACAGAGAAGAGGCAGGCAAAAGCCTTAGGGTGTGAGGCGGGAAGTGGGGCTGGGTAGTGGAGGGGCGGGCAGGGCTTCTGGAGGCACAAAAGGTCCAGCTCTGCTGGGATCACAGGGCGACCCTGACATTAACAGCAGTACCAAAGGCAGCTTCATCAACAGGCTTTGGTCACTCAACCAAGTTGGGGTCCGGAGAGAGGAGTGGGGAGACTTTGCACTCGGTCTAGAAGTGTCCTTCTGTAAGCCCAGGGACACGTGTCTGTCCCAGAGCTCAAACACATCTGACCTGCGGGAGCTGTCTGAGGAACTGCCACTTTCTCTTCCCTCCAGCTCTCCCAAACCCTTCTCCCTCAGGGTGTCTGCTCCCCAGTCAAGCCCTGCCCTTGCCTGTCTCCCTGTGGGTTTTTGCATAGAGTGAGATGCCCATTGAAAAGGGGCTGGGGGCCAAGAGTCTCTGGGCCATGCTTGCAGGGTTGAGTGTGGGGGTGTGCCCTGACCGTGATTTTGAGCAACTGCTGTCTCAGCTCAGCTGCTCACACGTATGATATACAGCCACTCTCAAACCAGTATAGCAACAGAGGGGTGCACAGAGCCCCTATGGAGAGAGGTCTCTGTCAGACACCAGAAACAGACCCCCTCAACTATGGCAAATCTGCCCATCCGAGCCTCCATGGGCACAGAGGCCCTCTGGCAGGGAATCCAGCTCTATTGGTCACCTCCATATGTAAGCCTGTCCCTCTAGTGCAGGTACAGGATGCCACTGAGCCCCCCAATCTACTGTCCCACCTCCATCCATCATCTGCTTCCTTCATCACCCACTCTACATTCATCCGTTCACTCCAGAAGCGACCACCTCTCCCTGCGTGCCCAAAATGAAGAGGGTTTCCTGGATGAAGGTCTTTCAGCTTTAAGACCTGACAAGTAGGCCGGCGGAATTTCCCAGGAAATGTGGGGAAGCCCCAGGCAGAGCCTGGAGAGTTAGTTACCTTGTGATTGCTCCAGACCGCTCTCCTTTGCTATTGGTTCCCTGAAACAGTGGCCAAAGGCCACCACTAAATGCCTCTTTGGGTGGGAATGCTGGGGTTGCACCCAGGGAGCCTGGAGGGGTCACAGGAGTTAGGGGAAGGATCAGGGAAGTGACAGTGTTAACAACTCCAGCTTTGCACAGCTTGCTGTCCCTGCCTCTTTGCTCTTTATCGCCCTTATGCTATCTGGGCTGCTGGAGAAGCACCCCCTCCTCACCCACTCCAGCTCTGTCAGGACACAGATAAGCTGAGGCCCCCCTCTCACCCAAGCCAGGGAAGAAAGGAGGTGAGCTTTGGCCTGGCTCCTCTCCCAACCCTGTACCTCTCCACTTGACCCGGGGCCATGCATCCTTCAGAGAGTAGCCACTGTAATCCATAGCCACCGTTCACCACTGCCGTGAGGGTTCTGTGCCCACATGACGGATGACAAGACAGAGACTGGAAAATGAATGGCCTATGATCATCGGGCCAGAGGCATAGAAGGTAGACTCTGAAAGGGACCTCAGGGGGCATGCCAGAGGAACCTTGTGGAGGTTATGCTCCAGGTCCAGCCTGGCAGCCCATAAATGCAAACCCTACTGATCCTGGACCAGCTGTCCATCTCCATTGGAGCCCAAAGCTTTGGGTCCCTCTTACCCCTTCTTCTGTCTAGCTGTCTCAGACGGCTACGTTCACCACAGAGATCCCCTTACCATCCCTGTCCCTAGCCTTATGTTGTCTCTTCCTGCCTCTGCTAGTCTCTCCTCAGGAAAAGGTTACTTCCCTTCTCCCTTGCTGAAGGGATCCTACTAACCCTCCAAGGGGGTGTATGGCTCCTCCTCCAGGAAATCTCATCAAACATGCCAGTAAGGAATGCTCTCCTTCAGGCCCCCCACTCACTGTACTCCCGGCTCTTGGGCCCTGGGTTTCATTACAACTCAGCCATCGTAGGCAGTTGGTACTTTATGACAGGTCATTCCTGGTCCCCTTACACAGCTCTAGCAAGGCACAGGAATGGAGACATAGTTCAGGGCTTATGAACGCTTGTTCTTGCAGAAACCAGGTCCGGTTCCCAGCACCCACATGATGGTTCACAACCATCTGTAACCCCAGTTCCAGGGGACCTCTTCTGACATGGGCACCAACTACATGTATGGTGCATGTCCGTACATGCAGACAGAACACACATAGTAAAATAAGTAAAAGTGTTTTTAAGAAGAAAGAAAGAAACAGAGGCAGAGAGGGGTCAGGCCCAAGGTTACAGCTGGAAATGGACAGGCAGGATTTAGGCTCTGGACTCAGCATTCAGTGTGAACTCTTAGATAGCAATAGCTTGCCTGGTGGCATCTGCCATTCCCTTTGGGCCCCTCCCTGGGTCACTATGCCCTTTTATTCCCTGTCTTTTTTTAAATTTATTTAATTTTATTTTATAAGCATTGATGTTTTGCTATGGTGGGTGTTTGGTCCCCTGGAAATGGAGTTGCAGATAGTTGTGAGCAGCCATGTGGGTGCTGGGAATTGAACCCAGGTCCTCTGGAAGAGCAGTCAGCAGTCAGTGCTCTTAACTGCTGAGCCATCTCTTCAGCTCCTTATTCCCTGTCTTGTCCACACTGGACAAGAGTCCTCTGAGCAGGGAGCCCACATAAGGCCTGACTTCCTGCAGAGGATCCTTCGTGAGACAAGCTTCACAGATAGCTCCAAGTAGCCCTCCCCACCCCCAGTACCCCCCACACACACACCCTGCAGAGCCTTGCTAGGAGGGGCACAGGGAAGGGCAGAATTCTGTTTCTTTTGATCCTTAGCCTGATTTCTTAGGTGTCTCTGGCTTCTTTTTGCCTCTGTGAATCTGGGCCAGAACTGAGCTTGGGGTGTGGTCAGAACAGGGCTGAGGGCTTAAGGTCTGGGAAGCTACAGGAACCCCCAGAGCCCATCCCCCCTTCTTAAAGACCAGTTTTATACCCACCTCCTCCAAGGAGCCCCATCTGCCTCCCTTCCAAGGCTTGGCTCACCCTTTCCCATCTAGGAGTGTTCTGAGTCCCTGCGCCCACGCTAAGCACCTCCCTGCAACCCCTATCAGGCTCGGGAATTACACAGTCCTAGCTGTGCTGCTGTGTCCTGTGCTCACTGCTGTGTGTACCTGCGTGGGGACTCGCTGATTGCAACAGGGTGTGTTTGGGGACTCAGTGTGTCCCAGCACCTATCAGGAGGCATATAATTCCCACTCATCTCCCAGGACCCTCTCTCTCTTCACTGATTGGGCTCTGACCCTCAGCCTACACTGTCCACCTCCCCACGTCCCCACCCTGCTGACCCTATGGTCCTGACCTGTTGACCGTCCTTACAAACACTGCCTCTCTTGTTCTGGTTCAGCCTTGGAAACCTGGTCACCTTTGCTCCCCCCACCCCACTCCCCAGGGCGGGAAAAGTTAGCTGTTTTTTGTTTTTTGTTTTCCTTCACATTAACCCTGCAGCCCAGTTTGGGACCTGAGCAAACAGACTTGTTAATAACCATTTGATTACCCGAATTAAAATCAGCTCCACAGAGCAGGCCACCATCTGAGTGGAAATAACATCGCTATCTTTCTTCTTTCATCCTTGCGCCTTTTATGACTCTGCCCTCGCGGATCTGCTTTCAGCTCTGCGCCTTTCACAGTGACTGCCCTTTCGGAGCTGATACTGTCTCTAAGCAGCTTGCTATCTCAGTCTCCCGTCTAGAAAGTACTTCCTTATACACTCGCATCTCATTCAAATCTCATGACAATCCTTCAAGCTACGAATACATTTCCTCACGGTGAAGATGAAGGGGAGGCTGTGTGACTTGCCCGAAGTCTTAGGGCCTGGAAGGAGATAGCAGCTTTGGAACCCTCATGCCTAAATGGATATCACTCCCGGTCACTGGCCACCACAAGAGCCCCTGGGTTAGGAGACCCAGGGGACTCCTTCTACTGTCTCCAAACCCTTAATTACCACAGAAAGAGCCACACCAGGAACCCTAGGACCATGGGTGCCTCCCACCCAGGCAACACCCCCAACCTAGCCAGGAGGGGCAAAGAAATCTGTGAACATTGTTCCCCTGGCCTGTGGTTACTGATTTGACAACAGCCCTGTCCTCCCCAGCCAGCCAGAGAGTTAATGATTAAAGAGGGGATTAAACATTAACCACCTGTCGGTCTGTGGCGTAATGTCTCAGTTTGTACCTGAGCCTACCTAAAAATACCTGCCCCAGCTGTGGGCCAGCCCCACACTGGGCCTCTAAGCCCCTGTGCCTGGCCACCTCCTCCCTAGGCACGCCATCTGGGGCCCTGGACTTGCCTTTGGTCCCTGGCCATCCCATGCTCTCTCTCTGCACCCTGTTTACACCCTACAGCTCCATAGTAACACCACAGGCACTCCTAGTAGGCTTTCTGGAAGAAGCACCAGCTGCTACTTGTTCCTGGGAGGGGATGACTTAAATTCCTGTGTGTGGGACCTTGCTTATCAGCATTCTTTATCTCCTCTTGACCCCTCTGATCTCAAGGATGCTTCACTTCCCAGGCCTCAGCAACCCCAGCCTATAGCAACTGCACTTGTATTTCACTGAAGAATCGCAGAAAAGCCCTTCTTGACCTTTCTTCTGGAAGTTGGGACCTGAGTGGCCGCCTCCAGGAAGCCCTTCAGATCAGCTCAGATCAGTTCAGATCAGTGCTGTAGTCTCATTCCCCAGGTTTTCAGGCCTGAGAGACTCAGGGCTGCTCAGCTCCAGGAAGCCACATCTGTTAGAATGGTCCTCTGAAGTTCAACTGTGTGGTCCTGGGACCCTCCACAGTTAGGAGCAAAAACGCTGGACCTGAGGCCAGTCCATGGCTCAGCTTCCTGGCAGCAGGAACTGCAGGAGAGGGGGTGCACTCAGTCTTTTTCTAGAAAACTGCCTTCTTATTCAAGTCCTAATATCACAGATTAGCTCTTACTTCTGCTCCCTGGGGAACCCAAAAGGAACCACACAGTCTCAACCACCTGCCCAACATCTTGGTGAACTGCCCTATGCTACAAACCTAGTTATTGATGTTCAAACTCCTTTGAAGCTGGGGTGACCGAGGCAGGTCCAGCCAGTAAGGGGCAGAAGCTGGTCTGTCAGACTAGAAATCTGTAGGACATTTCAAATATGGAGGACCTGTTTCTCTCACAGCTGCTACAACCAGACTTGACTATTCCCAGGCCCTCATTTCCTAGACCACCCCTGTGTGGAAGATACCAGCTCTCCAGAGGTTGTGCTCCTGGCCTCAGTACCAAGCATGTGGTTCCAGGAGAGGCCATGTGGAGACCCGGGGACTGCAGATGGAGGTCCCAACTTCCTTGGCAGAAAGGTTTGTGACTTTCAGACCCTTCATTAACTCCTCACAGAAGCTTCTGAAAGGACCCTGGGACTCAGTGGGTTAAGAGGCTCAGCAGTTAAGGGGCCCTACTATTCCAGGGGATCTGAGTTCGGTTTCCAGCACTCACGCTCAGGTAGGCTCACAGCTGCCTGTAGCTCTGCGGAGATGAGGTTCCACAACACCTCTGGCCTCTGTGGAGATACGCACTCATGCAGGCATGCACGCATGCAGGCACGTACACACACACACCAGTGCACACAATCAACAATGAAAATAACACATCTTTAAAAGGACCTTTGAGCCGGGTCTCAGCACTCGGGAGGCAGAGACAGGTGGATTGAGTTTGAGGCCTGACTGGTCTACAGCAAGTTCCAGGACTACAGGGTAACCCTGTTTTGAAAAACAAAACAAAAACAAACAAACAAAATGAACCTTTGGTCTCCTTCCTACAAGAAGAGCACAGCAGCCCAGGACCAACAATGCAGTGGGGAATGCCTCAGTGGCCCCCAACCCTACCCCTGAGTCACTCTAAGCAGTGATGGAATTGAAGAGAGGTTTCCAGTTAGCACGGATGAGCCCTCCTTTTGGGGTCACAGTCTTTTGTCTCAGACACCCCAACTCTACTCCCAGTTTATCTTTGCAGCTTCCAGTTGCTCCTCTCTGCTCCGGGAGAGGAATATATGTTGTGAAGTACTTGTTTAACTAGGCAAAGATGTTTAAACTGTAAAGATAGGCTGCATTTGCATTTATTAAATAGAATTAACATAGGTTCAGAGAGGCGGAGTTATCAACTAGTTGACAGGAAGTAGCGGGGAGGAGCTAAGTGTGGTGGTATTATTATTATTATTATTTGGGGTTTTTTTTCGAGACAAGATTTCTCTGTGTAGCACTGGAACCTGTCCTGGAACTCGCTCTGTAGACCATGCTGGTCTCAAACTCACAGAGATCTGCCTGCCTCTGCCTCCTGAGTCCTGGGATTAAAGGCATGCGCCACCACCACCAGGTTTAGTGTGGGTTTTTAGTTGCGGTGGTGTGGAAGGAGAGAGGCTTCTGGGGACGCCAACTAAGAGAGAAAGTTAGCCAGTTGCTACTCTCACTCTGAGCTTACAAGTTTTCAACTAGCCTTTGAATCTTGAGTTTTATTAGAATGATAGAGATTCAATGAAAGCTGCCTCTAGGGGCAGCAACAAAGCCATTGTCTGGGGGAACAGAACTCCCCCCAGGCTAGGGCCTCAGAAGTCCTGCTGCTAGAGGTAAGGAAGGTAAAACAGCACATCCCTGGACTTCTGTCTCCAGCATCCTACCTACCTTACCCTTGGCAGTGACCCCAAGGTTTCCCAGAGCTCAGGAAATATGTGTCCGCTATAAACGGGGTTCCTACCCTACCTCCACCTCACTCACTTACCTCCTCCCCACTCACTTCTACCAAGTCACAAGTCCAGGTGGCTAAGGCCAAGTAGTGAGGTTCACAATACCTGAGGGTTTCCATGGGTTTTTTTTGGGGGGGGGGTGTTTTTGGGTTTTCTTTTTTGTTTTGTTTTTTTTCTTTTTTTTTTTTTTTGAGACAGAGTTTCTCTGTTTAACAGTCCTGGCTGGAACTCACTTTGTAGACCAGGTTGGCCTCGAACTCACAGAGATTCTCCTACTTCTCCCTCCCAAGTGCTGGGATCAAAGTCATGCACCACCACCGCCTGGCAGTGGCGTTTGTTTTATCAGAGATGTTCAACCAGACTTTGTGTACATTTACACACACAGGCTTCATTGAAAGTTCCCCATTTCCCTAAAAGAAGTAACAGATTAATGAGTCCCGGGGACATGAAGGCATTGGGCCCCATGACAGGATCCGGGCCTGAGATGATGCAGGAACAGAAGGAACAGGACATTGGTTCAGTAGGTCAGTGGGGAATGAGGGAGAAACAGCAGCGTTTAGCCTGCGTTGGAGCAACCTTGGGCCTTGGCTGCCGTCTGATGACAAGGATCCCTGTTCTGGACATTCATTTGGTTGCAGGCTACTGCCTGGCCAGACTAGAAGTAGCAGGCATGGAGTTTTCAAAGGTCAGAGAATGGTGAGGTCCAGCTCTAGGGGGCCAAGTACAGGAAGTAAAAATGAAGGTGATAGCAGAGCCAGAGGAGAAAGGACCCAGGGCCTACAAGGCCACGGTCTGGAGCTCATGAGGTCAACGGAGACACTGGAGGGCCCGTGCTAGCTGCCATCTGAGGTATGGAGTCTCAGCTTACTCTCTGTAGAACTGAGGATAAGAGTCTAGGCAAGCAGAGCTCTGACCTGGCCATGTACTCCTCACTTGGTAACCTGGGCCACACTCCTCCCTCTCTGGGCCTTGGTTTCCTCTCTAGTAAGTGGGGATCAGGCCCTCTCAGGCCAGAAAACAGGTACCCCCCTGGCCCAGCCTCTCTTCCCTGTAGCTCAGGAATCTTCTATGTGTACTGCAAGCTCAAACCCGAGCATCCTAGGCTTGGCCTCACCTGAGCAATCGGTCTTATCCGTCTCTGGTTTGTATATTCTGGCAGGGCCAGCTCTTCCCTGTCCCTTGGGTCCTTGCTCCTGCCTTCTTTTTTTTTTTCCCTCAGTAAGATCCCCATTGTAGGAACCTTGTCCCTCAGCAAGACCAGCTTCATGGACACACTTCCTGTGCAGGCTCACGGGGTCCCAGGATAAGACAAGCACAGTGGTTGGTTAAATGCTCGGTTGAGGCCATTCTAAAAGGTTTCTTTACTGCGATGCTGAGTCTGAAACCACAGCCTTGCACGTGGTAAGCAAGTGATCTACCACTGAGCTACACCCCACCCCCTTCTGAAATTGAAAACCTGTGCACGAAGCCCCTGTTACTTTATAGATCTTTATTCAAACTCTTTAGTTGAATTTTTTTGTTTTCTACACAGGGGTTTTATATATATATATATTTTTTTTTCTTGCTAGATTTATTCCTGACTTTCTTTCTATGTATTTTGAGATAGGGTCTTATTCTGTAGCCCTGGCTGTCCCGGTAATCGCTCTGTAGACCAGCCTGGGTCAAGCTGGCCTTGAACTCTCAGAGATCTGCCTGCCTCTGTTTGCTGAGTGCTGAGATTAAAGGTGTCTTCTAATTTTCTATTTAGTTCTCTATTTAGTCCACATCCTCTCTCCAAGAACTCCTCCTCAGCCACACCTCCCCTGTGGTGTCTTCATAGGTGCGTTCAGGAAATGTGGCTCTGGGTGGCCAGTCTGACAGCCCATGGCAGAGAACCTCCCACCCCCACTCCCCACCTCCTGCACATCACAGGCCCAGGTTTATGTCACTTGGGACAAAGGCACAGAACTGCCAGAGGTGTGGAGAAGAGAAGCAGGCTTTCTCAGGAGACAGGGGTTCTGCTGCCAGGATGCCCAGAACAAGAGACCAAGTGCTGGCCAGGAAGGTCTTCACCACAGGGCAAGCACATTTAGTGCCTCAGTTTCACTCTCTTTAGGACCTTTGCCAGAAAGACTACATTGTAGCTAACTCTGGGGCCAAAGAAGCAGAAGCTGGGCGCCTCTGTACCCCAACTCTCACCTGCAGCATGCTAATCTCAAAGCACCTCTCCCTTTGTGTAATCCCAAGTGAAGCGTCTCTCTTCCACACTCACTGAAGAGAAGATGCCCGTCTGCCCCATCTTCCATGGCTCCAGGTTGAGTGCTGTCTCCAGGGATCATGTCAATGGTCTGTGTGCTCCCCTCCCCCACAGCCTGGACAATTACTTCAGCCTCTCTCCACTAACACTTGACTGTAGAAGCTGACTGCAGGCTGGCAAGGGAATCCAGGCCTGCAGGGGCTCTGATCCCATAGATCCCAGGGAACAGAGGGAGGCCTTGGGCTGCTGGACCACTCTCTGGGGATGGGAGTCAAGTTGGAATGAGCAAATGCAGTCCTAACTGGCCTTGGGATTTCTTCTCCCAGTTGCTTCTTCTTCTTTTTTTTTGGAGGGAGATAGTTTGAGACAGAGTTTTTCTGTATATCGTTGGCAGTCCTGGAACTTGCTCTGTAGACCACGCTGGCCTCGAAATCAGAGATCTGCCTGCCTCTGCCTCCCGAATGCTGGGATCAAAAGTGTGCACCACCACGGCCCTGCTGTCTGGTTGCTTCTTTAACTACATCCCTGTCAATGCCTGGTACTTGCCTCTCCACGGGCCTTTGCAATTGAAATATCCTTACCCTCTTTTCCAAGTAACTCTATTCACCCTCGAAATTCTGACTATAGGACATTTCTGTCTGACACTGAGTGCCCCTCTCTGCTCTCTGAATAGGTACTTGGCACCAAGACTCTGCCTCCAACCTTAACTCAAGACTCCTTCAGGGTAGGTAGTGCTGTCTACCGCTGGAGCCTGTCATAAGGCCTGGAGTTGGAATCCAGTCTGTGGATGGGAGGGTACATCAAGGCTGAGGTAAATGGTGGGGGGGGGTGGCACAGAGAGCCCACTGCAGTCCAAGCTGGGGCTAGATTAGATAAGTGGCCAGCAGGAAAGTCTGCCCACAGAGGGAGGTGATGTCCCAGGCCTCAGTTGCCTAGCTCAGATACATCCCTCAGGGAGCCAGGTGCCAACCAACCCACCAGTCGAAGGCTGCAGGGCTGAGGGGTTCGGAACTTGTGGGGTTTGTTTCCATGCTTGTCACGCTAGCAGCCCCCCAATCCACTCCCTCCCAAGCGCCCCCACCACCACCATCAGGCCAACTGGCTCTGTTCAGCTGCAGAAACGGCCTAACCGTCTCTCTGGAACCCAAACAGGAAGCTGAGGAGAAGAGGGCCAACGGCTGGGGATCTTTGAGCCTCCTCCAGGAAACTGTGGGAGACGGGAGGGAAAAAGATGGGCCCTGCTCTCCTGCCTTAGTGCTGGGAGCCCACCAGAGTCTCTCTCACTTCCTTAATTCTCCTCCAGTGGCCATTCCCACCCCAATTCCCTGGTGGCAGAAACCAGATAGGGCCCTAAAGGAGAAAATCCAGAGGGACTCCTACTCCTGAGCCATGATTATCATTGACTGGTTCTCTAGCACAGGCTGGCCTTGAGCTCACTGTGTAGCTGAAGACCATCTTCAACTTTCTTCTGGCCTCCACCTTCCAAGTGTTGGGATTCTGGTGTGTTGTTATTATTATTTAAATAGATGGGTTTTCCAGAGTCTTCTGTTCTGGAGAAATAGCAAAAATAGCAGAGATGCCACATTCCCCAGGGCTTCCTGGGCGATCAGCATCACTGCAGAGTGGTCCACAGGTTGCAGCAGATAAGGCCACATTGACACACTCTCACCTACAATTCATAACTTATATTAGGGCTCACTGTTAATGTGGTGTATTCTGAGGTCATTATAGGACCACCATACAGATAGTTTCCTGCCCTAACAACCCTCTGACCTCACTGACTTGTCCCTGGCCCTGCCCTCAGGCAACAGCTGATATTTGATGGTCTCCACTGTCCTTTTCCAGAAAGCTCTCCAGCCAGTACTGTGAGCAGCCTTTTTCAACCCACTTCTTTCACTTGTTAATTAATATACAGGAAGCTGAGGCTGGAGAGGTGACTCAGTGGCTGAGGGCAATTGTTGCTCCTACAGAGGACCCAGGTTCTATTCCCAGCACACACAGGGCAGCTCACAAGCATCTATAACTTCAGTACCAAGAGACCCAACACTCTCTTCTGAACTACGAAGGCAACAAGTGCACATGTGGTATATTTATAGACATGCAAGCAAAACACTCATGCACATAAAATAATAAAGTAATATAAAAATATGCATAGAACTTCATGTCCTTTCAAAGCTTATGGCTGAATAAGAGTTCATTGTATGGATGTACAGTGGTGAATTTGAAGTCTTGGAGAACATTTTGGCTGTTTCTAAGTTTGACAAAAAAGTTATTTGCCAAAAAAAAAAAAGAACCAAAAAACAAAATTACAAACAAATAAACAAAAACTAAGCATATGTGTAAAGTTTGGTAATGGGTATGTTCTCCATCCATTTGAGCAATGCCAAAGAGGACCACAAGAACATGTTTCCTTGTATAAGAAATTGACAAATTACCTCCCAAAGTAGTTATCCGCCTTGTGTTCCTACTAGCAAAGGATGAGAATTCCTTTATATCCTGGCCAGCCTTTGATGTGACTGTGGTCTGGATTTGGGCCATTCTAATAGGTGTGGAGTATCTGTCATGGTGTCTTTTTTTTTAATCCTTAAAAAAATGTGTATGTAGCTAGATACTGTGTTTCATGTCTTTAACACGAGGCAGAGGCATGCAGATCTCTTTGAGTTCAAGGCCAGCCTGGTCTACGTGCCAAGTTTCAGGCCAGTCAGGGTTACATAGTAAAAACCCTGTCTCAAAAATAGATAGATAGATAGATGATAGATGGGTGGATGGGTGGATGGATGGATGAGTGTCTATGCTGAGTGTGTGTCTGTGCACATGAGTGCAAGTGTCTGAGGAGGCCAGAAGAGGGCATCAGCTCACCTGGAGCTGGAGTTGTAAGTGTTGCTAGGCTCCTGACATGGGTCCCAGGACTTGAACTCGCATCCTTTGCAAGAGCTACCTGTATACCCTCTTAATTGCTGAGCTATCTACCCAGCACCTTATTATTCTTAATATTTGTGGTGCTGGGGTTGGAACCCAGGGCACTGGAGATAAGCACTTTATACTGAGGTTATACCCCACACATATCCCAGTCCCGTTGCGCTACACCCCAACACCCCAAACTTGCTGGTTTACCCTGCAACACCCCAGCCCTGCTATTTCACCCCTCTCTAGCCCTGCTGGTTTATCCCACAGTACCCCAGCCCTGCTATATTACCCTACATATATCCCAGCCCTGCTGTTATTGATTTA
This sequence comes from Microtus pennsylvanicus, assembly GCF_037038515.1. NCBI lineage: Eukaryota > Metazoa > Chordata > Mammalia > Rodentia > Cricetidae > Microtus > Microtus pennsylvanicus. The sequence continues at coordinate 31,858,103 of NC_134599.1, forward strand.
TTTATTTTTTTTGACCTAGGATCTCATGTGGCCCACGCTGGCCTTGTACAACACACTGTGTAGCCAAGAATAACCTTAAACTTTTCATCCTCCTACCTGCTCCTTCGGAATGCTGGAAATACAGGTGTGTGCATCACCACACCATGTATGTGGTGCTGGGGACGGAACCTGAGGAGTGTGGGAATTATGGGTGTGCACACACCACACCATGTATGTGGCTCTGGGGACGGAACTCGAGGAGTGTGGGAATTATGAGTGTGCACACACCACACCATGTATGTGGCTCTGGGGATGGAACCTGAGGAGTGTGGGAATTATGGGTGTGCACACACCACACCATGTATGTGGCTCTGGGGATGGAACTCGAGGAGTGTGGGAATTATGGGTGTGCACACATCACACCATGTATGTGGCTCTGGGGACGGAACTCGAGGAGTGTGGGAATTACACAGGTGTGCACACACCACACCATGTATGTCACACTGGGGATGGAACCCAGGGCTTTGGGTCCTGTCGACTCACGGAGCACTACTCACTGACCGAGCTACACCTCCAGCCCCGGTGCTTCATTTCTGAGTTGATGATTCCAGAGCTACATTTAATGTTACTCGAGTCATTCCTTCCTGGAACACTCTGGAAGCTGAACGCTCTAGGACTCAGGCCTGTGCCATTCTCAGCTCGTCTTCAGCTTGATGGTCACCTTCCTGATCTGGGCCTCAGACGCTCAGCTTATGAAGTGGCATGGAGGTTGGCAGTCTGTCCACGTGGGCCGAGAGCAGTGCCTTGGCACAGTCGTCAGCCACAGCCACGGACACCAGAGCCTAGAGGCTGCTTCACCACGCTAGCCCAGCAGTGACTGCCAACTGGGGGGGTAGGCAAACAGAACTGAGGAGAGAATTGAGTGCTGCAGCTGAAGGCTGTAATCTTCCACACACTCAGAAGGTTGAGGCAGGAGGATCTAAATGAGTATGAAGCCAGCCTGGACTTGCAAGCTACAAGAGCGTGATCCTGTCCCCAAAACACAAAACCAAACAAACCACTGAAAGATCGGAGGGGAGAAAAGGGCTCAGCTCCCCAGGCTCTCCCCAGCTTGCTGGTGGAGGGACCCCTGACCTTACATCTGCCATAGAGATGTAGGCAGGTTCCTATGAGGACAGGACTTGGCATCGGGCACCTGGCCACTGTCCTCGGGCACGACTGGGCCACGGGCTCAGGAAGCACGGACAACGGGCAGGGCTCAGACCAGGGGCAGATCTGAGGCAGAAGAAGGGAGCCTGGCTCTTGCCCCATAGCAAAGGAATCAAAACTCCTAGAGACCCAGCTCACTTAGGGGAGATGGCCCCAGAGCCTAAAACCTGTGTTAGGTCCCTCAGAGACCATCCCAGTGAGAACTAAGGCACAACAGTTAGGTGGGACTGTTCCCCAGAGTGCCAACTCCTTCAAACCCCTTCCAAGGTCTCCAGCCTCTGGCCCCCAGGAAGTCCCCGTCTTCAAGAGCAAGAACTGACGAAACCACACCCCCTCCTCACCAGCTCCCGGTACCAGTACCCGCTTCCTTTCTGACTACAGACAAAGAGCGGCATGAGTCCGATAACATCTGTTGACGTTTAAAAACAGTAATAATATACGCACGCGGTAAAAGAGTGAAACAAGAGAGAAAGGTTTTGAGTAAAAGGAAATAGCTCTCTCCTGCTTGCCTAGCCGCACGTTGGAGGGGACCAGTTAACAGTGTCTGGTGTAGCCTGCTGGAGAAGACAGGTGCCCACCCCAGCAAATGCGTGTGCACATGTCTGTTAGATGCAGGTTGCCTGGCCCAGAGCATCAACGCCCCGCTGGAGCAGGCTGTTCTTCCTTCACTCTTTCACCTCCACCTCAACACTCTCCACTCTGCACACAACACAGACAACCCTACCACCATTTCCTAGTCAACTGGAAACCATTTCACGGCCCGGCTATGGCAGCTGGGCCCTGCAATTAGGCCTCTGTTGAGGGACCTGAGAGAGAGTTTTAAACGTTCGCTTACCTCTTTCCTAATCACCCTGGGGCACTACCAGGCCAGAATCTGGTTGGCCCACCTCAGAGCCCAGAAATCTGAGCACAATTAAAGCAAGACAGGCAGAGAGGCCTCAAGGCACAGGGGCCCAGTGGCCTTGGGCAAAGAGCCTGCTCTACTGAACTCCGATTCTGCCTTTGCAGCTTGGGGTGAGCCACGAGATTTCACACAGAATAGTTTAATGAATGGGCTACCTAGACCTTTCTGGAACTTACTGGCTGTTTGATGAGACAAAATCTGCACACCTGGGTTTCCAGGGAATGGTGAAGGCGGGGGTGGGGTGGGAGGGCGGGGGGTGGGGGGCAGAGATGAAAGCCAGGGAAGCAGGGGCCTAGGGAGACTGAGAAGCTTGCCCAAGGTCACACAGCTTGTAATTGGGAAACCCAGGCTGGAAGGAGTCAGTCAGTCGGGCTCCTAGGCTGCATTCTGGAATGTTGGGTGGCCAGTCCAGGGAAAGCAGAGCACGCACGAGTGTCCAGGGAGGGCTAGACCAAATTGGGAAGGAGGACAGCAGGTGAACAGGCGCTAGAACAAGGCATGTACCCCCACACCCCTCTAAACGCCCCTGCTCTCCCCGCTCCCCCAGACACTAGACAGAGTGAGGAGCTCTCAAGTTCCTGTAGACTTTCTCTCCCAGAGAGCCTGAGGCCAGGAGGAGTTCTGTGGGGTCCAACCATGTGTGAGAAGTGACCATGAGGCTTGTGGGAGTGTAGCTGCACGGAACTGGGGGAAGGTCCTGCCGTTACTGAATAACATTGTGTGCCAGTTAGGTATATTTTACACATTTTATCTAATCTTCGAAGCCAAGGGAGGGTAGCCATTCTAGTTCACAGACCATAGTCTGCTTCTTCCACCAAAAGGCCTGGAATGCCAGGGAACAGAGGAAGAAGACAGTGTGACCCTGAGTCCCCGGGACCTCCCTCTCTAGCATCGCTGAAGGATGCTTCCCCGGAGCTTCAGAGCAAGCCAGGTTCAGACGCCTCTCCCCAGCTTCTCCGTTTCTGCTGCTGTGTCCAGGGGGGCCACAGCTGTCTCCTAACTCCTCGTCACTTTCCGGCTCTTTGGCTTTCACTCATTTACCTCCTCGGTTTAGGAGTTCATGTGGCAGAGAGAATTCGATCTTTTCTCCTTCCCTCTCATGCACAGGAGGAACCTCAGCCTTCTCCGTGGCCACGGTGCTAACGCAGTTTCTGGAAGGACTTCAAGGTACTGGAAACCTTTGGCCTTCCTAAAGCCCCCAGATGGAGCCTTGGCTGCTGGTGTCTGGGTCAGAACCCAGCATTCCTGGGGCCTAGAAGCCCACCTTCATCTCCTACTTCACCCCCACAATGCCCTGCCATAGGATGGCTGAAGTTGAACTCAAGCAAAATGCCTCTCTGGGTAGAAAAAAATACACGGTCCTCATCTCTTGCCCTTAGACCAAGCTGGTGGGAAACAAGAACCCTGACTTCCTATAAATGGACTGGTCTACGTGGCTGACCTTGTTACCTCTGGGATTTTTCCTGAGACTGAAGAAGAGGAAGAGGATGGGGCTGGGTGCTATTGGCCTAGTGATGATGTTAGAGAGAGGAGACTGGGCTATGGCTGATGGAATCCCAGAAACCTTCCTGTAAGAGCCAGGAGGTTGCTGCTGTGGGAGACGCTGGCGCCGAACTGAAAACACCTGGCCTGAATCGGACCGCAGAGGGGTGGAGAGGCGGCAACCATTCCTTTAGCAGCTTGGTAAGCATCTGCTTTTCGCCAGGCTGTTTGGAGAATTTGGAGGAGGGCTGGGGGCGGAGGTGCGAGGTAGAGCACCTTGTACAGCATGTGCCAGGTCCTGGGTTCCGGCCCCAGCACAGCGGAATGAACGGAGCACACAGTAAAGGAGATCCGCCATTCTACTGCTTGCACATAATTCTCCTGCAGAGCTGACCTTTTAGAGGCAGCAGACTTAAAAGACAAGTATATAAAGTATGTCATGTGTTAGGGATGAAGGTGTTGGAGGGGGAGTAAAAGCAGGAAGGAGAAAGGGTGAGAGAGGGCAGGGGTAGCAGGAGGTATATAGAGCCAAGGATGGGGGCTTGATTTGGACGCCAGGTGCAGAAACAGAACGTGCCCCTAAGCAGCACGGGAGAGATGACAGAAACAGAGTTTAAGGGGATTCTCCCGCAACCCTGGGCAGGGAAGGAAGGGGGGCTGGGTGGTGTGACTGTCCAGGAGCAACAGTCTGTGGCTTACAGACCTTTCCAGGGTGGTCTGCTGGGCAAATCACCTTAACTGGGTATTCCCAGTAGCGCCTAGACCAGCGGTTCTCAACCTATGGGTCGCAACCCCCACAGGATCGCATATCAAACATTTATGTTGTGATTCATAACCATAGCAAAATTATAGCAAATGAAGTAGCAAGCAAATTATAGCAATGAAGTAGCAAGGAAATAATTTTATGATGAGTGGTCCCCACACACAACAGGGCCCATAACGCTCTTGGAAACTGTGAGGAAGGACACTGGCTAGTCTCATTTTGCACTTGAGGAGACAGGCTCAGCGATGCCCAGGAACTGCTTAAAATGAGACTTCTCTTTACATGCCATTCAGGTGTGTTCTGTTCCATGCCCCCCCTTCACCCCCAGTGCAGGGGATCAGTCAAACCTAGACCTTGTGTATGGCAGCCAAACGCTAGCTCTACCATCGAGCTGTATAACCACTCTCCCGCTCTTGTTGTGAATAAGAGATCTCAGTTAATTCTATCCAATCGGTTATTAGATTAGTAGTTCAAAGTCGCAGAGATAGCCACAGGCTCTGAGTGTATAGAAGCCAGCCAGCCAGTCAACTAACCAGGTGGGTAAGCATCAGGGAAGGCAGGCCTGGGTGGGACTTCCTGCCTTCATGGGCCTGGAGGTCTGAGGACACAGGGCTTGGACACGGAGGCTGCCAGCTGCTTGCACAACCATGGCCATGGTTAACCCCTCTCCATGGGGATCTTGCACGTAATAGCAGGAAATGCATTATTAGGGTTGGTGTGAAGATGACATGCCCGTATGAGGACACCTCCAGGGACTGGGCTTGGCAGAGCCTGGCCATTATTATAAACTGTGGCCATTATTATTAAAAGGCACAGCTGGAGAACAAGGGACAATTGTGCAAGGCCAGATGTCGAGCCGGGCATTCAGAGGTGCCTGAGGGGTTCAGAGCAGAGAGCAGGCCTCCAGGGCTGCTGTAGCCCACATACAGAACGGGTGTGGGGGTGTGGGGTGTGCAGTGCGGGGCGGGGAGGAGGAACACGGAGTTTGAGAGAGAAAGGGAGAGTTGGCCCTGAGGTCAACAACACAGGTGCAAACAGATGAGGTCCCCACTGCTCCAGGAAGGCCAATGAGATGGTGGGCTCCAATGTTGGGCCAAGGGAACCTCAGAGGCTTTAAAGGGAGGACCACTGTGGGATGAGGCAGGCAGTGGGCAGCAATTGTTGGCGATGCATGGCCCACAGCAGGCCAAGAGAAGGCAACAGTGATCACAGTCCTCAGGCCAGTGTCAAGAGCTGTAATCCAAGCAAGGACTGCAGAGTTCCTGTGACCCTTGGCCTGGGCCCGCGTGCCCAGCCCAGCCCGCGGGTCCTTGGGCTGTGGGAACAAGAGAACAGGAAGCGCCTGGCTATCCGGGGCTGCCTGCTGGAGGGCAGCAGGGACAGAAAAGACTCAACATCTCCCCTCCTTTTCCTCCCCAGGCGACTGGCAGTTACACCACTGTGGTTTGTTGGCCCCAGGGAGCATTTGCATTACATAACGCCGGACACAACCGCTCCTAAAATGTGAACATTCTCACACACAACCACAAGACCCAGTCACTTGACTCACGCATGCCACCACTACACACTCATGTATGTGTCTCCACACACCCTAGGTCACGCTGGAAGGGCCGCCCCTCAAAGATCAGTGAGGCATCTTCCTAGTCTTTTGTCTCCCAGGCTCCAGGAGCCCTGAGCCCAGTGGGACTGACCCAGGCCTGTCCTGGTGCTCCCGAGTCAGGGAGGTAGGGAAAGAGCAAGAGACTCCAGGGTGGAGACCTTGTCCTGTAAACTTCAGAATATATAGGCCAGGCCAACAGGGAGATGAAGGGGGAGGGAATATGGAGGAGGAGTGTGGAGGCACAGAGAACAGGAGAATCGCTATGATGGCGGGGACTTTGTATGGGGTGTGTGTGTGTATGTATGTATATGTGTGTATGTGTGTGTATGTATGTGTGTGTTATGTGTGCATGTATGTGTGTGTATGTATATGCATGTGTATAATGTGTATATATGTGTTATGTGTGTATGTATGTGTTATGTGTGCATGTATGTATATGTGTGTATATGTGTGTATGTATGTATGTGTGTATGTGTGTGTTATGTGTGTATGTGTGTAAGTATGTATGTGTTATGTGTGTATGTATGTATACATGTATATGTGTGTATGTGTGTATGTATGTGTGTGTATGTATGTATTGTGTTATGTGTGTATGTGTGTATATGTGTATGTGTGCATGTATGTATGTGTGTATGTATGTATGTGTATGTGTTATGTGTGTATGTATGTGTCTGTATATGCGTGTATGTGTGTATGTATGTATATGTGTGTGTGTATTGTGTTATGTGTGTGTATGTATGTGTGTAAGTATTGTGTTATGTGTGTGTATGTGTGTATGTGTGTGTGCGTATGTATGTGTGTGTTTAACTTTTTTGAGACATGGTCTCATACAGTCCAGGCTGGTCTAGAACTTGCTATGTAGTTGAGAACGAATGTGAACTTCTGATTCTCCTGCTTGCCTTCAGCGAGCTGGGCTGACAGGCGTGGGCCTTGTGTGTGGAGATCACTCTGCTATTGCACTCCATACCCAGACCAGGCTTTGAGCTTTCAAATGCACATGCCTGTGCCACTCCACAGACACGTAAGAAGCACCATGAGAACTGGCATTGTATAGCCAGGACTTGTGATATGAAGTGCTTGCCCCAGGACCTGAGATTCAGCTGCTCAGGCTGTACCACTTAGAAAGGAAAAACCACTGGAGCTGGGGCAGTGAGCATCCGTCACCAGGGTTATCCCCCTAGGCATGGTACAGCAGTGACAGGGGGCTGACAGAGAGCTCATTTGTGGCCCTGAACGTGCGTGTATGTATGTGTGTGTATGTATTGTGTGTGTGTATATGTGTATATGGTGTGTATGTGTGTATATGTGTACTATGTGTTTATGTATGTGTGCATGTGCATGTACATGTTTGTATGTGTACGTGTGTGTAAATGTGTGTATGTGTGTGTATATAAGTATGAGGAAATGGGGGCTGCAGAGATGGTTAAGAGTACTTACCGCTCGCTCTTGCAGAGGACTTCAGTTCCTAGCAGCCATTACGAGAGGTTTATACCTACCTCTAACTCCAACTCCAGGGGTATCCAAACCCTCTTCTAGCCTCAGAGGGCACCTGCAGCTGTCCAGGCCAATGCAGGGAGGCCTGCCCTACAGAGGAGAGGGGCTGGAGTTGGAGAGCAGACAGGAAGAAAAGGACTAGAGGGAAGAGATGGAGGAGAGTACCGGGGGCCTCTGAGGATGCCTCCATCATGGGTGTCACACATTTGGAGACGGAGTTGGGTAGAGGAGTTGGTGTGAGGAGCTGTGGGGGAGGAAGGTCCAAGGCTGCTGGGTAGAGCCCAGGCTAGCCCCTTCACCAGACAGCATGGTCTTTGGGATGGAATGGTGGCACACGGTATTCTGAATTCTCTGTGACGGAGGGGGGAAGGCTGGAATGCTCCCGGATAGCGGGAGAAGCCAGAGGCCTTCTGTCAGCCCCCTGTCACATGTCCCAGGGCATGCTGTGACAAAGGACAGTGTCTAAGGGAAGGGTAACAAGCTACCTTCCATCTTGCTGTTTGTGTCTATTTTATTTTTTTTATGTTTGCAGTGCTGGGCTTGAAATCAGGGCGCCAGACATGCCAAGCCAGCTCTCTTCCACCAGCCCACGCCCCAGCCTCCACGGTGAGTGCATGTTTTGTTATGTTTCTAGGCAGGCTCGCATGCAGATTAGGCAGGTGTTGAATTGGCTACGTAGTCAAGGCTGACATTGAACTATACACCGTCCTGCGTCACTGCCTTAGCCCACATTTGGTTTCACTGTACTTACCTCAGGAAAGCCCTGCAAGGAGTGACCTTTGGTGTCAAGCCTCTGGCACATATGCATGCTCACCTGCAAAAGAAAGTGCTGTGTGTGTGTGTGTGTGTGTGTGTGCAATTTGAAAAAAAACATAATTTGAAAAAATAACTTAAAAACGTAATTTGAAAAAATTAAAAATAAATAAGTAATCAGGTACATGAGTTTGGGGGATATATCATGGGTCCTTCGTGACACCCCTCAAATTGGAGGTTGCAAAATAAGAATAAAACAACCCAAGGCTCCTTTTCTGTAAGTTGGTTCTCTGGGCAGTGCTTGAGCTGACACTCTTTTGAGAAAGGCCACATCTCGGTTAGGGTTTCTATTGCTGCCATGAAACACCATAACCAAAACAAGTAGGGGCGGAGAGGGTTTGCTCAGCTTACACTTCCACAGCGCTGTTCATCACTGAAGGAAGTCAGGACAGGAACCTGGAGGCAAGAGCTGGTGTAGAGGCCATGAGGGTGCTGCTTACCGGCTTGTTCCCCATGGCTTGCTCAGCCTGCTCTCTTATAGAACCCAGGACCACCAGCCCAGGGATGGCACCACCCACAGTCAGTTGGGCCTTCCCCCATCAATCACTAATTAAGAAAATACCCTACAGTTTTGCCTGTTACCTCATTTTATGGAAGCATTTTCTTCTCCCAGATGTGTCAAGTTGACATAAAACCAGCCAACATAGGCCCTGACGTTTACAGTTATAAACCCGAGGCAGCAAACGCAGAACTTTCCTGCTTGGATGGAGAGGACAGGAGACTCACACAGTCGCCAGGAACAGACTTGGCCCAGGACACATCGCTAAGCACACTGCTTAGTGGCTGAGAAGGGAACTTGGCTAAACATTTCACACTTAAAATCCAGTTTTGACCCTCAAGGGGATTTGGAGCCATTGGGACTGCATCCCCCTCCCCTGTTCATTATGAGGACGCCAAGGTTGGAAGTTCCACAGGTAGGGAGCAGCAGTGTGGCCAATCCAGGTCTGTGCCAGCCTGCTGTGAGCCGAGGCCTCTCCACAGCACTGCTGGGGCCTACTCCAGTTCTGCAGCAGGGCACAGCGCACGCTCCGCCCATGGGCTCACTGATCACTTCAGTCAACCTCCCTGACCCCTGTAACCCCCTGGTCAGGACACAGAAACTAGTTAGAAGAGAGACGTGACGGGGGGATCCTGGGTGGAGCGAGGGATGAGTATGACTGAGATATATTGTACACGTGCATGAAATGTTCAAAGAGTAGAAAATTGACAATGACCGTTTTGAGTTGTGAGAGTTTCCTAAAAGAACAAACATTAAATGAATTCTGGACCGGGGTTAGGATAGAATTTCTAAAATTTCTGAAGAGCCTTAAATGTGTTTCTGTCACTCTTTGTCATCAAAGTGCTGCTCTCAGAATTAATGACTATAAAATCCAAATATCTTCAGTGTTTGTGTCCTGCACTATCTACTATTCGGCCAGTATTTGTCAAGAAACAAACACATCCGCAGCATGTAAATTTGTCTTTAGTAAGCTGTAAAATACATGTACGTGAAAGACTTGTCTTCAAATGAATTCCTTGCCAGCGGTGGTGGCATATGTCTTTAATTCCAGGTGGAGCGGTACAAGCTGGGGGCCAGCCTGACCTCCATAGCAACAGCTGGGGCTATATAGTGAGAACGTGCCTCCAAAAATAGGAACACTGAGGAGCCACCCCTTGAGCTGAGCAGCCTGCTGGGTGGGCAGAGAGACACCTGGAATTCAAGGTCATCTCTGCTATAATCGAGTTCAGCCTGTGCTACCCTTTCTCAACAAAGAAAAGAAAGTCCTAGTGAAGCAGGTCACAGCGCTTGGGAATGACACCTGGGGGCCGGAGGGTCTTCCGGGACAGCCAAAAGAGGCAGAGTTGGGTCAGCTGACTTTTGAGGACAAAGCGGGGGGGGGGGGGGGGGGGGGGCGGTCCTGAAGACAGCTCGGCAGCTCCTCAGAACATTCCCTACCCTTTGAAATGGAATAGTGACCCAGGCCCAGTTCTGGCTGCCGGGAGAGCCATTAGCATCTGTAAAGCCTCGATGGAGGGTTGTGGTACAGAATCGCTATAAAGGGGTGCTACTAGAATTTCCAAGGCCTTCCTGGAGACCCTGGGCTTGAGGCCCCGTGGGGGTGGGGTAGGGAGGAGGTAGGGGGTTGTGGGGGAGCCGAGCTGACACACTAGGAGCAGTTGGCTTTTCCTTCCGGACCACAGACACCCCTAAGCACCTATTAGTTCACTAATCCTTAGAGCAGCTATGGAGCAGCACAATTCTCAGCTGGAAAAACTGGTGCTCAGTTTGAGTCCTCGACCCAAGGAGTCATTGGCAGCACCTGGGACCCTTCTCCCTTGTGGCAGTAGAGTCCCAGCTGTTTCCACCTGGAGAAACATTCTGGGCTCTGGGATGGTAGGTCCAAAGGAGGCGTGGCATACAGAGGCGGGGAACTGAGGGCAATTTCTGTATTTGTGTTTTGAAAATTTATTTTATTATTTTTATATGTAAGTGCTTATGTGCATGTGTGTCTGTGCACCACACGTAGATGGGCCCTTGGAAGCCAGAAGGGGCTTTGGGCCCCCTGGAACTGGAGAATTTCAGGTGGTGGCAAGCTGCCATGTGGTTGCTGGGAGTTGAACCCCGGTCCTCTGGAAGTGCGGCCAGTCCTCCTGACCACTGAGCCATCTCTCCAGCCCTGTATTTGTTTAAAATGGACTAGTTAATCCTTTTGCTTTGAGATTTTTTGCTGTTGGCCAGGCTGGTCTGACAGGTGTGAGCCACCATGCCTGATTAGTTTTGGTTCTGCTGTCCTGCAGGGAGACAGGACTACCAGCTTGTGCCACACCTGGCTTGAGTATGTTTTTCTGGGGCTGTGAGATGGAAAGCAAAGTCCGTCAGCTTGCATGTACACTTTTTCCCCCCTTCAAGACACGGTTTCTCTACGTAGCCCTGGCTGTCCTGGCATTAGCTCTGTAGACCAGGCTGGCCTTGAACTCACAGAGATCCGCCTGCCTCTGCCTCCCGAGTGCTGGGACTAAAGGTGTGCGCCACCACACCTGGGTTAGCCTATGGTCATTTAAGAAAATTATTACTACTACTATTATTCTAAGTCATTTATGTGTGTGAGTATTTTGCCTGCATGCATATATGTACATCATGTATCTCTCTGTGTTTATGAAGGCCAGAAGAGGGGGGTCATCAGATTCCCTGGACTCGAACTCATTAGTTCATAGATTTTTGAAGTGCTTCTTTTCCTTCCTTCCTTCCTTCCTTTCTTCCTTCCTTCCTTCCTTCCTTCCTTCCTTCCTTCCTTCCTTCCTTCCTTTCTTTCTTTCTTTCTTTTTCTTTAAAAAAAGGACAGGATCTCATGTAGCCAAACTCACTATGTAGCTTAGGATGATCACCTTAAGTATCTGATTGCCCTGTCCCTGCCTTGCAGAGGTAAGTGCCAGCCACCATACCAGTGGTGCTGGGGATCAAACCCAGGGCTAGCCAAGCACTCTACCATGTGAACTACATTCTTAGGCCCCTGATTCTATCTTTTGGCTATTAGGAATAAATTTCAAAAGTTCCCTTTTGGGGCTGGAGAGATGGCTCAGCAGTTAAGAGCACTGGCTGCTCTTCCAGAGGATCCTGGTTCAATTCCCAGCACCCACATGGCAGCTCACAACTGTTTGTGACTCCAGTTCCAGGGATCTGACACCCTCACACCAATGCACATAAAATAAAGTTAAATAAATTATTTTTTAAAAAAGTTCTTTCTGGGGTTGGAGAGATGGCTCAGCGGTCAAGAGCACTGGCTTCAAGTCCCAGTATCCACATGGCAGCTCACAACTGTCTGTCGCTCCAGTTCCAGGGGATTGAACCCCCGTACACAGACATACATGCAAACAAAACACCAACATACATAAAATAAAAATAAATAATTAAAAAAATTTATTTCTTGCCTCCCTCTCTTTCTTAGACTGGGTCTTGCTTGGCCTAGGACTCACTTTATGGCCAAGACTAGCCTTGAACTTAGGGCAATCCTTTTGCCTTAGCTTCCTGAGTGCAAGGATTAGGCTAAGTACCACCATGCCTGGCTTTTCTTTTGGTGTTTCAAGACAGGGTATCTCCCAGCTCGGTCTGGCCCTGAACTTGCTGTGTGGCTGGGGATGCCCTTGAGTCCCTGGCCTCCTGTCGCTCCTTCTTAAGACCAGCTGGAGTGAGTTCCAGGCTAGTCAGGAGAACCTGCTCAATAAAACAATTCATAAAGTATCTATTTTGGCTAGGCATGGAACTTGCGGTGGAGTGCTAGCCTTACATGTCCTAGACTTCAGCGACTTCCACCAAACAGCCGAAACAGACAACAAACAAAAAGAAAAAATTCTGATATATTACTTTGAAAATGGTGTGGTAGTTCCCCCAAACCTAAACGTGGGTCTGGGGTGTGGCTCAGTGGTAGAGCCTGAGGCCTAGCCTGTAGGAGGCTCTGGGTTTGATCACCTATGGGCCAGTAATTCTAGTCATAGGTGCCTACTCCCCAGGGCTGAAATCATACATTACCACCAGACTTGGACCTGATTATTCCCTAGCAGTGCCTTTTAACACCGCCAGGCGTCCACCGACTCTAGTTAAACAGACTGCGGTATATCCATACAATGGACTACGTCTCAACCATGAAAAGGAATGAAGTGTGGATGGCTGATACACCACGGGCAAACCCTGAAACCTCATCTGTCCACTCCCTGCAGGCAGCAGCAATCAGTTTACCCTTCACCAGACAGTGCGAACTCTCTGTGGGACAAAGGCGACGTCCTGCCCCTCTGTCGGTCCGCCCAATGGGGACTCTGCCATCTGGTGAATCACGGCAGGCTTGGCCTCACCCTCAGTGGGGTCACCTACAGCAGTATCTTGCATCTATTAACAACAGGTGGCTTTGGATTTCTGTTGGGTTCCACCCACCTCTGGGGCAGGCATGCTGATCTGAGCTTAAGGTAGGTGTAAAGTCCCGGGACAGCGACCTCACTATCCTGAGGTCTCAAGGGAGTTCTAGGTCAGGGAGAGACATACCAGATAGGAATATCAATGTACTTATGCCCTTACCTGTTTTTCTTCTTTTTGAGACAAGGTCTCTCTCTATGTCCTGAATCTCAGTATATAGACCAGTCTGGTCTCAAACTGAAAGCCTGTGCCTGCCTGCCTCCTCAGTGTTGAGTGTAGGGATTAAAACTGAAAGCCAACCCCATCTAGCCTGCGTGTCTCCCTTGAAGTGGACACTCTGCCTACGGTGTTAGATGGTGGCCATGGGTAGGGCAGCAGCTTTCCAGTTACCTCGAGCCGTAAGTGTGGGAGTCTTAGCATGGTTGGGAGCACTGGCCTAACACCGACCAGACCCTGGGGTTCAGCACCAATACAGCCAAGCAACAACAGCAAAGTAAGTTATTCTGAGTCTCTTTTGGAGACTTGAAGGTGACCCACCCTGCAATGGCTGCTGGAATTTACTCGGACCAGGCCCAGTTCTCCTCTCTATAAACAGGCCTTGAGCCCAGAAGAGGGGACACAGGCTGCCCACAGCTGGCTTGGCCTCCTGCAGAGGGTCACTGGGAATTCTGTGTTTCATCAAATATTGCTGGGCTACAGAGTTTTATTTGAAAATAATTTTAATTAGCCGGAAACTAGGAGTTTAATAAATGGAAAACAGAGAACTTTCCAAGGCCACAGCTGGGAAACACTCGCTTTTTTTAAAAAAAAAAATTCCGCCCAGCTTCCCAGGCCAGCTAAAGCACCCTGACCGGGGGACCCCAAGTGCCAGACAAATCCACAAGAAAAACAAAGCTTATTTTTAGAGAAATATTTTAAACTCGGTTTCAATGATCTCAGGAGTTTCCTTCCCCATCCGTCTCGGGTCCTTACATCTTCTCTCTATTTTGGGGCGACTTCCCCGGGTGAAGAATGAAGATCTGACAGAAGTTATTTCTGCCCAGATGGAAATCAGAGGCCCCTCCCTCAGCCCCCGAGAATGAACTGTTGCTAAAAATGTCCCTGCAGACAGCAAGGGGCCCATGAGGCCTGCCCTTGGCAGGTGTGCCCAGCAGTGAAGGTGGCCTGGGAGGCTGTGGTCACTCTCCCACCGGGCCTGCTCTTGCCCCCGCCCAGCAGGAAGTGGATAGCAGCCTGGCAGTTATTTCCGGGTTTTGAAAGCAGTTTTAAAATTGAAAGAGGTTTGCTAAGAAGGCCTGCTTTTTCTTTATAGGTGTTGGTAACCCCCCGCCCCACACGACACACCCCGTACCCCTGTTGACACAACCGTACCCAAACACAAGCTGTGCGTGCCTCCTCACACACTGGAGGCCCCCACCCCACCCCCACAGCTACAGCCACACACCGTACACGCCCAAACCCACAGTCACTCACACACAGCAGGGCACAAGGACACACCCACCAGGGCCACTGACACTCGCAGGCACCCACCTGTTCACACGCACAGCCGTGACCCTAACACAGAAACACACCCCCACAGACTCCCACACCCTCAAACCCTAAATAATACACAGCATAAACCCAAACCCACACTCCCCTACTACATGCAACCGGTACATCACAAGATGCACCCATACTCACCAACACCCACAGACTCTTAGACTCTGCAAGAGTCAGAATCCCTTGCTTGCATCAGCTTTGTGCAGAACCACACACCCACCAGCCCTTTCTGAACCCATTACACACATAGACACAGAACACCCGGGGCTAACAGACACAAACCCACCTCCCACGTGGACACACAACTTCACACACCTCCCTTCACAGATGCCTTGCCAAGCACACCCATGAATGCTCTTTCACGTCCCAGCTCCTTTCGTCGTAAATTAGAAACAGGGTACCTCACTGCCTGCTCGGGCGCCATGTTCCCACTCTGCCTCAACTTCCTTTTGCCTTCTTTCCCTCCCTCTCCGGCTTGCTAGTAGCTCAGATTGCAAACTGCACTGTCTTAAATCCCAGCAGAGGCAGGAGGGACTCTGTGAGTTGGATGCTAGCCTGGCCTACAGAGTGAGGTCCAGGACAGCTAGGGTTACACCGAGAAACCTTCTCTGGAAAAACAACATTAAAAACAAAACAAGACAAAAAACAACAACAAAAACCCTGCGAGTGTCTAGAGCTCACTACATCCTCCAGAATAGTAAATACAATGAAATGAGATTACAGCTGGGCGTTGTGGGGCACACCTGTAGTCCTGTATCAGCTGGAGGCTGAGGCAGGAGGATCTGCAGTTACAAAGACAAACAAACAAGCAAGCAAACAAAAAGAGCTTGACAGGCCCTGGCCCAACAACGGGTCAGCCTGAAAGGGCTGCAGAGACCCAACTTCCGGTTTTAAAAAAACTGGGGGCGAGTCACATCCGCTGCCTTCATTTGTCACCCGAAGCTGGAGGACAGTCTGCAGGTGGTTTTCCTCCCAGCAAGCTTTCAGTAGACACCCACTCGAGGGCTTTCCTAAGACCCTGAAGCAGGCTCTAACGGCAAGTACCCTCCCTCAGGAGCAAGCCCGGCAGCCAAGAGCCTGGCCCACCATCTTTCCTGCATCAAGGGCTTTCAGGCCTGCTCCCAGTCCTCCACCTCCTCACACAGGTCAGTCAGCTGTGCTCTGTCTTCTACACGTCTGGCAGGAGACCCAGGCAGCGGGACCTGTGCCTGCACCGCATCCTCTTCTCAAACAGTTTGTAAGATGGGGCACACTAGTCGGATCGTTCTAAATCACCCCCGTCTCCAGTCAGTTGTAAGGCCTCCTTGAAGCAGTGGGTTCTGAGCCCACAGCTGCCTGGACGGATTCTAATGAGACTCAGCCTGGAGGGAGCCTCCACTCTCTCAGCTCCACAGTGCAGCCTCCGATGCAGCCTCCCCCCCCCCCCCCCCCCCCCCCGTGGCTCGTTCCTACTTCGCCCTCACTTGCAAGTTTTACTTTTAGATCCTGGATGTACAAAACAACAAAAAACCAACAAACTGTCCTAAGTGTGATGGAGGAGAAGGCTATTTGCTGTTTATTCTGGTTGCTGCAGGACAGTGACCCAGAGTCTCCATTGATGTGTGGGCGAGAAAAACTCTCAATGACCACCTACCTCCCAAGCTTTCCACGCTCTGGACGCATCGAAAACACAAAAAACTTCAGGGCCTAGCAGTTGGGTTTTCAAACAGAGCCGTTTTTAAAAAAAATGACTGTGGCTCACCCCAAAGAGAAGTCCAACATTCCAGCTGATCAAAAGTACTTGTCTAGAAAAATAAGTTTGGGAATGAAGTGGGAACACGGTCTTTGAAATGCAGCCGGGCCTAAATAGCTCCACAGTGGGGCCCTTTCCTCCCCAGTGCACATTCTTTATGGCCAAGAGGCCAAAGAGCTGCAGGGGCTTCACTCAACCCCAGGCCTTCTTGGCCTCCGGCTCCCTCCGCCCCCAAGGCCCAACATCTGGGAGAACTTTGAACTGTTCCCCACTCAGGCAGCAAGAACCAAAAAAAAAAAAAAAAAAAAAAAAAAATCGCTCCAGTGAACACCAACTCCATCTTCCTTAACTGGAAACATCTGCCCCACACGGCGCATCCCTCAGACACCCCCACCATTCCTCTCAGCTGAGTCGCAGGAGACCCTGGCCAAGGCAGGGGCAGCCAGAGCGGGGCACGGATCGACTGATAGAGCCCAGCTGTTATCGATAAGAAAGCAACTATGGCTGGATCTCCCGGCTCCTTCGGAAAAGTTGTCCGAACTGTGTGTATGCAGGAGGGGGAGAAAAACCCAATCGTTTTAGGAGTTTAAAAAGTGATTGTTTTAAAATGAACAGGGTAAAAACAAAAAAACAAAAGCTCCAAAACCACAAGTGACTTTTGAGAACCAGGCAAATGAAGGCAGCCCTGTGTCCCTTTGGTAGAAGCCTGGGTGACTTTGCTTTCTGGCCTCCTCAATCTCCCTTTTGCATAAATAGCCTGAACACGCTCATTCCCAGAGGAAGTTGTCTGTGTAAACAAGGCATCACCCAGATAGAAGTTTAACCCGCTTCATCTTCCGTCCTCCCTCTCTGAACAAGGACGTAACCCAGCTTTCCAAAGTCCAAGCAAAACCCCAGATTCCCAACCTGGTCCAAATCTCCATGTCCAGCTCCTATCAAGGCTACAGGCCCTGGTCAGGCATTGCGGAGAAAAATCGGACCTTTTAGCTGCCAGAGCAGCCATGTGACCCGCTGGGTGACTCACAGGCCGGCCACACCCCTTGCGGTCTCCCGCCAGGCCCTGCCACCAGCCAGTCAGCCAACACTGGGATGCATCTTATTACCAGAGGGAACAGCCAACAAATGCCCTTGACAGCCAAATTAGCCTTTCAGCTGAAAGGCTTTGCTATAAAGTAAATACAGGTACAAGTGGATACAGGCTCTGCTGAGATGGGCCAGCTCCTCACATCCTCTCCCCACACCCCTCCCCAGACCTGGCGAGGCCACGGGAAGCCAGGAGAGGAGACCTACTAGGGTTTAAAGAGAACACTCCTTTTATGCACAGGAATACTTTTTTCCCAGAAAATTTTATTGGGGGAAACTACAAAACATTTACAGTACAATGTTTACAGTCACAATCTGTAGTGAACTGATTCCCCAGAATATATTACAAACTCAAGTTGACTCATCTTGTTACATTCAAAAACCTACTTCTGTCAGAGTAGTCCAGAGTCCGCACAGGGTGTCCACTGTACCTACATACGAACTAAGCGCCTGCTCATTCATTCGCCATCCAGGAAGGCCTAGGAGACGTTCCTACCTTTTTACATTGAAAACTAATAGTACAAGTTTTGGGCTGTCGTGAAACAAGGCATATTCATGTTCTGCAGACCATTTCACCGCTAGGATGACCCTCTTCACTTTATAGCTAGATAAAAAGAGTGGTAAAAAACTTTTCCTTTTGTGCAGGTGAACCCATCCGACATTCAAAAATTCTCTCAAACACTAACGAAATACTTATTTGGTTGAGGAAGATTTAAGGCAAGTTCGGGCCCTACGAAGGCACTGAGACCGTTTCCCCATTATTGCTACATGTCTTCATACTCAATGTCACAGTAGAACGGGTGGAATCCTCACTGGTGTAGAAAGCGGGACTGGCAAAGCATGCCACATGTGAGCCTGGCTGCCGACTATGTGGTCATTCTTTCTTTTCTCTGTAAAGCTGGATGGGCCACAACCATTATACATTCTAAGAAAAACTCAAAATGTTCTCAAACTACTTCCACAGCATCAAGATAGATAGATTTCCGTAAAGAAATCATGCAATCTTTTGAAATTTACGTAAACAAGGAAAGAAATTAATGAAATAAATATTACATACAATCTCTTAAATTAAGATTTTCTTACTCATTTACAATAAAATAACCAAGTGAAGTTACAAAAGGCATATATTACTGTGAAAAGAACATACACTCCACATTTTGCCGATTAATAATGGCAATTATAATTTAACATAATAAAAGAATATATATCTATTGCTTTTCATCATACTCGATAAATACAGTATGAACAACACCCTCAATGTATACTTTTCACAAGATAATAAATAAGTTAAATAGTTTTTTTCATATTGAGTTGTGGTGCAGTGGTGCGAATCAACTCAAGACAGGTAAAAATGAAGCACTTACTTCCCAACAATTACGAACTGAGCTCTGCTCGAGGCTTCCAGAGAGCAGAGGAAATGGTTCTAAGCGAAACACCCACCAAGTGGTGGCAACGAGACCAGTATCAAACTTTGGAATGCAAGGGTCCCCCCCACCCCCAAACACATATAACTTTTTAAAAAACAAACATGAAAAACAACCGCGACAAACGGGGCTGAAGGCTACTCGTTTCAAGGCATGTTCCTGGCATTACACAGAGTCTAGACTCTTAGAGTTGAGGGAGGTGGCAGTGGGCTGGCTCGCACTGGTCTGAGACAAACATTAGGAACCCCTTCCAAGGTAAGAGTCCTCACATCTGGACTGTAACTAAGGCTTTCAAGTGAAAGAAGAGACGGAATGTGGTTTTAGCTGCTGGTGCTGGGCTGATGTTTTGTTTTTTGTAACTAGAGTTTCAAACTCAGAATCTGAGACCTAAACAAGTGTTTGGTATCTTTTGTTCTATCGCATCACAACCGCCTGTTGTGAATATTTTGTTCATCCATACAAAAAGTTCGTTGGCTTCTATTTCAACAAGAACGAAACTTTGTAATAATAATAATAAAATAAAAAAACCAAAACAAGAAAACCGAAAGGAGAGGGGGCAGGGCCCCTCCCAGCAGAGTTCGAGTCCAAGTGCTCAGCCGGGACCTGCAAGTCGGGCCTGCGGGGCAGTGTCACCCCTACCCGGGGCTCCCTGCAGCGCCTCTCCCAACCCCTCGCGGGCGCCCCCTTGCCTCAATCGTCGGAGATGGAGAGGCGGCTGAAGATGGGCAGGCGGCGGCCGGGGTCCAGGCTGGGGGACTCGGAGCCGCTGAGACTGCCGGAGCTCAGCGAGCCGCTCAGGTAGCTGTCGCGGTCCGACAGCGAGTCCGGGGGGCTGGGGGGCGCGTCAAACACGGGCGACTCGGACAGACGGCGCGGCAGCTGGAAGCCAAAGGGCGGCGAGGAGGGCGCGGGGGCCGCGGGGGGTTGCGCAGAGGGCGGCGCGGGCCCCGCCAGGCCCTGCTGCTGGCTGCGGTAGTAGGCGGCGGCTGCGGCGGCGAAGTTGTGGGTCTGGATGGCAAGCGGCGTGATGAGGCTGCTCAGCTCCGGGCCGAAGGCGAAGGCGTTGTTGGCACACGAGCTGGCCGAACAGGTGGCGCACGGGGCTCCGGGGGGCAGCAGGTCCTCGGCGTTCCCGGGCCCGTAGAGCAGCGCGGCTGCTGCAGCAGCCGCCGCCGAGGCGCAGCACGTCGGGGCGCCCGAGGGCGTAGATGCCGCCGACGTGGAGGAGCAGGAAGAGGCAGAGGAGGAACAGGAGGAGGCCGAGGAGCAGGAGGGCGGCGGCGGAGTGCGCGATGTAGGGCTGTCGAGCAGCAGCGGCGACTCCAGACCTCCCGGTGGCTGGTGGTGACCCGAAGGGAAGCCCGAGAAACTGAGGCTGTGATGCAGCTTGGGCCGCGGCTCCCGGGCAAAGCCCAGGTGCAGGGCATCGCGCGCGCCAAACGCTCGCAGGTCCCCAGAGGCGCCCCCCGATGGCGCGGGCCGCCGCTCGTCTGCGTTGTGGATGAAATGGCAGCGCGGGCCGTAGGGGCAGAAGCCGATGGTGTGGAAGGTGCGGCACAGCTCCGTCTTATACTTGGGGTGCCGAGTGAGGCTGCGGAGCTCGTGGAAGCCGTGCGCGAACTGGCACTTCTCGCCGTACTTGCACGTGCCGCTCTCCTCGAAGGGGCGACACAGCTCGGTCTTGTAGCGCGTAGAGTTGATCTGGGAGCCACTACCCCCCTTCTGCTGCTGCTGCAGGTGCAGGAGGTGCTGGCTGCGATCGCCGTTCTCGCTGAACGAGCGGTCCCGGAATTTGCTCTCCTTATTCACCAGCGCCGTGCCGCCGCTGCCCCCTGAAGGCTCCTTGAGCTGGCCATAGGAGGCCGGGCCACCCGCGCCTGCGGGACCGCAGCTGCCGCCGTTAGGGGCGCCTGGGAACTTGGGCGAGCAGCTGCCCGGGCTGGGAGCGGGGTGAGCGAGCGCGTGGAGGTTGCTGGCCGAGTGGCGTCGCAGGAAGCCCGGCGTGAAGCTCGAGCTGTTGGCAGCAGCCACGGGCGTCCCCACCGCCTTCTTGTCCAGCATGTTGTTCAGATTGAGGCTGGCCAGGGATTTTTCCGTCTGCCAAAGGGAGGGGAGTGGGGAAGGGATGAAGATCGGAAGGGAAGAGTTGGGGAGGACTACAGGGTGAACACCTAGTCCCAAGTGCCCACCTTCTTTTCTCCTGCCGATTTCAATTCAGCCTCCACCGTTACACTCGCAAAAAGCAGGCCGGCGAGAGCGGAGGACGCCCACCCGGGCCGCGCCGGGTCTAGCCATGTGATCCTGGGCCCGTGGCCACGGGGTGGGCGGCGCAAACACTGTCCGGGAAGTCCCGGGAGCGTGGCCGCAGTCGGCTCGGGAGGAGCGCCGCAGCTCCAGCCGCTACTCCTTCCCTCCCAGCTCTCCACGCCCACAGTCGCAAGCACACACGGCTGCTAACTCCAGGACTTCCCTCCACCCGAAAAGTCAACTTGGAAGGGTTCTTCCGCCCCAACCGGGCCCGGCAGCCAAGTCTCGGAACTCTTAAGGGTTCCAGGCAACCCGTCATCCTTCCCCGCTGTCTTACCTTGCATAAGAAGTCGATATCGTAGAAAGCGGACAGGAGTGTGGTCGACATTTTTTCTGGGTCCTGTAATGGTCGGAAACTGCAAGCGGGGAGGGATGGGAGGAGCCCTCGGTGCGGTGCGGCCCGGCTCGAACGGAGACGATTAACGGGCGAGAGGCGGGGAGAGACGGAAAGTTTGCTTGCGGGGCCGTGCAGAAGGAGGCGGGAGGAGGCCGCGGTGCGGAGTGGGGGGGCAGAGGAGAAGCGAGAGCGCAGCTCGGCGCCCCGGCCCGCCCCCCGCACGAGCCGACGGCAGCTCGCGGACTGGTGGAACTCCGAGAGCTGCGAGCGCGCGCCCTATATAGAGCCCGGGAGCCGCGAGGCGGCGGAGCAAAGCACACCGGGGGAGGGGACTGAACGCTGACCCGCCGGGGTCTCCAGGCAACGCCGCCCGCCGGCTTGCGGGCGTCAGGCGCCTTCTCGGCCTCTCATTGGTCGCCGCCAATTTTCCCCCACTGGGGGGTAAGGGGCGGAGCTGGCAGCCCGGGCGTCCGGGCGGTGTTGAGAATGCGGCCCCCTTTGGGTGCTGCTGGGGTGGCGCTGGCGGGAAGATCCCGCTCTCCACCGCCTCTGGGTCTATAACGTTTGAAAGCGCTTTCACGTTCTGTCTGTGACCGCCAGTCCTATCCTGGACGTACCTTTTCCCGCCGGATCCTGCTAGGCGGACTGGGACAGTTTTTTCTTTCCCACCCTTGGTTTTGCACGCGCGCGGGAATTGCAAAATATAACAGTATTGCAATGATGCGTGTTGCCAGACTGATTGGCAAAGGGTGCTTGGGACTAGAGGGCGGGGGGGGGGGGAGGACGACACGGGCTCGCGGCCTGTCCCGTAGGTGGCAGCTAGAACCCAGCTGCACGTGGAGACACAGTAGGGGTGGGGGCGGGAACGGCCAGCCTGGAGGAGCACTGGCCCGTTTCTCCGCCCTTCTCCCCGCCCAGGCTTAGTAAACAGGGCTTGAGCGCTGGGGCCTGCGGGGCAGGGTTGAGTGTCTAAGGACAAGGCGCTGGCTTTGCTAATCACATCACAAGACCTTGAGCCTGGGCCAAAGGCGCGGAGTGGCGCGGTGTGTCCGGGGCGGGAGAACCCGCTCGGGGAACTAAAGGGAAGTCGGGGGAGCAGTATGGACATGGAGGAAGTCACTTCCTTCACCTTTGTCTGCCGGTTGGCTTGGCCTCCCCAATCCTCTCTGGTGGGGGTGCAGCTCCTGGCCAAGGCTTCCCGCCCTGCACAGCCTTAGCCTGTCGAGTCCTGCAACCTTCTCTCTTGGGCTGTGGGAGGCACCGCATCAAATCTAAGCTCTGTGCTTGCTGCAGGAGGCGGTGGTTGCTGAACCGCCACTAGGGTTTGTGTGTGTGTGCGCGCGCGCGCGGGCCGGGGGAGGAGGGTCCTAGTCTGTTGTTTTTGGTGTAACCCCCACTAGCTTCCAGTAGAAAAATGAGCTTTCCCAAAAGTCGTCCGGCTCTTTCTGAGAGGGGGCAGACACCCCCACCTAGCGCCCAGTGAGGCTAAAGCCACCCACAGCTTTTCTCTGCCGACCGATCTGGAGTCAGGTCTTTTTCCTCTACACTGACTCCATACTGGCTGCCAATAGCTGGAGCTGGGCCCATGATTTCACCCAGCTGGCAGCTCAGGCTGCCCTGGGTGGAAGGCCCAGCAGCTGCCAGGGAAGGACGCTTGATCTACACCCTTCCCACGTTGCTCTTCCTGTCTGCTTGCACTCTGTCCAGTATGCACCTGGGCTGTATCAGTTAACCTGCAAGGGAAGGAGGTAGGACCTGTCACTCAACAGGCTCCCGAGTTCAGCGTGCATTTGCCAATATGGAGGCGCCTGCTGCCCCTGTAGTTACAGCCCAGGGCAAAGCTGGAGGGCTTCAGGGTCAAAAATTAGTGCCGAGTGGGTATAGCTCCTATAAGCCCAGCACCTGGGAGGCTGAGTTGCATTTTAGGCCAGCCTAGCACAGCTCAATGGGAGACCGTACCTCAATAAAGGACAAACAAAAAAATATGGATCGGAGCTGAGGTGCTAACCCCGGTAAGTCACGTGGTCTGTTTGGTACTTGGGTTTTCTTACTTTTAACACGAAGATAAAATTCATCCTTTACACATCCCTCTGTCACTTCTGTCCGGGCACAAAATACCCAAGAAGGTGTCCAAAAGGTAGATAAAGCCCACACCATCTTACATAGTCAAGCAAACTGGCTTTTGGCTGTGGCCTGAGCAGAGGGACTGAGGGTCACCCAAATCTTAGGACCCTAGAACTTGGAGTCAAAAGTAAGTAGTAACTTCAAGAAAGATGGCTGCTTCACTGTTCCCATCAGTGTTGCTTGGTCCCCTAGACAGGGCTGGGTACCTGTGGCCTAAATGACCCCAAACATGTTCTCTGTGACTAAGGTTTTCCAGGTTCCTCTCAAGAAAGCGTGGAGTAACCATACACCTAGCTGCTGCTAGAAGGATTTCAGATACAAACACGTGGAAACATCCATCCCTCCTGCCCCCACTCCACCCCCCAAGGCTGGTCATAGCCAGTCAAGATCCAAATCTGGGGTAATTCCCAGCCAGCAGCAGCGAGAACACCCACTGTAGACTTGGTAGGATGCACTTGGAGATAAGGTAACCATGTTCTGGTACAGCGTGCAGCGTGCCTGCTTGTGTGAGATAGATTTATTGTTATGTAACTGCTTTTATTTCATTCGAGATGGGAGGGGAGAGGGACGGTTGGTTTTGCTAGTGAGTTGGCCTTTGTTGGGCCCTGATCAGAATTAATGTCCCACAGTTATCATCCCATGACACCACCAGCCCCTCTCACCAAGTAGATCTTATAGTAAAAAAAGTAGTATAAAGCTGGGCGTGGTGGTGTGTGTCTGTAATCTTGGCACTCGGAAGGCAGAGGCAGGAGGGTTAACACAAGTGTTGAGGCCAGCTTGGGGTAAACAGCTAACCCCTGGCTCTGAAAAGCAAAACCCAAAACAAACTAAAAAACACGAGGTGTTTAATTTCTCAAGGCTGGCTAGACTGGTGCCTAACTAGGTAATTACTACAGGGTCATACAAATACCTGGTGCTGAATGTTTGCAAAACCACCTAGGGGGTTTCTGGTCTTCCACAGAGATGCTAGAGACACTGTCCTGTCTTTCCTCTTCCTAAAGACAAGTTCTCTACCTTTTGTTTTTTTTAAATGGTGCTGGATGGTATTCTTTTCAAGGACCAATTCCATTCGAAATCTCAGCTTTCCTGCAGAAGGGAAGGGCCTAGTAAATGCCTCTCTAGTCTGCATTGGATTCCCTTTCCCCGTAACCCTAAGTGACCATTCATCTGGGAGCGGATTTATAGCCCCTACAAGTTTCTAACTATTGCTGGCATGGTCTTTGTAGGTAACTAGGAATGTGGATCAGGCTACAGCACATCCAATTTGATGGGACCTGTCTGTGGTGAAAGTATGCATTACCAGTGGTAAGCCAGGCCAGCAATGCTATGGCTCGGTGGATAAAGGCTCTTGCTATGCAAGCCTGAACCTGAGTTGGATTTCTGGAACCCATGTAAAGGTGGAAGGAGAGAACTGACTCTGACTTCCACAGACATGCATGCTGTGGCATGGGTGCCCGACCATCATGCACAGTGCTGATAATAGTTTAAAATAAGTTTTAAGATAGTAAGCTAAAGAAGTAGACTAGCTGCATAATGTGTGCAAGGGTGCCACCTGCTGGTTATCTGGGGAAGCCTCTTGGCTGGGCTTGGAACTGAGGAAAACCCTTAAGGTTTCTAGATGGAATCACTGAAGTGGATTAAATGTGTTTATTAACATCTGAAATAAGAGTCATTTCATTGCATCCACCAATCACAGCACAGTAAACAGTGTAGGCGTCAAACTAATCAAGCAACTGTTCAGGCTTCTCTTTTGCCCAAACTCCTTCAAATAGCTGATGGCAACAACCAGGTTTCCTAGCATTCACAGGCGTTTCTGGGAAAGACAGGAGGGACTTGTGCACGTAGATAATAAAGCACAAGTATTTGCCTGGGGTGGATTCTTAGTTCTTCCAGAACCCAACACTTGGGACATATTTCTCCATTGCTAAAATGGAAGAAAGTTTAGAAATATGGCCAAATAGGCTGTTTGGTAAGTATTCCAGCTCCTATACAGAGCCCAAACCAAAACAGACAAAAGAGCAGTGTGTGTGCGTGTGTGCGTGTGTGTGTGTCTGTCTGTACGTGGGGTGGGGGAACTTGTGTGTGCTAAAACTCACAGTCAGTGTATGGAAAATATACTCTGGCTGGACTGGCAGTTCTTCATGATAGAAAAGGTTAATTCAGGCCTGCAGGTGGCCTGCACCTGGGAACAGAGTAAATATTCAACATAGCAGCCTCACTTCCTAGAGGAGCTATAAACTGGGCTGCCCTGATGAGTGTAAAGACAAAGCACTCTGCAGGAAGAAGCTTAGGCTCCCACAAGTGGGGGAGGCACAAAAGGAAAGAGTTTCAATTTCTGTCCAACATGTTTCTTGTAGAGCAGAGCTGGGAGAGAATCCACTCCCTGGCCCAGCCAGCCGTCTCTCAGCATGCTGCTTCTGTTCTTGGGGCCATCAACTGTCTCCATTCCCTAGGACAGTCTTCGGCTCTGAGAACTTCCTTTCCTTCCAGGAAGGCCAGCAGCCTCAGGACAGCTGAAGTCCTTTCCTCCTGAATGCGCAGTCTTGTGTACTCCACTGTCTTCAAAAATTCAGCCGAGAGTGGAAGTTCTCTGAAGAGCTGAGAGACGAGGTGACGCTGCTCTGATGCTATAGTTTGCAGGTGACAGAGCTTCTGGGAGTGAGGGGCCGGCCAGCCAGACTGACAGAGGAGATGGAAGAGTTGCCTACATAGGTATTTCACGAAGGTCAGCGTCTCAGCCCAAAAGTTGACTTCTGATTTTTCGAATATGTAGTCATCTTCTCCCTACATCAAATGAAAACCACCCACAGTGAGCCTTATAGGGAGTGCTGCCAAGCCCCAGGCACACCACATAAGGCCTTGCTAGATGTGAGATCTGTGTCTCCTCCAAAGCTGACAGAGGGCCCACTCGAGCCTGTCAACACTGTGCCCACCGCCTGAGCTCTCAAGGTCACCCTTCCACTTTCATTCTTTGTACTTCTCTACCAGAGAGGAATGTCTCACTCCAGACGTAACATGACCTTTGATAAAGATGTGTAAGTAGCTTGAAGCCAACATATTTTGGGGAACTAATGGTGAAAAGAGGACCTTGCCAAGGAAGCGGATCTTAGATTTTAAGGTGTACTGAGAAATCAGAGAGGGAGCAAGGGAAATCTCGGCAGCAGACCAAAGACATACTGAGAACATGCATGACACCAGTCTTCTGAGAGCAAATTTCCAGGGTTTTCAAGGTTATTTTCTCAAAACCACTTCACTACATGGCCACATTTCCTATAAACAGACTGGGGTTTGAACTCTGTCTGCTCAGGATGCCGAGGGAGTGAGCAGAATCGCATGAGTGGGCACAGATTTCTGTCTCCCAATGCCCGTGTTGCCTCTGCTGGTCTTCAGTTTCCAGATGAGTTCCCTGTCACACGGGAAGAGGAGTCAAGCACCATGTTTCCTGGAAGGACCCTAATTCTTGGGAAATGCTTACACCCAGAGCTGTGAGGACTGTTGCCCATGCTAAGATCAAATGATACGCATTTCTCAGTTTTATTTCCAATATTGAAGGTGTATTTTTTTAAAGTGCCCTTCCCCACTATCTGAAAGCTTGTCATGGAAACCTCCAAAGTAAGCCTCAGTGAGTGTGTGCTGTGTGCCTCCCCCAGGAGGTTTTCTCAGTGAGTGTGTGCTGTGTGCCTCCCCCAGGAGGTTTTCTCAGTGAGTGTGTGCTGTGTGTCTCCCCCGGGAGGTTTTCTCAGTGAGTGTGTGCTGTGTGCCTCCCCCGGGAGGTTTTCTCAGTGAGTGTGTGTGTGTGCCTCCCCCGGGAGGTTTTCTCAGTGAGTGTGTGCTGTGTGCCTCCCCCGGGAGGTTTTCTCAGTGAGTGTGTGTGTGCTGTGTGCCTCCCCCAGGAGGTTTTCTCAGTGAGTGTGTGCTGTGTGCCTCCCCCAGGAGGTTTTCTCAGTGAGTGTGTGTGTGCTGTGTGCCTCCCCCAGGAGGTTTTCTCAGTGAGTGTGTGCTGTGTGTCTCCCCCGGGAGGTTTTCTCAGTGAGTGTGTGCTGTGTGCCTCCCCCAGGAGGTTTTCTCAGTGAGTGTGTGCTGTGTGCATTCCCCAGGAGGTTTTCTCAGTGAGTGTGTGCTGTGTGCCTCCCCCAGGAGGTTTTCTTAGTGAGTGTGTGCTGTGTGCATCCCCCAGGAGGTTTTCTCCTAGTCAGTTTCTACTCTGAATTAGAGCGGCCCAAACACTTTTACCATCAGAGACTGTTGGTGCTACATCCAGAGGCCCAGGACACTGCCTGCCTCCCAGCTCCCTGAGTAGCTGGGGTTACCTGATGTGGGCTCTGCACAAGGTCCTGTGGGTCATCATCCTCTCCTAGCATCCATCCCAGGAGAATGGGCAGTGCTGGTACCAGCTGGTCCCACTGCCGGAGCAAGTCACACAGAACAGCTAAGGCCAAGGCCAGAGCAATGGAGGCATTCACTTGGCAGAAGGCAAATTCTGTAGAGAAAGGAGGGAGGCAATCAATGAATGTAGCTCAGGAAGCCTGGAGGACTCGGGACATGAAGAGTCTCAGATCAAATCCCGGTCACCACACTGGGAGTGGTGGTGGTGGTGGCACTGATCATTGAGGGCTCCTAATCCTCTCTTGGGTCCTTCTCTCTATACTGCTAGAATGAGTCCTAAGCCTGAATCCCAGCACGCTATCCTATTCTAGAGCAGCCCCATCCATAGGACTAGACTTTTGTCTTAGCCCCTCCAGCACAAGTGGAAAGAGAGGGAGCTGTCATTTTAAGAGTGGCATCACACGCCCCTCACCTGTTTTACATGGTCCATGCATTAGAGACAGTGGCTGTGTGCCAATAAAGTGTTATCTATACACGCTGCCATTCAAATTCCATATGTAAAAACTTAGTCTTTCCCCCTTCCAACTTTCTTCCTCCTCAATACATGGCCCAGTGCTAGGATTCCAAACATGTGCACCATGTCTGGTTTGTAGTCAAGGATCTCCTTGTATTTTTGATCTTTTCTGCCTTCACCTCCCAAGCATTGGGACCGTGGGTGTGTGCTACTATGTCCACCCAATGTTACGTGATACTGGGGCTAAGTGCTCTAGCAAGCATTCTATCAACTGAGCTAATCCCCAGCTCTCAACCCTATGCGCCTCACAGGCCACCCAGGAGGTGGTGCACTGGGTTTGGGTCCTAATTTTTTGTGCTTTACAAGTTGTCTTCCACTGAGCAATGGCCTCAGCTTAGGGTCTTGCTGACATTTTGTTGCCTTTTTATGGCTAGTAATTCCCTCTCTGCCCTCTGACTTCTTGAGGGTGAGATGCTGAAAGAGCAAGCGTAGGAAGAGGAAGTAGGTGTCCTGGGGAAACCCTGCTCACTTGACTGTGTAGCCTTAGACCTAAATGTGGAGTTGCAAGCAGGTTCGGGGTATTGACACTTCTACCACTAATTCAACCCTTCTCACTCCAATAGCAGGTAGCCTGAACCTCAAGACTTAAGTTTCTCAACTCAGAGAGTAGGTCTTTTTGGAATCCTCCTGTACTGGCACCCCCTCCCCTCCGCCATTTAATGATGCATTTCTATTGAACCCTCCTATTTCCCAAATCTACAGTCCCAGCTCCAGCCCAGATATCCCTGGCCATCTGATACCCAGATGAACCTGCTCAGTACACAAGAAGGAGGTTGAAGTCTGGAATAGAAGGCCGAGCCCCCAGGGTGTTGCTATGGGAAGGTCTACGGCACATCTAGGCCTATCCAGAGTTTGGTCTCCAATCTTTTCAGGAGCTATGCTTTTTTTTTTTTTGGTGGTGCCAGGGCCTCTCAGCTACACC
The DNA here is from genome assembly GCF_037038515.1 of Microtus pennsylvanicus. Classification (NCBI taxonomy): domain Eukaryota; kingdom Metazoa; phylum Chordata; class Mammalia; order Rodentia; family Cricetidae; genus Microtus; species Microtus pennsylvanicus. Next base: position 31,887,600 of record NC_134599.1, read on the forward strand.
CTCAGTCCCCCGAAGTTTGAGGACTGGGTGTCACTACTTCTGCTTCACATGTAACTCCAAGTGGCTCTCAAGAATGCAGAATTGCCAATAATTTCATGTTCGTCTGAAGCAGTGGAGAGCACCGGGCACATTCCAGGAGCAGGGGTGTTTCTATGTGAGACAAGCAGTCAGCGACTGTCCACTGGAGCAGACACAGGGCTGATCCCCTTGCTCTCAGATGCTCGCCACACTTCAGCCATGCTGGTCTCCGCATTCTTACTCATTTAAAAAGGCACAGGTGTGGGGTCAGCATCAGGCTGGCTGATCCTGAGACCTTCCAGAAAAGTTTACCTTCTGCCTGAGCTTCCTCCCTTTTTTTTTTTTTTTTGTTTTTTTTAATTTTAAGGCAAGGACTGAAAATGCTACAGGAAAGGTAAAAAGTTCTTCCACCAGGCCAGGTGTGCTGGAACACACCTTTAATTCCAGCACTTTGGAAGCAGAGCTCCACAAGTTCAAGGCCAGCCTGGTCTACCTACATAGTGGTCCAGGTCAGCCAGGGACACACTAAACAACATTCGCTTAACAGTAAAATCAGTGCCTGCAGCACAGATGACAGACACATCTGTTGGGTGTGACTGGACATGCCACCAGGAGGGCCATGTTGCCACACTGGTCCCACGTGACAACAGAATGACTCCCTCTGTGCCATCAATCATCCTTAGGAAGGGGTCGGAGAATGCTAGGATGACAGGCACAAAAAGAATGTGTGTGGAATGACTGGAGATTATCACAACCCTGTGCACTACGGAGGAAGCCAGGAAGGCGGGATGTTGGGATTAGATGGAGTGGGTCTCCTGCTTCTGAGCCAGGTACAACCTACACATTCCCTGGCTAGCTGACTTACCTGGTCCTAGACTAAACTTAGCCAGATGAGCCCAGATCTCTGCTGGCCAGGCTGCCTCTCAAAGGGAGAAGGGGATTTTCCACTTAGCACTCAAGTCAATCAAGGAAATGAGAAAGCCGGCAGCCAAGCAACAAGTGTGGTCAGGAGTCTGCTCTGAACTCAGCAGACCCAAAGGAGCTTGAAAAAACAGAAACTAAAGACTAATCCAAGAACTCTCCTCTTTGGATTTCAAAACTTAAAACAAAGCTATGGGAATCAAGGCAATGCGGGGGGGGGGGGGGGCAATGCAGGCTGTGTGCGCCTGTGCTACTGCTGGGCACCGAACTCGAGGCTTCATGCGTGTTAAGCAATCACCATCAGTGAACTACAGCTCTAGCTTGGTAGTGTGTTTCGGACAAAATGACAGACACATGAATTAGTGAAACTCAAGTGCAGAATCAGGGTCTGGGGATGTAGGCCAGCTGATATAGGGCTGCCTACTATATCGAGTCCTGAATTTAATTCCTAGTACTTTATAAACCAGGTGCATGTCTGTAATACCAGCATTCTGGAGATGATGGTAGGAAGATTAGGAATTTATGGTGAGTTCAAGGCTAGCTGGTTAACCAAGATGCTGCCAAAAAACAAAACACCCCAAAACGAGAGGGCTTGAGTGAAGGCTCAGCAGTTGACACTTGATGCTTTTTCAGAGGATCCGATTTCAGTTCAGTTCCCAGACTCATGTTGGGCAGGGCACAACCACCTGTCACTCAAGCTCCAGGGGATCCAGCGTCCCCTTCTGACCTCTGAAAGTACCTGCAGGTACACACACACACACACACACACACACACACACACACACAATTTAAAAACAAAAGACATATTACCAAATCAAACAAAACCAATAAACCCCACAGAGATTACTTCTAAATGACCAGGGTGAGTGCGGAGAACAATAAAAAGACAGGTATATTTTTAGTCAAATAAAAAGACAGGTATATTTTTAGTCAAGGTATAGAGAAAAAAAAAAAAGAAAGGACCCCCTCCAGTTTGCTGGTAGGACTGTTGAATGGTGCGGTTCCACTGGAAAACAAACTTTCAGTTTCTCACAGGACTGAGCACAAGACCCTGTCTACTCCTGGGCCTATCAAGAGAAATTAAGAAAGAGCTTGTGTTCCAACAAGCATCTGATGAGCATTCATAATGGCCTTGCTCACAGTGCCAAAGAGTAGAGAGAAACACCTGCCACCTGAAGTAGACACATCCAATACAGTCTGTCTGCAGCAGACCAGGTGGGCAGATCCCAGGAGTCATAGGAGACGGAGATAGAAGAGGTTAGCGTAGAGGAAATCATCTTCTAAACCAAGAAGAAACTAGTGGCCCTACCCCTGTGAGCTCTTTCTACCCAAAAGTGGAGAAGTCCTATGTCAGAAGGAACATCATACCACCATTATTTGACATTTAAAAAATACTTGGGGAAAAAAAAACTTTTCAAATACTAGAATTTTGATTTTGCCTTCTTTTCCACCTGTTTCCAAAGGAAACACATGGCCTAGGCTCCCAAAGTTCTTGCAGTCTTTACCTCTCCACAGTGTGAGCTGTGCAGGTGAGGACCTGGTACTACAGATAAAGAAACAAATTATCTTCTCAAACACTGTCACCCTCTCTCTCTTCTTTTGTTTCTTCTCTTCCTCTTCTTTATCCTTCCTAAGACAAACTTTCTCTATGTAATAGCTCTGGCTGTCCTGGAACTCACTCTGTAGACCAGAATTGCCTTGAACTCAGAGATCAGTCTGCCTCTGCCTTCCAAGTGCTGGTATTAAAGGTGTGCACCACCACTGCCAGGCTCAGCCTGAATTTTTAAGATTAAATGTCACTTATGAATTTGCAAAGCCACTCTAGCCCACAGTGTCACTGTCTAGCCCTTGACCCTTGACTGACACACACGCGCACACACACACACACACACACACACACACACACACACACACACACACTAATATACTATAAATAAATGTTTAAAAAAAAGGACTTAGAAACTCTGTTCAAAATGTTAAGTATCTATGATTTCAAAGTTTTTGGGAATTACTGCTCTCCATTTGGGACTGAACCCAGAGCCTGTGGATGTTGATGCTGGCCAAATGACCCCACCACTAAGCCACATTCTCAGCCCTAGGAATTTTCTATCTTGAAACTGAATTTATGCTCAAGCCCTCTCTTAGCAGCCTTATCTGTTCCACATCACCCTTATTCCCCAGCAGCTGCCCTGGAAATACAATTCCCCTCCCAAAGGCCTGGTACCCACCTGCTGACATGGCCCTAGACTGCTGGAAATGGGGAGCAAAACTTGAAGAAGGCCTGGGAGAGGGAAGAGAAGCAAAAAGGACACAAAAACCTCTTAAGAACAGGCATGAAGAAATGTCAGTTCAGAGAGAAGTCAAGTGAGCAGGAAAAAGGCACAGGATGGACACATGTACTGATCTTTAAATTTTCACAAACTGTGTGTGTGTACATGTGTAGGCCAGAGGACAATCTGCAGGAGTTGGTGTTCTCCTTTCCCCAGGAGTGGGTTCTAACTCAAGGTCACCAAAGCTTAGTGCTCCAACTTCCTGCCTCAGCTTCCTGAGTACTTGTAATACAGGTGTATGTTGTCACCCTACTTGAAGGATGGGCTTGTAAGAAGGGTTCCGATTTTGCATCCAGTAAAGGTTCCCCTTTCTCCTATCACTGTCTAGAAGAAGCAGGTTGTTTCTGACCTTGCTGTGAATATCATTAGCAAAAACCATCAGTACAAAGTTAAACTGACTATAACAATACCACACAACAGTCACAATAACCAGAAGTCATTTTGTTAGTGTCAACGAAAGCTGCAAATAGGAGAACCCAGGGCACTGAGACTTGGTAGAAATAAACACAAAAAATAAGTCAGACACAGTCTGCAAGTGGGAGTGGAAAAGCTTTTCTTGACTACAAATCCTGACAAGATAAGATATTCCCCTATTAAATTTACACAGAGGAGTCGCTACTCAAGAAAGGAAACCATGAGACTTGGTCTGCCTCTGGAAAACTCATCATGAAGTTATGATGAGAGTCATTTCTTGAAATTACCTAAAAAATAATCCATGTTGTATAATTCAGATTACATTTTTTTTTTTTTTACAAAGTCACAGTGTCCTTCGGGTCAATGATGTGGTCAAACACACTGATGTTGCTCAGGAATGTGTGTAGGCCTGTGAGAGGGAGGAGGCTGGCCGCTGTGTGTCCAGTTATCACTCTGGAAGAGGCAGCCTGGCCTACACCAGCGCCTTCCTGTCTTGGCATTCAGGCCTGCTGGGCTCTAAGAGGTGCTATGCTTTGGGGCTCTCCAAAGCTCTTTCCCTCCAGTGACATCTCATCTTTTGTCCTGGTCTCTGTCACAACAACAGAAGCCCTGGGAACCCTTTCAGATTTGCCCCAGCTCTGTTCCACTGGTGCGGCTTTGCTTCATCCTTGCTACTCTTGCCCTAGAAACAATGCTGGATTCTCACCAGCCTCCTGGTTTCCAGTTCACCCTCCTTTAATCAAAGCAATTCCCCTTTCTGCTGCTGAGAATGACCTGTCAAAGCAGCCCTGACCTAGCCCAAGCCTGTGATCTCTGCACTTGGGAGGCTGAGGCAAGAGGACCAGGCGTTCAAGGTCAACTAGGACTATGTGAGACTGTCTCAAAAACAACTGATTAACCTCAAACCTAAACCAAACAAGTCCAAACCATCCCACAAACAAATGCAGCCCTGCCCGACCAAATTGTGCCTCCTTCCACGGCTCCTCTGTTAAAGGAGTATGTTCACAGGTCTCTGGGCTGCTGCTCAGCTCCTTCCCTGTCTCAGTCAACCCTTCTCTAGTCACCTTATACCTTCTCAGCCTCCCCCTCTGCTTACTGTCATCTCCCTGGAGCTCTTACTCAGTCATCTAAGGAGACTGGAGTACCTTGCCTTTATTCTTTTTAATATTTATTTATTATGTATACAATGTTCTGTCTGTGTGTATGCCTGCAGGCCAGAAGAGGGCACCAGACCTCATTACAGATGGTTGTGAGCCACCATGTGGTTGCTGGGAATTGAACTCAGGACCTTTGGAAGAGCAGGCAATGCTCTTAACTGCTGAGCCATCTCTCCAGCCTTTATTCTTTTAGGTTCTTCCCTGAAGTAGCAATCAGGGTAATGTTCTGACTCCCAGTGTTTAGGGGTGAAGAGGGGTACATTCCTGCTGTGCCTTGTCAGAGGTGACTTAGGGAGAATAGCCATGAAAAAAGACCTCCACTATCTCAAAACAGTTAAAATATATAATTGCCATATGATCTGAAACTTACTCCCAAGTACATACCCCAAAGAACTGGGCCTTGAACAACAACATGTAGATGGACAATCAAAAAACTTTCTTTACAACTGCTAGAGGGAGGTATCAACTCAATGCCCAGGCATTCACAAATGAATAGAGAAACAAAATATGGCATATCTATATAACGGAATATTACTTAGCCACAAAAAGAAAGAGCTTGGTTCAGCCTACAAAATGAATGTGCCTTATAAACATTATGAATAAAGACAAGTACAAGGGTGTATTATAGGGTCCATTATATGAAGTATCTGGAGAAGGAAGGTTCCCAGAGACAGGAAGCAGTCTGCTAGCCTTTAGGGGATGCCTAATAGCTGTTTTTCTTTAGGGGAGTGATAAAATGTCCTGGAACTGGATAGTGGTGATGGCTGCATAACACTGCAAATGTATTAAATGTCACACTGAACTGTATACTTTCAAATGGCTAATTTTAGGCTGGCGAGATACTGGATAAAGATGCTTGACTGACAACCTGAATTTGATCTCCAGATACCATATAAAAGTTGTCCTCTTGTCTCCACATGCAAACTATTGCACGTGCACGCTCCACCCTCAATAACAAATAAAGATTTTAAAATGTTTAATCAAAGTTATATTTTACATTTATTTTCTTATGTATTGGATCCTCTGGAACTGGAGTTTTGGATGGTTATGAGTCACTATGTGGGTGCTGGTAACTGAACTCAGGGCCTCTGCCAGAATAGCAAGTGCTCTTAATCACTTAGCCATCTCTCCAGCTCCTAAAATGGTTATACTCTGATGTTATATAATTTTCATCTCAATCATAAACAAACAAACACATACATAAATAAAAGGAGCATCAGGAAAATGTAGCAGGGAGCATAGCCAGAAAACAGGAGAGCAGTCAAGAAAAATGGGAGCTTAAGAAAGTGTCTGTTAGGGCTGGAGAGATGGCCCAGAGGTTAAGAGTATTGCCTGCTCTTCCAAAGGTCATGAGTTCAATTCCCAGCAACCACATGGTGGCTCACAACCATCTGTAATGGGGTCTGTTGCCCTCTTCTGGCCTGCAGGCATACACACAGACAAAATATTGCATACATTTTATATATATATATATATTTTTTTTTTAAATAAAGTGTCTGTTCTCAGTGAGTTGGAGGCCAGCCCGGTCTAAAAGCAAGTTCCTAGACAGCCAGGACTGTTACACAGAAAAACCCTGTCTTGAAAGACCAAAGCAAACAAATAAACAAACAAATAAAATAAAGTACCTGTTCAATGAGCACTGTTCCTTAGGACATAGTCCCTGACCCTAAGAAGGGCACAGATACAGGATTAAAAAGAGTGAGGCTTAGAAGCATAGCTCAGTGGTGGGGTGTGCTTAGCAGGCATGACAGCCTGGATTCCATCCTTACAACATCCAAAGAGAGAAATGAAAATTGGGTGGGGCAGTGGGGAGGCTAGTCCTCTTCCCTGTTGGTCAGGGCCTGGGAGCAGACTAGGACAAGGTATAGGGCAGGAGCACTAGAGTGTGTGCAAGCCATGGAAGGCTGGCACAGTCCCTAAGCAAGGCTGCTTCCCTGCCCTCATCCCAGTCGGCAATAAAGCCAGGGTTTTCCCATCTGAAATCCCCTGCATGGCCAGCCTTGGACAGAAGTGCTGAAATCCCCTTGTGGCGAGTCTCAGATGAAGTGTACCCCCAGGACTGGAGCTGGGATAGCAGGGATGGAATCATAAAGCTCCAGGAGCAATCTCTTGCCCCAAGTTATGCACGCTCACTTATCTGATTTCTATTTCATTGCCCTAGTCTGCTTTATAGTTGCTTTTCATGAAAGTTTTTAAGGAAGAGTATTCATTGACATCACACAGAAAAAAATGCCAAATACAGTCATATTACTGAGAGTATTCTTGGAAGAGAAGGCAGCCTTAAAGCTGTCTAGCATCCCGTCTCTTTTCCCTTAGAGCCATTTGCTGCTCTTGATCCCAGCCCTCTCTGTCAGCTCAGCTGTCCAGCGGCCCTCGTCTGAACAACACTGAAGAACTGTATACTCCCCAGAGATGCGGTAGAGTTTCTAGAGAGCCAGCCTACAGTGGGAGTGAAGGAAGGGAGCCTTTCTATTTTTTTTTAAAAAAGATTTATTTATTTATTGTGTATATAGTATTGTCTGCACGCATGCCTGCAGGCCAGAAGAAAATACCAGATCTCATTACAGATGGTTATAAGCCACCATGTGATTGCTGGGAATTGAACTCAGGACCTTTAGAAAAGCAAGCAGTGCTCTTAACCACTGAGCCGTCTCTCCAGCCCGGGAGCCTTTCTATTGGTGTTCTTAGGAGTCCATTGTTAAACTGCCTTTCCACTTCCCAGTTCATTCTGCATCCAGAAATGTCTCAAGCTTAGGAAAATTTCTTTCTTTCTTTCTTTCTTTCTTTCTTTCTTTCTTTCTTTCTTTCTTTCTTTCTTTCTCTCTTTCTTGAAACAGGATTTCTCTGTGTAGCCTTGGTTGTCCTGGAATTGCTCTGTAGACCAGGCTGGTCTTGAACTCACAAAGATCCGCCTGACTCTGCCTCCGGAGTGTTGAGATTAAAGGCCTAGGCCACCACTACCCAGCTTGAAATAGTGACTCTTATTAGCCTATATTATTAGATGGCTTTGGAAGGTTCAGAGATTAGGGCACTTGCTTAGCATGTGTGAGGTCCTGGTTTTGATCTCCAGGGCGAGGGGAAGTCATTAAGAAAACACTTCTTCTCAGTCAAAATCTGTTCTGGGAAAAGGTTGGTTTGCTACTTTCTGTGTCTCCCCTTCCTCCTGGCAGAAGCTGATGTAGACTGTACTCCAACTCTCCAGTTGGAGCGATACCTTCTTCTCTTGCTTCTGATTCGGATACCCTGGTACTCTCCTTTGGTCACTTCCGGGCAGCACCTGCCTGTCTCTCCCTTTGCAGTCCACCCTAAGCACTTTCTATTCTTGTGGACCTGAGCAGCGGACCAGGCCTTCTGCTGCAGGTTAGCCATACTCAGTGCCCTTAACATTCAGAAAGACGTCCCTGCTGGCCTTTGCTTTCACAGCCTTCAACTCAACTACAATTTCTGTGCTCCCAGTAACCACTATGGTATTTGGATTATTCTGGTTTATGATTCCAGAGGCTTTGCGGCTACAATAGTAGGGACAGCATGTCAGCAGGTGGCCAGAACAGGAGGCTGGTGGATCACATTTTGCGGGCACATCAGGAAAAAAAGAGGGAACAGCAGTGGATGAGTCTATGAACTTGTGAAGCCCACCCCCCATGATGTCCTTCCTTGTTCTAAAAGTTCCATAACCTCCCAAACAGCATCACCAACTGGAATCAAATGTTTAAATATATGAGGCTATGATGGGGAGATACATATTTAAATTTATACACTTGTTCAAACCACCATATTTGGCTCCTTGTCCCCATGGGGTTGAGGCCATCTCATGATACAAAATGATGTTAGTGCAACTTTAAAAGTCCCTAAACTGCGAGGGGTGCACCCACACACTGAGACAATGGGGATGTTCTATCGGGAACTCACCAAGGCCAGCTGGCCTGGGTCTGAAAAGGCCTGGGATAAAACCGGACTCGCTGAATATAGCAGACAATGAAGACTACTGAGAACTCAAGATCAATGGCAATGGGTTTTTGATCCTACTGCACGTACTTGGCTTGTGGGAGCCTAGGCAGTTTGGATGTTCACCTTATTAGACCTGGATGGAGGCGGGTGGTCCTTGGACTTCCCACAGGGCAGGGAACCCTGATCGCTCTTTGGGCTGACTAGGGAGGGGGACTTGATTGGGGGAGGGGGAGGGAAATGGGAGGCGGTGGCGGGGAAGAGACAGAAATCTTTAATAAATAAATAAATTTTAAAAAAAGTCCCTAAAGCCTTTAACAGCTTCAACGCTGTTCAAAAGTTCAGTCTCTCTCAAGTCTCAAGATAACCTCTTTGACTGTAACCACAATAAAACAAAATACAAATTATGTACTGCCAACATAGAATGGCACAGAATATACATTCCATTCCAAAAGGGAGGAAATTGGCATAGTAAGGAAATACTAGGCCTAAGCAAGACTAAAACCCAGCAGGGCAAACACCAAATCTTGCAGCTTCATGTCCAGTATCTGGACTTTGGTTTTAAAGGGCCTAGATGGCTCTGCCCCTCCACCTTTGCTGCCTGGAACATACATTTTTTCTTTTGGGCTGGTTCCATCCACACATGCAGCTCTGGTATCTTCAGCATCTTGGCATCTTCACTGCAACCCAGGCTTCACCGTCACAGTTCTGTGCAGTGTCCTCTCCTGGTCTTGTGGGGACTCTAGCCCTGTCACACATTGCTTGGCCTCAGTGGCTCTTGAAACCATACAGGAAGAACCTACAACTCCCTCCTTGTATCTTTCAAGCCTCCAGAGACAGTAACACAGGGACAGCACTGCACGTGTGATCGCCGGCTTGGGTGAGCCTTCGCCTCCTTGAATCACACTAGTAGAAGCTTTGTGTGCAGTCTTGCTAAACCAGAAAACTCCGTAGGTTCTTTGCCATAAATTGGAGGCTTTAACTGGGTGGGACCTTGCCCTTGGGGAACCTTCCTTATTGTTTCAGTAGAGTATAGAGGCCTCTTCTTACCTCATCTTAACAACCACGGACTATCAGCATACAATTTCACTATACATTAGCTCCCTAGTGCTCTTTCCTCTGCAAGCTGTATTCTGTACCTTTTCCTGTCCCACTTACCTACTCATTTTAGACCTGCCTAAGAGTAATCAGTAATAACCATGCCACAGACTCAACATTATATCATCCTGAAATTTAATCCAGCAAATAAATTAGTCCATTACATTTAAATTTTGCCCAAGCAAGTTCTTAGTATATGGGCAGAAAGCAACCAGAATCTTTGCCGAATAACCACATGGATGGCCTCTAGGCCAGTTGCTAATAGACCTTGTTTCTTTCTGAAACCTCATCAGCTGGGCCTCTGCTGTCTGCATCACTCTTAGCACTTCTACTAGGCTGGACTATTCAGCTCTGGTTACAGCTTTCAACTGTTGTTCTAGGCAGATGTTCTAAAATCTTACACATTCCTCAAAACAAAAAACAAAACAAACAAAACCCCATCATGGTCAAGTTCTCCACAGCAATAACCCCTTTCTCTGGCACCAGCTTCTGTAATGCTTTACTGCTGCTGTGATACAGCATCATGACCACAGCAGCCTATAGAAGGGAAGAACTGATTTTGGTTTATGGTTACAGAGGGTTGGAGTCCAAAAGGGCCTCCATAGGCTCATGTATTTTAATACCCGGTCCCCTGGTGGTGGTGGTGTTTGGGGGAGAGTATAACTTTTTTTAAGAGAGAGAGAGAGAGGCCTTCCTGGAAGCACATCCCCACTTGCAGTTTGTTTTCTCTGTTGTGTACTGACAAGCTGTGATCAGCCAGCCCTCTGCTCCTCTGTGCAGGTTTAGCTCTAACGTACTCCTCTCCTCTGTACAGCTTCTCTCCTCTACCTTCTCTCCGTGACAAAGGTTTGTCCAGCAAACTCAACATGAACCAGGATCCCAGGTTCTACGTGATGCAGAAATGGGGGCTTCCCACACACACTCCTTCCTCCTGGCTACACAGGGCCTGGGACTTGCTTTCTTCAGTTATTCTGGCTTCCTATTCCCATAGGGCCAGATCACAAAGGTTTTCCTTAATACGCTGCTTTGCTTAGAGGATTGGTAGATTTTTAAAATAAAATATACTACTACTACTACTGCTACAACTGCTTGGCCCATAGAGAAACGGAGAAGGAGCAGAGCATGTGGCCTTTCTCCCACTCACTCATAAGCTGGGTACTGAGCAGCGGGAAGTGCCACATTCCTCTCTGAAAACATGTTTGGGTTTAATGTAGGTACAGTTAATTTATATACACATATAAGTATCCTACCTTTTGTTCAAGGTGCCTATTTGCTCTGTACAGAGACCATTATAAATACAGAAAAGTGTTCATTGTTAAATGTGGCATGCTAAATGGCTTTGCTTCCTGGCAAAGCTCCAAACCATAATTATTAGGGGACTACAGCTGCTGAGAAATTCTTGGGTTACAGGAGGCTTTGATCCCATCCTCTCTTCTTCTCCCAACATGAATGAATTCCTACAGGTGTGGTTGCTGCTCAATGCTGGCACATTGGAGGTGCGGGTCAGGCCTGAATTTAACTGCAAGGTGACCAGGCACTTCTCACTTAGACCTCAACTATCAAGAGAAGGAAAGTTCTGCACTTCCTTTTTGCCTTGCTGAGACCCTGTAATTAAGAAGATATCCAAGATGAGTCTTACTTACGGAAGCTGGAATGCTGTGGTCTCTCACCTTCAGACCCCCCACACGCAGTGGGCATCCTTTTCACCTTCAGACCCCACACGCAGTGGGCATCTTTCTCACCTTCAGACCTCCCACACAGTAGGAAGTTTCTCACCTTCAGACCTCCCACACACAGTAGGAAGTTTCTCACCTTCAGATCCCACACACACAGTAGGAAGTTTCTCACCTTCAGATCCCATACACACAGTAGGAAGTTTCTTACCTTCAGACCCCCCCCCCACATACAGTGGGCAGCTTCCAGTGAAGTCTCTGCCCTAATGAGCTCTGTAGGGCTTTATTCAGGAGAAGGCCAAGGGCTTCCAATGGGTGAGGTGGTTATTTCATTCCAATCAAAGAGAGAGAACTGCTGTCAGATTCTCTAGGTAACATATCTGTTTGGTAAGCATGGTCCTCAAATTCACCCCAATGACTCCTTCAGAGGGTCAAAAAGACACCTTGCTGTCATCACAAACATCAAGTTACTACTAAAATACAGCAAGAAACTGAAGAGCAGATTAGTCTTTCAGTCCTTTAAACTCTTTCCTGCCTAAAAGAGACAGGAACAAGCACCCATAAGTCCCTAAATCCCCAAGAGACCTCCAAATTAATGTGCTAGGGATCCCTAACTTAGCAAATAAACAGGATTTTACAACAAATAGAAAATTGATGATTTTTTAGCATCAAGAAAATACTATGTAGCATTTGTTCACGAGTGGAACCCTAATCGACTTTTAAAGCAGATATTCTGTGAGGTTTATGGTGACACTGACGCCCATAGAATGATGCTGACGAGTTCAGACAGAAGTCACTTCTGATCCTAGGTCAGCATCCTCTCTGGGAGACAGCACTGCTCTGGAGAGCTCTCCTTTCCACATGGGAACCACAGAGGAGACAGCTCTGTGCACAGAGAGGATGGGCAGCAGAGTTCACGACAGTAAGTGGAAGGAAGCCAGCAGGTTCTAATGCACAAGGGTTTTCCAGAGTAGACTACCTGGGTTTTGGAGGAGCCAGAACAGGGAAGCAGAAGACTGAGGAATCTACCATAATCAGGAGAGGAACAGACTTCCTTAGTAACCTGGGCCTAGGAGGATTCTAAGGATTCTTCTCTGATCAGGGCAACTTAGTGCGAATCTCCCCTACCCATCACAGTCTATTTTATGCCTTCCTCCATCACAGTCTATGGCACCCCCTCCTCCCCATATCACAGTCTATGGCACCCCCTCCTCCCCCTCACAGTCTATGGCACCCCCTCCTCCCCATATCACAGTCTATGGCACCCCCTCCTCCCCCTCACAGTCTATGGCACCCCTCCTCCCCCTCACAGTCTATGGCACCCCCTCCTCCCCCTCACAGTCTATGCCACCCCCTCCTCCCCCTCACAGTCTATGGCACCCCCTACTCCCCCTCACAGTCTATGCCACCCCCTCCTCCCCCTCACAGTCTATGGCACCCCCTCCTTCCCATATCACAGTCTATGGCACCCCCTCCTCCCCCTCACAGTCTATGGCACCCCCTCCTCCCCCTCACAGTCTATGGCACCCCCTCCTCCCCATATCACAGTCTATGGCACCCCCTCCTCCCCCTCACAGTCTATGGCACCCCTCCTCCCCCTCACAGTCTATGGCACCCCCTCCTCCCCCTCACAGTCTATGCCACCCCCTCCTCCCCCTCACAGTCTATGGCACCCCCTACTCCCCCTCACAGTCTATGCCACCCCCTCCTCCCCCTCACAGTCTATGGCACCCCCTCCTTCCCATATCACAGTCTATGGCACCCCCTCCTCCCCCTCACAGTCTATGGCACCCCCTCCTCCCCCTCACAGTCTATGGCACCCCCTCCTCCCCCTCACAGTCTATGGCACCCCCTCCTTCCCATATCACAGTCTATGGCACCCCCTCCTCCCCCTCACAGTCTATGGCACCCCCTCCTCCCCCTCACAGTCTATGGCACCCCCTCCTCCCCCTCACAGTCTATGGCACCCCCTCCTCCCCCTCACAGTCTATGGCACCCCCTCCTTCCCATATCACAGTCTATGGCACCCCCTCCTCCCCCTCACAGTCTATGGCACCCCCTCCTCCCCCTCACAGTCTATGGCACCCCCTCCTCCCCCTCACAGTCTATGGCACCCCCTCCTCCCCCTCACAGTCTATGGCACCCCCTCCTCCCCATATCACAGTCTATGGCACCCTCTTCTCCCCCTCACAGTCTATGGCACCCCCTCCTCCCCCTCACAGTCTATGGCACCCCCTCCTCCCCCTCACAGTCTATGGCACCCCCTCCTCCCCCTCACAGTCTATGGCACCCCCTCCTCCCCCTCACAGTCTATGCCACCCCCTCCTCCTCAGTGGCATCTGTTGTAGGAGGATGCACATGAGCTTGCCCTGGATATAGGAGCCTTTCCTCCCTGCTCAAGGTGAAGGTCAATGATTCACATGGCTAAAAATGAACTGAAGGCCACCAATCAGAAACAGCAACTTGCTTTCTAAAAGTTAAATTCCCCTGTTAACACAAAACCTTACTTAGTAATTGTAACTGGCACTCAAGTATATATACACTTTAATTGCCAGTGAGAGCAAAATGAAGAAAGTTAAGAGGTCAGGGTGGGGAAAGTCACAGAGAAACAGAGGCCCCCAGGCAGGAATGGGGGAGGTTCTGGGGCCTTGACAATGTCTTAGTGTTCTGATACCACTATGGGCCTTTACTCGGAAGCTTCCAGAGAGAAGGGGAGCTGGGTTAAATATAGGACACTGAGCTTCTTCATCTGAATTTTAGGTAAACAATGAATTATGACTGTTTAAATATGCCCAAATAATGCCAGGGACATACTTTTCACTAGATGGTTACCCGATTTTCAAGTTTAACTGTGTGTTTTGTATTTTTATTCAACAAACCTGGCAGTCCTCCATTAAAGATGCAAACACTCTGAGCTACAGTCACAATGACCAGGGCAGTCCTGACTCTGAGGGTCAGAGATGATGTTTATGAGAGAGTGGAGCCTTTTACTAAGACTTTTTGCTAAACTGTGGTGAAATCAAGAGTTGGGATGGGGTTGGGATGGGTTACAAACCTCCCACCATGGTCCTCTCTGTCAGCTCTTGGTCTCTGAGACTCTTCTCTTCAGCTGAGACTATTCTGCCTCTGTCCCTGCCAAGAGGTTACAGAAACTAAATCAAACTCCACAGGCCTTCCACTGGAGGGAACATGGCCTGTGGGAAGCTTCCAGAAGGTTCTGGAGGTTCCATGGTAAGAAGTAAGGTTGTGGGAGCACAAAGAAATCCTCAACACTAAAACAAAATATTGTCCCTAAGTCTTAGCATGTTCAAAAAGGAATTTTAAATTCAGTTTAGCCATCACACAGCTTCCTGAGCAGAATGACTAAGCTGACTTCACCAGTCAGAGAAAGAAGGGAAGAGGCTGCTCCATTAAACATGGCAAGTTCACTTGGCACTTGCTGAGGCCTCACAGTGATAGTGGCAGAGATCACCACAATTTGTTAAGTGGTCAAAAAAGGCTGGCTTGAGACTAAAACAAAGACTTGATACTTTGAGACCATGAGTCCCAAAGTCCAGGGAGTCTTCATTCATGGCTGCCGGCTAGGGAAACCTAGCAAGATTACACATCACAATTAGCTATAACTACTCAACCCTGTGCTGACTGCAGACTGAATGCACACCTTAACTATATGTGTGTTCACATACTCCTTGCTAGGTCCCTGCAGTTGGAGGGGACTGAAATGTATAATATAGCTTCCTAGATGTACAAATCCTGGCTATCCAGGAACTTGCTCTGTTGACCAGGCTGGCCTTGAACTCACAGAGACACACCTGCCTCTGCCTCCCAAGTACTAGGCCCAGCTTACTTTTCTTTAATTAAAAAAAAAAGAATTGTATTTTATTTATTTTGTGAGCATATGTGGATATGTGTGTACAAGTGTGTATATGTGCCATATGCATGTGTGTGAAAGTTGGAGGGAGCTTGTGGGAATCCGTTCTGTCCTTCTATCATTTGGGTCCCAGGATCAAATTCAGCTTGTCAGGTTTCTATCATTTGGGTCCCAGGATCAAATCCAGCTTGTCAGGTTTGTCGGCAAATGCCTTTACCCACTGAGCTACCTCACTGGCTCCTATTCCTTCTTTATTTGAGACTTGTTATTTAGCCCAGGCCATCCTTGAACTTGTGACCATTCTCCTGCTTGAGTGTTGGAATTACAGGCATGTACCACAATGCTCAGCATGTTCTGCTCCTTTCCCCAAGCTGCATTATCTCATGGTGCCTTTGCATGCTAATTCATATGCATCTACCCCATCATGTTTACCTTCTGCCATGGATGAAGGGATTAAAATTTATTTAATTCTTTGGTGTACACTTGGGTTGTTTTATCTAAACAATATTAAAGGACATAAACTCACAGATATGTCCTTACACATGTATGCAGCTATCTCTTTATTTCTATAGATAAATTGCTAAACGTTTGAGTCCCGGCTCAGTTGGCTTATACAATGTAAATTCCCAGAAATACTATTACATGGCCTTTAGAAATAAGCCCATCTTCAGTTCACCTGGGTCTGGCTATGCTTGCTCCTGCACAACTGTAGCAATCTGGGAGAACACAATCTTTTCATGTTGTGCCAGTGACACACGGGGAACTAGCAGGGCACTGCTGTTCTAGTTGGATGAGAACTTTCTATCATTTGTATTGCTCATATCTAGTTCTTCTACAAGGAGATTCATTTTACTGTCTATCTTTCTCCTTTAGAGGATGTATGTATGTGTAAAGGTCAGAGATTGATGTCAGATGTCTTCCTCTATTGCTCTCCACCTTTTTAATAATGTGATGTGTGTGTGTGTGTGTGTGCGCGCGCGCGCGCATACGTGTGGGCATATGCATGCCTTGGTGAATGTGTGGAGGTCCAAGGACAACTTACAGGAGTGAATTCCCTCCTTCTACAATGTGTGTCCCAGGGATTAAACTCAGGCAGTTAAGCTTGGTGGCAAGTGCCTTTACCTGCTGACATCTTGACAGACCCACCTTAGTTTTTGAGGCAGAATCTCTCATCTCTCAGTGAACCTGGAGCTCACCAACTGGCCACAAAGGCCCTTGATGTGGGAATCCCCTTTGTGTGCTGTGATTACCATTAATGAATAAAGAAACTGCTTTGGACCTATAGCAGGGCAGAACTTAGGTAGACAGGGAAAACTAAACTGAATGCTGTTAGAAAGAAGGGCAGAGTCAGAGAGATGCCAGGGAGCAGTGGCCAGAGTCAGACATGCTGGAAACTTTGCAGGTAAGCCACTGCCACGTGGCAATACACAGATTAATGGAGATGGGTTAAATTCATATGTAAGAGTTAGCCAATAAGGAGCTAGAGCTAATGGGTCGAGCAGTGATTTAAATAATATGATTTCTGTGTGATATTTCGGGGCTGAGCAGCCAGGAACTAACTAGTGGCTTCCTCTAACAGATCCTGGGATCCACCTACCTCCACCTCTTCAGGGCTGGTATTACAGGTGGATACTGCCATGCCTGTCTTTTTACCTGAGTTCTGGGGATCTGAATTCAGGCTCTCATGCCTACACAGCAAACGCATTATTGACTGAGCCATCTACCTACTCTCTTAATGAATCTCTATCTTTTTCATTTATTAACTTTTTAAAGATGACATCTTTGTATATTTTGTGTAACAACTGTCTGATAGATCACAAGTGTTTCCCCTAAGAAGAGCTCCATGTATTTAAACCTCATTGTTTGAGATGAGGTCCTACCCTCTTGCCCAGATTAGCTTTAAACTCCTGGGGCTCAGGTAGTCTTTCAGCCTAAGAATCCCAAGAACTGGTATAGGTTCCTTATACTGTGTCTGCTCACCTATTTCAATATTGATGGTATTTTCATCTATTTGGGGTCAAAGGAATCTTTAATTTTGTGTATGTACTCGCATGCCACAGCACATGTGTGGAGGTCAGAGATCAGAGGGCCTTGGGGGCTGGTCCTCATCTTCCACAGTGCTTTTGCCTTGCTGCCTGCCACTGTGGATGGCAGCCTAGCTGGCCCATGAACTTCTGGGGAGTCTCTTGTAAGGAGCGGCGGGCTGCGTTCCTGCCACTGGCTCCTGGGAGATATGAATAATTTGCATTGGTATGGATTTTCAGGTCAATTTTGTTATATGTATATGTATTTCTGATCTTGATTGAGGTATTGTGGTTGTGCAGTTCATTTAAAAAATGTAATGTATAATTAGGAAATATAGGTTGTTAATGGATAATCATCGATAATAGTCCAGCTTGTAGTCATGTTAGTTAGATTTTCTGGATATATAGAGATATATTTCAATTAGATAGACATTCTTCATATCTTTCAAAGACTACAGAATATGGCATTTTAAATGTTTTAATAACTTAAGATTTTTCATGACAATGAGACACGTCTGCTCCTGGCAGCACCAATCTACTTCGAGAGGAAGATGGGCATTGAAGAGGCTCCTTATGGAGTTTGATAGCCATTTGGGCAAGAAACTGCTCTTGCCTAGACTGTTGCATAAACTGGACACAGAGAAACCACAGAGAGAGGACTGCTAAACTTGCCTAAAGGTGAGATGGTCTTTCGGGGTTCCTGAATTATGAAAGAGTCTGTGAGACATTCTGCAGGACATAGCAGAAAGTGACTGAACTGTCTTTAAAATTTCCTGCTTCATGGAAGAGTCTGCTGGATACTATGGGCCTGAAGGCCAAAGATAGATGCCCCAACCGTACAGAGTAACTTTGGGTGACTGTCCAGGCAGTGAGATGTCTCTGTCATTTCTAGAGTTTTGAAAGATGCTTATTTCTTGTTTAATTAGGTAATATTATATCCTTCTGGAGTCTGATGGAATTAAAGAATAGATAGATAGTTATAGTTATAGTTTCCCATTGTTATTATAAAAGATAAAATAGACACAAATATTCTAACTGTAATTCTTGCTTTATAACTGTTTTGTTATATGTAATTTTACTATGTTAAAATGAAAGCCTTTCTTTTTTGTTTAAACAGAAAAAGGGGAAATGATGTAGGTGGGTCTTCTTTCTATGTGTTTCTTTCATTGGCTAATTAATAAAGAAACTGCTTAGCCTGATAGGTCAGAACATAGGTGGGTGGAGTAGAGAGAACAGAATGCTGGGAAGAAGGGAAGTGAGGCAGATGCTATAGCTCTCCTCTCCAAGATGGACACAGGTACGATCCTTCCGGTAAGCCACCACCTTGTGGTGCTACACAGATTAATAGAAATGGGTTAATCAAGATGTGAGAGTTAGCAAATAAGAGGCTAGAGCTAATGGCCAAGCAGTGTTTAAAAGAATACAGTTTCCATGTAATTATTTTGGGTAAAGCTAGCTGGTGGCCGGGAGCTGGGTGGCAGGAACACAGCCCGCCGCTCCTTACTATAGTCTCTTGTCTCGGCTTGGTATCTCACCACAGGAGCATGTGCTACCTTGCCTGTGTCCAGGGTTCCAGGGATGTGAACTCAGGTCCTCATGTTTGTGTGGCACACACTTTATTCACTGAGTCATCTCCCAGCCCCTAATTTTTGTTTTGTTTTTGGAATAGTATATTTAGCAGGTTTTCTTAACTATCTGACGGTACTCAGCTATATTTAGGTTCTTGTTCACTCACTCTGGGTGCTGGAGAATGAGCCAGGGCTTCAGGTGTGCCGGGCAAACACTCCACCACTAAGCCATACTCTCTATTTCTTATCTTTACTCAGGTTCTCAGTGCGCTTGCAATTTCCTCAGAAGGTAACGAAGGAAGAATCCAACTTTATGAACTGAAAGCTACAATATAAATTGTGCCAATGTCCTGTGGCGGTTTAAATGGGTGTTATTTATAGAGTGCTTCAGTGTTCAGTCTACAGCTCTCACCACGGCCTGCTCCTCTCTAGAGCACCTACCCATGGCAGAACACAAAGCAGATGAATATCGTTCCAGACTTACAAAAGTACACATTTATTTATAATATCTACTACTGTTACATCTTAAAGTGGGATCATTCCACATGTTGCCAGTCCCCTTTCCCTTCTAAATGACTAGTGTTTCTCAGAAATGTCAATGGTATTTTACCTTTTTGTTTTGAGACAGGGTTTCATTCCTGTAGTCCACCCTGGCCTTGAACTCTTGGTCCTCCTACCTCAGTCTCACACACGTACATGATTTGTTTTGTTTTGGAGAGAGTGACAGCCATCTCACGACACCATGTAAAACCTTAGAGCGAATGCCCTTCCTTTAGTATCTTCCTGATATGGACCTCCCACCATTACCAACTTCAACTACCAGAATTAAAAGAAGTTCAGCTGAGTGTGGCGGCTCATGTCTCTAATCCCAGTACTGGGAAAGGTGAGGCAAGAGGTTCACCATGAGTCTGACGGCAGCCTGGATTATGCAGTGAGTTCCAAGCTACTGGGGCTACAGGGTGAGGTTGTGTCTTGAAGAACAAAGCAAAAGGCTGGAGAGATGACTCAGCGTAAGGGCAATGGCTGCTCTCTCAGAGGACCCAGGTTCAGTTTTAGCACCCACACAGCGTACCTCAGTTACAGGGGATCCCGAACCCTCTTCTGGCCACCACAGGAACCAGGCATGCAATGCAGTGAACTTAAATACATGCAGGCAAAAATACCCATACACATTAAAAAAAAAAGAGAGAAAGAAACTTTTAAAATCAGAAACAAAAACCAAAATAAGGGCTGACAACTTGAGTTTGGTTGCCAGGACCCATAGGTTGGAAGGTGAAAACACACCTGCAGGATGCTCTCTGACCTCCTAGAGTGTGCCCTTGCACACTCTACTCTCTCTAACATATGCATGGATATGCACACACAATAAGCGTAATAAAAATTAAAACAAAGTAACGACAAAGATCTCAGGAGACAATGAAGATTTTAAGAGATGCTTGTTGTGGCTGAGTTTTCTGAGCCCAGAAATATATATGTATACTGTCACTGGTCACGCTTCAGCAATTCTCTGAGTATTGCAAGCTCAGACTGAGTCAGTGTGATACCGTAACCTTGCGGCTTTTTAGCCCTGCTTGCCACTGTCACCCCTAGCATGGAGGACCTCACAAATAGTAGTGGTGTCTCCTGGCATTCAAACTTCTCTTGGAAGCTAGTAAAGCGATGCCTCACACCTTTCATCCTACTTAGTGTAAGAGTCCTCATTGTTGTCTAGGTTCTCTGGGATTGTGGTTTGTAGGCTGGCTTTCTTTGCTTTATGTTTAAAAACCACCTATGAGTGAGTACATGTGATAGTTATCTTTCTGTGTTTGGGTCACCTCACTCAAAATAATGTTTTCTAGCTTCATCCATTTTCCTGCAAAAGTCAAGTTGTCATTATTTTTTTCTGCGGTGTAGTACTTCATTGTGTAAATGTACCACATTTTCTTTATCCATTTTTTGATTGAGGGGCATTTAGGTTGTTTCCAGGGTCTGACTATGACAAACAAACCTGCTATGATCATAGTTGAGTACATGTCCTTGTGGGACGATTGAACATCCTTTGGATATATACCCAGAAGTGGGATTACTGGGTCTTAAGGAAGGTTGTTTCCTAATTTTCTGAGAAATCGCCACACTGACATCCAAAGGGGTTGTACCAGCTTGTATTCCCACCAGCAATGCAGAAGTGTTCCCTTTTCCTCACAACCTCTCCAGTATAAGTTGTCATCAGTGTTTTCAGTGTTTCTGATCTTGGCCATTCTTACCAGTGTAAGATGGAATCTTAGAGTTGTTTTGATTTGCATTTTCTGATGACTAAGGATGTTGAACATTTCCTTACATGTCTTTCAGCCATTTTAGATTTCTCTGTTGAGAGTTCTCTGTTTAGGTCTATACTCCATTTTTTTTTATTGGATTATGTGTTCTTTTGGTGTCCAATTTCTTGAGTTCTTTGTATATTTTGTAGATCAGATTTCTGTCTGATGTGGGGTTAGTGAAGATCTTTTCCCATTCTGTAGGCTGTCGTTTTCTCTTGTTGACCATGTCCATTGCTTTACAGAAGCTTTTCAGTTTCAGGAGGTCCCATTTATTAATTGTTTCTCTCAGTGTCTGTGGTGATGGGGTTATACTTAGGAAGTGGTTCACTGTGTCAATGCGTTCAAGTGTACTTCCCACTTTCTCTTCTATAAGGTTCAGTATAGCTGGCTTTATGTTGAGGTTTTGATCCATTTGGACTTGAGTTTTGTGCATGGTGATAGGTATGGGTCTATTTTCATTCTTGTACATGTTGATATCCAATTATGCCAGCACCACTTGTTAAATATGCTTTCTTTTTCCTTTTGATATTTTTTGCTTCTTTGTCAAAAATCAGGTGGTGGATTAATATCTGAATCTTCTATTCGGTTCCATTGGTCCTCCTGTCTGTTCTTATGCCAATACCAGGCTGTTTTCAGTACTGTAGCTGAGTTTGAAGTCAGGGATTGTGATACCTCCAGAAATTCTTTTATTGTACAGGATTGTTTTGGCTATCCTGAGTTTTTTGCTTTTCCATATGAGGTTGAGTCTTTGAAGAATTTTGCTGGGATTTTGATGAGCATTGAGTTGAATCTGTTACTTTCTCTTTTAAAATTTTTTTTATTTTTCATATGTGGGTATTTGCCTGTGTACATGTCTATGTACCATATATGCCCGGTACCAGAGGAGGCCAGAAGAGGGAATCAGTACCTCCTGGATATAGGTGTTTTGAGAATTGAACCCAGGTCTTCTGAAGAACAGCAACGGTCTTGACCACTGCGCCATCTCTCCAGCCTTATTTACTTTCTATAAGCATTGTAAAGGGCAATACATCGCTCTGTGATCTATGAAGTCATACTGCAATCACCATCTTATGCCTACCATCTGAAACATAATCTCTTCTTTCTGCTGCTGTTTACCTGGAATAGTTCTGGGCATCCCTTTGTTTCCAGAGACTGTGTTATTTAAGGATCATCTCTTTATCAAAATGACTGAAAGGTACATGTGTTCCCTTTAGAAAGATTAAGTCTAGGTAATGTGCCCAGCACATTTATTTGTACACTTTGCAGTTAAGTATGATTATGTGGGGCTGGAGTAATGGCTCAGCAATTAAGAGCACTAGCTGCTCTTCCAGAGGATTTGAGTTCAATTCCCAGCAACCACATGGCAGTTCACAACTGCCTCTAACTCCAGTCCAGGGCATCTGACATTCTCACACAGACATACATGCAGGCAAAATATCAATGCACATAAAAGAAAAATAAATAAGTCATTTAAAAAAAGTATCACTATGTTATTAAGTGGTAGCTGATAAAGTAAGTGAAGTGTACCACAGAACTCTGGGAGAATCCCCACAAGGGGAAAAATCATGCTCTCTGATGTTCTTTCTTTTCATGTGCAATGACTGTCATGATGAAGGTTTCCAGCAGCCATACTGGTCCAGGGAAGGGGATGCTACATGCCAGAAGAGTGAGGCGAAGACAGAGAAGGTGTGGGTTCCTCCTTTCAGAAAGCTGTCACTCGGCCCTGACTTCCTCATAGTGAATCATTATTTGGTTTGTCAATTACATGCAGATATCAGGATTACTAAATACTCTATTAGATTTTGCCTTTTAAAAAGTGCTGTACCTGATGGTCCATGCCTGTTGAAATAGGAGCGGCGGGGCTGCGTCCCTGGCACCTGGCCGCCCCCACGGCTAGCTTTACCCAAAATAATTACACGGAAACTGTATTCTTTTAAACACCGCTTGGCCCATTTCTATCTAGCCTCTTCTAGGTTAGCTCTCGCACCTGGACTAGCCTATTTCTAATAATCTGCTGTAGCCCACGAGCTGGCTTACCAGGAATGATCTTAACCTGCATATGCCTGGGGTAGAAGAATCATGGCGACTCTCTGACTCAGCTTTTTTCTCCCAGCCTTCCGTTCTGTTTACTCCACCCACCTAAGGGTGGGCCTATCAAATGGGCCTATCAGTTTCTTTATTGCTTAACCAATGAAATCAACAGATTGATATATGACACTCCCACATCACATGCCTGTAATTCAAGTTGTTCAGGAAGCTGAGGTAGAGGGATCAACCACAAGTTTAAGGCCTGCTTGGTCTACAGTGAGTGCCAACTAAGTTTAAGACCTTGTCTCAAGATGAAAAGTAAAAAGAATCCTGGAGTAGAGCTCAGTGGTGGAGCCCTTGTTAAGAATGCATGAGAACCCATATTTGATCCTCGATAAGAACAATAAAAGTCCCCAACCAGTAGGGGGGCAAACGTTATTGTCATTCTTTCCATCATTTTCCTAAAGTCTAAATTCTCTTATCCAATGTAATAGCAGTTACTTTAAAGGGCTGGAGAGATGGCTCAATGGTTAAGAGCTCATACTGCTCTAGCATAGGACTTCGGTTTGGTTCCTGGCCTGCATCAGCTGCTCACAGCTGCCTGTAATCCAGTTCCAAGGGATCTGGTACCTCTTCTGCCTCCATATGTATTTACCCATGTGCTCGTGCACACGCACACAGGTGAGTACATACACACACACCATACACACACATTCTTTCTCTCAAAAATATTTTTAAAGGCATAGCAAATCTGATAAACACTTATTTTCTAAGATCACTACTCCACTGTTTTTGAGACAGGGTCTGGTATAGCCAAGGCTGACTTTGAATTCCCTATGTAGCAAAACCGATCCTCTTATCTCTACTTTACAAGGGCTGGAATTACAGGCATTCTCCACTACATCGAACCTGGAGCATCTTCTTAGGGTCTTGCCACATTCTTTCTACCGCATGAAAAGAACCTTTACATTGCTGTTCTCTCCTTCTGGTCACCAATGCTAGAGTGTTATCTGAGGTTGGAAAGGCAGCATGTGGGCTCTGGGGACATGGCTCAGTTGGTGCAGTTTTGCCACATAAGCCTGAGAACAGAGTTTGGATCCCTGGCACCCATATAGAATGCTGGGTGCAGTAGCATCTGCCTGAAATCCTAGAGCTGGGAGGCAGACATGAGGCTTCCTGGCTAGCCAGTCTAGCTGAATGGGGGAGCTCCAGTTTCAGTGAGGGACCCTGTCTCAAAAAACAAGGTGGAGCATGACTGAGGAAGATACGCAGTGTCTGCTCCCCATAGGCACATATACACACGGTACCACCCCCTCAAAAGACAGAAAGAGTGTTGGCCATGGTGCACACACCTTTAATCCCAGAGGCAGCTGGATCTCCTTTAGTTTGAGATCCCAACCAGTAGGGATCTACATCAGAAGTTCCAGACCAGCCGGGACTACAAAGAGAGACCTTGTCCAAGAAAACAACAAACAAACAAACAAAACCCAAACAAGCAAACACACAAAGAGCAGTCCTGGGTTGGCACCTCCTCTCCCAGTTTTCTTCTCCTTCCTGCCTGCTCCCTACTCACCCTCCCTTCACCTCTGCTCCTGCTGACGGAGACGAACTCTAGTGAGCTACATCTGCCATATATTGATTCTGAGCATGCCTTGCATTATAAACAGCATTCTTGTCTCCTCAAATCTCCCAGCCCATCAAGTCCACCACTGTAAAACACTAATAGTGAGTTTAATTCCCTGTTTTCCATGGGGAGAGACAGCCCCATCTGAGGCAAATCCTGTGACCAGCTCCTTTTCTCCCCAGATGGCTGGCCTTGAATCTAGCAGGCTGTGTCATTGGGCATCTTGCCTACTGGGTACTTACTTTAAAAAAATGTCTGTGGTTTCTGGGGAATGGATGTTGTGAAATGGAGTAAAAAGAACTTGAAGTCTGAAACTAGTGAACTTTTCCCTACCCCTCACATGTGAGTAATGACTTGCTGATGGAAGCGGCTTTTTCAAAGATGAAAAACAACTAAGATTTATGGACAGGTCTGTTAAGAAAAAAAAAAAAAAGAAGGCCATCACTGCTTGTAGCCAGGGTAGAAAGGTCAGGCTATTCCCAGATCTGCTCTAGGTTGGTAGCTAGGGTGGGCAGGCAGGGAATGGGAAGAGAGAAGACAAGAGACTAGGGTGGGTGCAGAATGTAGGCAGGCTGGCCTGTTGGGAGACTTCCTGTGGACACTGAGTTTTATGCCAGTGTGAACATAACCCCTACATACAGCACAGGGTGGCCAGTGAAAGCCCGTGCTCTCTTCAGGGCCACGCTGCACACAGTCTGCGGGGAGATGGGTATGGCTGACTGGATGGATGGAGAAGGAGGGGCATCTTCTCAGAAAGAGAATTCTGCTTCTGAGGGTTCTGTCCTCTCACTGTGTCACCAGAAGAATATCCCCGCCAATTTCTCAGAGTCAAATCAAATTTTTGGCCAGAAGCTACTCATGTTTGGGTCTACCACTTACTTCTAACTCCTGGAGGAGAGAGAGGGAAATGATGGACTAAGGTGCTGGGTGCAGTGTCACACTGCACGTGACAACCTCCTGAGCCTTCTGGGTGTAGAGTCAATGATTTCAAGTGTGGACTTTATAACTACATCTTCAAAGGATGAAAATAGAGTGTGGACTATCAAACAGGCCCCCACCACTCCACAGGCTCGAGCAGCCAGAGGAACTACATCATCAGGGCCTGGTGGCAAGGCTTGTAACACCAGGGAGCTTCACTCTCTGATATGACAGGGCCGAGTACCTGGAGAGCCTGGCCAACCCTGCCTTCAAGGCTCATTCTGGCTTACAAGGGGCCACTGGATTTACTGGGAGGCTAGGCAGGAAACCTGACCACCTTGACTCCAGACTCATCTTCCTCTCCAAAACCAGAGCACTGCAGAAGCCAGGACATGAGTAGCTGTATGTAGCCATTCTATGTGCCAATGTGCCAGCTAACTTCCTGGTGCTGGAAGCTTCTGTCCTTAAAAAGCTCTTGCTTTGGGTGAGTTGATGAGAAACACCAGAATTGAAGGCGGGGTGACCAAAGAAGACAGAGTGCTGAGGTCTGAAAGGCCATGTGGAAAAGGAGGTCCAAGGAGCTGGATGGGCCTTAAGATCCCAAAACAATTACTTATTCAGGCTGACCCAGCATAGCCCAGGGCAGTACTCACACAGGAATGAAGTGGGTACAGGCAATAGGAATCTATAAGAAACTGGGACTCTTATTTGCCCCTTCTTGGGTCTTTCCAAAGTATGACTCTGCCATGTCCCTCCCACGCCACCACCTAATTCATTCTGTTTATAATCAGTTCTAACTACATGGTGACGTGACTGCAAGGCTTGTGTGCTTGTCTTCTAACCAAGCCTTTGCATTCTAGGTGGTGGGTGGGGCCTGAGAAGTGGAACCATATTCACATTTATAAAGATGCTGATAATTTTCCAGTCAAAATTCTTAATTATTTCCCTTTCTCGTAAGCTTGGCTGTGTGAGTTACTAAGAGAAAAGACAGCATGGATGCAAGTGAGGTAAAATCTGCTGTCTGCGAATGGCTCCCAATTGCCGAGGCCAGGGGCTCAGTATTATGCATGTCTGAGGCCCCAGCTGCGAGTCTATGTGCAGCTGTCTCTCCTCAGAACCAGACCGCTGTGAGGACACGGGGTCCCACGTGAGAAGTGGGCATCTATCTTCTAAGCTCACCTCCCCATCACAGGGAGAAACAGACATTTTAGCTGAGCATGCGGGCAGTGAGCTCAGTCTGACAACCCTGGGCCTCTAGCTGAGACCAGTAGAGCGCGAGCTGGTCCATGACTGATGTGGGGTGGGGGTGACGTAACTCCTACAATGGCCCGCCCTTCCTAGTCACCAGACTGTGCCTATGCAAGTGGGGCGGGACCTCCCACCTTGGACCAAAGAGGGGCAGCACATATTGACACTCCAGCAGTAGGAAAGAAGGTGTGGGTCCCTTGATGACAGGACCACCACAGCAGTTGCTGGGTCACCTGTGTTAGGGAGAGAATCCCCTGACTCGGTCTCTGTGTTGCAGACACCAGATCCACACCTACTAAAACACCAGTTAAGTGGTTTCATACTTGAAACTGCAGTTCATTTCTTTCTTTTTTTAAAAAATATTTATTTATTATATATACAATATGCTGTCTGTGTGTATGCCTGAAGGCCAGAAGAGGGCACCAGACCTCATTACAGATGGTTGTGAGCCACCATGTGGTTGCTGGGAATTGAACTCAGGACCTTTGGAAGAGCAGGCAATACTCTTAACCTCTGAGCCATCTCTCCAGCCCCCTGCAGTCCATTTCGACATGGCTCATTGGCTCTACTCTCATGCTCTCGCTACCTCTGCTGGAGATGTGCGAGGCAGGCAAGATCAAAGTGGAAAAGAGGAGCAGAGAGAAGAGAAGGTCAGGCTTTTGATTCTCACCACGTAGCTCTAGCTGGTCTGGAATTCAGAGATTCGCCTGCCTCTGTTTCCCAAGTGCTGGGAATAAACATGTGCCACCACACCCAGCTTAGAAATTCACTTTGGCAAGCTCCATCAGTACACTCAAGGTATCTCGCCCTTTTAGACATGCAGGACACTAGCTGCTTCGGAGAGCTGGCTAAAGCCCAGCCCCTGGACACCTATCCTCTCCAGTGACCATACATAGAGACACATCCAAACTGCTGTCCTGTGCTCTTTACAACACGGTACTGCCCGAATGCACACGTACTCCCAGCATGGGTCCATGCTTCCTCCCCAAGCAATCACAGCTACAGGCACTTTCCATTCTGTTCTGCTTTGAAGAGCTCTCGTCAGTCAAAAAAGGGCATAAGGAGCAAGAAAGTCCACAGCAGGACATCTGAGAAGAGGATCTGGAGGGTTTTATGGGTAGGACAAGTGTTTTCCAGAGCGCAGACGGCACTCTTTACTCTCACTCAGATAATGGTAGGATGCTAAAGAGTAAGGGGCTTCAGTATGGCCTATGCAGGGTCCACTCCTGGGCTTAGCTCTTGCCTCGCCAACCCTCAGGCTACACTGTGTTGCAACAGCACGGCCTGGACAACTGTATGGTAGTTAGTGTTGGGAGAAGGTATCTGGGGCTGAACCAGTGCAGGGGGCCAAGGACACGTATCTGCTCCATGCAATGTTCAGGGATTGAGGAGAAATCGAGGAAAAGCTGCTCACCAGCAGGCTCCTTAGTCACCTAGCCAAACCAGGAGTGAATGAGACCAAAGCCTATCTCCTTCACCATAATTCCCTCACTCGGCTGAGGTTCACAGAGAAAAGGCTTGGGAGATGGCATAGTCAGTAAGTGCTTCTTACACAAACATGAGAATCTCCAGTTTGATCCCCAGAACTTACGTGAAAAAGCTGAGCATAGCAGCACACAGCTATGATCCTGGCACTGGGGGCTTGAGAGAGACAAATCCCTGGGGCTCACTCCTAGTCTAGCCTAGTCAAGTAAGTCCCATGCTTGTGAAAGACTGTGTGAAAAGTAAGTGTAGATGCTCCTGTGTCTGCAAACGAATGAACACACGTGCACAGGAGCAGAAGCTTGCTCCAGTGAACACAGAAATGCTGCATCCTCTGTAGCCCTAACGCGGCAAGTGAAGGCTCCCACATAGAAGGGAAGCCAGACAAGGAGGGATGAGCCACAAGAAGTGACCACCAGGCACAGATACCCTTTGCTAACTGGGACAGTGAGACCCTACCAGCCGCGGCAGCACCAGATGGCTTAAGCCCTAGACTGTGTGGGCTTATCGCCACCCACAGAGGTCAGTCACCTCAGGGTCAGTGAGATTGGCTGTCAGGAACATATGAGTGGAGGCAAAATAATGCAAAAACGGCCCTCATTTCCTCGAAAGGAGCTTGTTGTCGTCTCTCTGGGGCTTAGTCATTGGGAGGCCATGGAAACAATCCTATCACCCCAGTAACAAGGCTCAGCCAGAGTACTCACAGGCACCTGCAACCTGTTCCCAGGTATAAAGACGCGAGTGTTAGTTTGTACCTGTTTTGTATAGCATGGGAACCAGCTGCTGGTGACGCACTGATTGAACACAAGTGTGCGTCAGGAGCCCAGGCTCCCTGAGAACAGTGACAGATGGGACAGGCAATGTGGTCTGTAGTCACTGGAGCTCCACTGTGAGAGTCTTCTACAGGTGATTCAGGGAAGTGGTGGAGCCTCCAGCTGACCTTGACCAGATGTCTGTGACTTGAAGAAATGAATGAGGACACAGAGAGCATTACTTGCCTGGCAAACTGTAATTCCTACTTTCCTGTGTCTCCTCCCCCAGAGTCCCCTGACAACAGAAGGGAACACCCTGATGGCAATGGAGCAGGTCAGAGCTGGCCTTGGGGTGGGGCTATGCGAAGGGAGATGCTGGCTTCATAGAGCACTCTTCTTCCACCAGAGCTGCTGGAGTTCCACCAAACTCTCTTGCAGGCAGCATTTCCTTCCCTGCATCTCAGCTCACTTGTGCTAGGAGTCTGCACTGGCCTCAGAGGTCACACCAACATATTTCTGTCCCTTTTTCCACGAGAATACAGGTGTCTGGGAGGTAGAGTGAAGTGCTTCCCTGGGCTCTGTAAGGTGTGATATGGCCTTTAGATCCCTTATCTGTAGAGCACAGCTAAAACCTTCCATCCCTGTGTGACTCCCTCCCTCTAGGAAGAGACTGGGAGGACAGGGACCCATCAGTCTTTGGTTAAAGACCTCCTCCCATCTCTCAAATGCTAATTCTCCCCTTTGTCTCAGCTCTAGGTCCCCAATCTACTTTCTTAGCATATACCTTTAGTGTCTTTTATCACACATGATAATGGTATTTGGACATGGTGACACACACCTAAAATCCCAGCATTCTGGAGGAGGAGGGAAGAGAATCAAGAGTTCAAGGCCTTCCTGGGCTATACAGAGAACTTGAGGCCAGTCTGGATTACAAGAAAAATATCTCAAAACAGCAGAAACAAAGAAAATAAACCAACCATGGTCATTTAGAAAACTTCTAACGTCCCCTGAGCTCTCGGCTTCTACTTCCTAGACCTGTAGTCTGGTCTGGATCCCTCCCCCTGCCTCAGAAGAGGGTTTGAAAGGGCAAAGCTTCAGTCACCACAGGGTCCTGGCTTCAAGTCTGACTCTAGCTGTCATGGTCACAGGGCTCTGGACACACTATTTTACCACTCAAAACTTCTCTTGGCTTTTGAATGAAGACAAGCATAAATGCTCTCCCAGTGTGCAAGGCATCCAGAGGTAGAGACGGCTCAGGAAGAGGGGACTTGAGGGAGATGTTCTTCAATCACAGCAGCTGCCACTGCAGTCCCTCTAGGAGGATATGTGTGCCCTTAGTCCCTAAGCTGGGCCTTCCCAGGATGTGTGGTCATAAATTAAACTTTTACTCAAGAACTTCCATCCTGGTGCTGAAGAGAGGCCGTAGTGTTTAAATGCACTGGGTGTTTTTATCCAGGATATTATTTATCTATTTATAAATAAATATTTACTTTAAAATTTTATTTTATTCTTATCTATATGGATTTTTTAAAAAAGACTTATTTATTTATTATGTATACAACATTCTGCCTCGATGTATGCCCGCACGCCAGAGGAGGGCGCCAGATCTCAGTACAGATGGTTGTGAGCCACCATGTGGTTGCTGGGAACTGAACTCAGGACCTCCGGAAGAGCAGTCAGTGCTCTTAACCTCTGAGCCATCTCTCCAGCCCTCTATATGGATTTTTGCCTGTGTGTATATCTGTACACCGTGTGTATGTAGCACTCTTAGAAGCTAGCAGAGGGTGTCTGGATCTCCTGGAATGGAGTTACAGTGTAGGTACTGGGAACTGAACCCTGGTCCTCTGGAAGAGCACTTAAGCCCTGAGCCATCTCTCCATCCTCATAAATAAATCTTAAAAATCTATCCTGCTTGAGAAAGGAGGGGATGACAAGGGCGAGAACAAGTGAATCTAGATCTGCCGTAGGCCTGGATGGAACAGATTCTCAACCAGTTAGTGTTTTTAGGAAGCAGTAGAGCCTAACGTAGCTTACAGAATCTGCTAGGATTGGGCTCTCCCACTTCAACACAACTTTTTTTCTCTTTCCTTTTTCTTTCTTGAGATAGGATTTCTCTACATAGCTTGTTCTAGAAGTCACTGTGCAGATCAGGCTGATCTCAAACTCAGAGTCCCATAGAACAATTTTTTAATAACTTAGAATCCAAAAGGCTTTAGATCCATCCCTCCCACATCAGGCCAGTTTTGAAAACGCCAAATCCTTAGTTTTGAACTATTTTGACTCATTCACTCATTTATTCAACTGATTATACCGTGATTTTTAGTAGATGCCAGGTTCTAAAAATCATGAAGGGAAAAACAATAACAAAGAATCAGGACCAATAAGATTGCTTCGTGGGTAAAGTACCTGCTGCCATGCTTGATGACTTGAGTTTGATCCCGTTAAAAACGGACTCCTGCAAAGTTCTCTGACCTCCACCATGTATGCTATGGCATGCTTGTGTACACACCCACAGACAAAATAAAACATAAAAAAGCACTACTCTTTGGGAAGTGTTGTTCTGCTGGAGGGAGTCAAAATACCAAGAACTACAGACTGTAGAGAACGAGGGCGGTGGGGTGAAGTGCACAGCACAGTCTGGGCAGCCAGTTAGCCAGCCTGCTGTGGAGTTGATGTTGAGGCTGAGGCAGGAATGGGATCAGTGGGTAGGCAGGTACAGGAAGGAGGGAAGTCCAGTTCAGGACGAGCAGCCTGTGCAGAGCTGTGGTGACCAGAACAGGAGAGAGAGGCAAGAGAGGCATGGGGGCAGGAGGGCTTTTGGCATTGCTTGGGGGGCTTGGGTCTTAGAATATGGGAAGTGGCTAAGGGAGCAGCAGCATGGATGGCTCTGCCATGGTGAGGGGCACCGTGGACAGTGTGGGAGAGGAGCAGGCCCAAAGCTCAGGCTAATGGATCTGAAGAAGTCTAAGGGGAGAAGGTGGGGAGAGAACAGCACATGAAGTAAGACTGAGGATTCGGGCTTTGCGAGTGCTTGCTGAACGGTGGCCATGGTTGACCTAAGGGTTTCTTGCTTTGCACGTGAGGGTGGAGGCCAGGTGTATTGGATTTCATATAAACTGGATTATAGATGGTAGTGAGTCTCCTGGCTTGGATGCTGGGAACCGAATTCAGATCCTCTTTGGGTGTAATATGCGCTCTTAACCTACGAGCCGCCTCTCCAGCCCCTGGTCCCTCCCTGAAAAAGACTGATGGATCACACACGGGACTAAACTCGCAAGGGTTTTTAGAGACAGTGCACCTGAGCAGAGTAGGAATAACCTACGGGAAGGCAGAGGGAGGAGGGAAGAGATGCTTGGAGACCTCTTCTGGGCCCAACCCTGCAAAATGCCTGTGAGCTGGCAGGAAGGACACAAACAGGCCGACTAGTGTGCAGCCTTCAAAGGTTCTGGAGGTGGAGCTGCCTGTGACTCAGCATAAATCTCCAGAGGCCAGAGGCCCTGCTGACTGAGCTATCTCACCATGGACCCACTGTAAAATGTCACAGTGACCTAGTACTGTATCTCTTCACTCAGGCCTTCTTCCCTGATTGCTCAAGGGTTGGAACATATGAGGAGTGTTAAACCTTAGTTTATGCTGGCTCCCTGGCTTTATGTGGGTGACAATGGTGCACATATGTGTGTGTTAGGATGGTGATGGGAGAAGAGCATTTTGGGAGGAGTTGAGCAAGTGTTTTCCCCTCCTTCGTTGCCCAGGGCTACAGGGCTGTCTGGACTTGCTCTTTATAATGTCACCTGCCTATGTTCCAGTCTCAAACATTTACTTCTCATAGTTTCTGTATCTCACTTACGCTTCCATTCACTCTTCTGTTTCTCTGCCAAGGCTCACTATGATTCTAGTTTTATGTCATGCACAGGAGGCTCCTTCAGGGTCTCTCCTCTACCATCCCAGGCTAGTTCTCTGCTCCACAGTCTGAGGCCCGGGCCTCAGAGGTAGGCGGAAAGGGCTCAGGACATGGCTGGCAAATGCAGACAGCGAGTGAAGGAGGGGCTGCTACAGCTTGCATGCATCAGGACTGAAAGGGACTCGCTAGCTGCTTCTACTAGGGATGCCTGGCTCAGCTGCTGGTTTTAGAGTGCCGTTCTCAATCTCCACAGCAACTAAGGATTGACCGGGTGGAAGATCAAGCCATCAGTGAAACCTGAGCACTCACAGGAGACAACAGCTGGAGCTGGTGCACATCTAGAAGCCCAGTGCTCAGGAAGGAGACGCGGGGATCAAGAATGCAAGGTTAGCTTTTATAATTGGAGATCAGTCTGGGCTATAGGAGATCTCAAACAAACAAACAATCTCTATGCCTGGACAGAGCAACCCACAGCACGTAGGAAAAGGAAATGAAGGAAGAAAAGGAGCTAGGGTTATGGAGCTAGGGTTATTTGGGACGACACAATGACAGAGGTCGTAGGGTTCTTATGTGATTCTTGGTGGATTAGGAGGGTTAGACCAGGACCAGAGCTCCAAGAGGTAGAGATAAAAGTTGTTACATCTGTCTGTTTATATATTCTTTGTCCTCTCCTCTGAGACAGGGTTTCTCTGTGTGTAACACTGGCTTTCCTATAACTTGCTCTGTAGATCAGGCTGGCCTCAAACTCACAGAGATCTGCCTGTCTCTGTCTCCTGAATGCTGGGATTAAAGGCGTGCGTCACCACTAGCTAGAACTTGTTTTGTATGTCAGGCTGGCCTGCTGCCTCCTGAGCACTAGTGTGAAAGGCATGTGTCTCCATACCTGGCTCCTTCTTAAATCTTTTCTGTTTTTCTCATAAGTAAATTTCTACTTAGAAGTTGGCCTTCTTGAGCTCAAATACCGGATCCCTTGTTAAATACCTTTTCTTTCTTATCCTTTATCAAGGCAAATAGACTGCTGGTCATCAGAATTAACATTTTCTCAAAATCTCACATGTGGGTATAGAGAAAGCCCATCCCGACCAGGATCAAAGCCTGCCTAAAGCTGAGAGGGTAAACAGTGAACCAGTACAGCAGAGAAGGGCTCAGGAGGCCAGCCCTTGTGTGCTCCTGACCCATAGCCTCTCCAGCTTTTAGGAACCCTTGTTCTCACCCAGAATGCCATTTCCTAACTGGAGAACCACACAAACTTGTATTTTAAGCTGAAGTATTGTCCAGGTGTTTATTCCCATATGGAATCCCATGTTCAAAAGTCCAGTACAGAACACAAAACAGGTAAGTAGGCTGCTATGGTGGGGACCTGCAAAGTCGGCTCTATGTATCTTCTGCCAATGAACTAGAGCTCTTTCCCATGCATTTCAAGTCCTAATCAAGTCAGCAGAAGGGTAGGACCTCGTACCCCGCCATATAGACTACTCTAACTGTAAACTTCATTCCTCTTTGTGTTTGTTTTACAAGACAAGGTTTCTCTGTATAGTGCTAGTTGTCCTTGAACTCACGGAGACCCACCTGCCCCCGCTGGGACTAAAGGTCTGCACTACCATTACCCAGCTCATCCTTCTATTCTTAAGTCCCATGCAGGCCATTTCTTCTGTGTCCATTTATAGGCTGGGCATGACACAGAGGGGAAGGTGGAGGCTACAGGACCTCCCTTAAGTTTATTCCTGTGAGCCTGAAGGAGCTCCAGGCACTGCTACTGGCAACTGTGATGGAGTGACGCACAACAGCAGAAACCAGCAGGCAAAAGGTGACGATACCGTTACCGTCCCCATGAGAACTATTTGAGCACAGGGTTCTGTGTCCTTGCTCTTGTGTGCACTCTCCCACTCTCTCGCCCCCTCCCCCTTTCAATCGTGTATGGGTGTTTGGCCTGCATGTATGTCTGTGCACCTTGTAGAGGCCAGAAGAGGGTGTTGGAGTACCTGGAACTAAAGTTACAAATGGTTTTGAGCTGACATATGGGTTCTGGTAATTGAAGGTCCTCTGGAAGAGTCAGTGCTCTTAACCACTAAGCCACCTCTACCAGCATGCTGAGTTATTTCCTTTTGGTCTTTCAGAATCATTAATCAACTGTTTTCAAGACGTATTTATTTACTATGTATACAGTGTTCTTCTTGCACACCAGGAGAGGATACCAGATCTCATTATAGATGGTTGTGAGCCACCATGCGGTTGCTTGGAATTG
Source organism: Microtus pennsylvanicus (assembly GCF_037038515.1). Classification (NCBI taxonomy): domain Eukaryota; kingdom Metazoa; phylum Chordata; class Mammalia; order Rodentia; family Cricetidae; genus Microtus; species Microtus pennsylvanicus. The sequence continues at coordinate 31,923,111 of NC_134599.1, forward strand.
AATTCAGGACCTCTGGAAGAACAGCCAGTGTTCTTAACCTCCGAGCCATCTCTCCAGTCCCTCATAACCAAGTCTTACTACAAATCAACACATAAGCCCACTGTATGAAAGACATCAGAAGGTGCTGTGGTATGAGAAAGTAGATTTAATGCTTGTCCCTTCTGTAAGTTCAAGGCCATGTCAGGTGGACCAATGGTCAGCCTTGTGAAGAAGTAGCAGGGCTTCCGATAGTTGAACTGTGCTGTGGAACTTTGTTCCCAATGAATGTAAGGTCCCATCCTGCTCTCCTGTTTCTACAGCTTAAGAATACTTTGTCCCCTATCACAATGCCTTGTGGCTTCTGAGTGTTTTGAGGTTAGTGGTAGTTCAGACTTGCTCTGTATCAGTCCAGAGGCACAGGCAGGAATCTCCCTTGGATGCCTTGAAACCTTGAATTCATCCCATGTTTTCTTTCTCTCCACTTCCTACAAGCAGCAACCCCCAATTCTTTTGAGTTCCCTAGATCTCACAAGTCAATCTTTTTCTATCCGCCCATCACCACCAAGGGCATTTTGTGAGAACTGTCTGGGCTGAGTCCCTCATTCATCTACAGTCCTGTTCCGTCTCATACACTTCCACATGTGCCTGTAACGGCACTTTCCTGTTGAAAACGCCCCGGAGACCTGACTGCCACCCTATTACTCAAAGTCATTCCTGCCCTTTCTAGACTGGTCCCTGCTCCTCTCTTGTCCCTCCTCAGTCTGGCTCTGCCTAGGGATGTCCATTTGCAACTCCAACCTTCCCAGACCCCTTCAGCTCCAGGTTTGGGCTCAGTGTTTCCTTCTGTGTCCAATGTTCTGCTCCCATTGGTATAACATGTGTCTCTTCCGTTGGATAGCTGCCTTCTCAAGATCATTCTGAGACCCAGCAGTAAGGATGAATGCAATGGGTGCTGTGAGAGAAAAGCTCTTCTGCATGCACCCAGCCCACATTCACTAGCAAGAGGCACGGGTGGCTCCTGGTTTCTTTCTTTCCTTAGAGGAAAAGTGAGAAATTATTTTATTACCATATATAGACAGGGTCTTTAAGCCCAGGTTGGCCTTGAACTCCCTATGTAACAGGATGAACTTAAACTTCTGATCCTCTTGCCTCTTCCTCCTGAGTGCTGGGATTTTAGTGTATGCCACCATGCCTGGTTTATATGGTGCTAGTGAGCAAACCCTGGGCCTTATGCATACTATGCAAGCATTCTATTGGCTGATCTGCATCTACAGCCCCTTGTTCTGCTTTTTTCTTTTAAATTGTGTGTGTGTGTGTGTCCATGAAGAGCAGAAGGCATCAGATCCCCCAGAGATGTAACGCACCCAATAGCGGTGCTTGAAACTGTAAGAGCAGTATGTACTCTTAACTGCTGAGCTATATTTCCAGGCCCTCCTGTGCTGTTTTTGAAACAAAGTCTTTTGTAGTCCAGGCCAACTTTGAACTTCCTATATAGCTGAGGCTGGCTTTGAACCCCTGATCCTCTTGCCTCTATCTCACAAATGCTAGGATTATAGACATGTGTTGCCATGGCTATAATAATTCTGACTCCTTCAAGAAGACCTTATGTAGTCATATCACTTAATCACTTTATTTTATTGTGGCATTATAGGTGCTGATTTGGGAAGCAAAATAAATGACATGCATTTTTATGAAATCCCAGATTTCATAAAATGACTGGGAACAGCTAACTAAATTAATTAAAGCTTAAGAAAATCAACCTGAGTTGGCATACACCAGTGTTTACAAATACTTGGGAGGTGGAGGCAGGAAAGGTCAGGGCCAGCCTGGGAATCATGACACCATGTCTCAAACAATCCAAAACAGAGAAGAAGAAAAAAAATCCAGCTGTTTAGTGGCTCTACATGTTATGAACCAGGCAGAAGAGACAAAATATAAGGGTGCTCCTTGGTCTGAATAAGGCCATCATGTAGTGACACTCCACATAGGATGCAATGCTGCTAAGATCTTTGAGTTATATGAATTTGACTCTTTCGTATACAGTATTCATTCAAAACTTTTAAGGAGGGATGTGGCAAGGCACTGTAATCTAATTTAAGGGAAAAAAGCCATCATAGAAACTGAATTCATTCATTTCCTCCACTCAGATTTTGGTAACTTAGGCTGGCCAAAAATGACCTTGAACTTCTGATCCTCCTGCCTCCATCTCCCAAGTGCTGGGACTATAAGCATGCACTACCATATATCTGGTTCATGGTGGCAATGGAACCCAGGACTTTGCACAATCTAGGTGAGCATTCTAGCCAACTGAGCCCAACTCCAGTCATCCTTCTCCCCCCCCCCCCCCCCCATATATCCCAGGTTGGCTTCAAACTTGATATGGGATTGAGAATGACCCTCAACTTCTGATCCTCCTGCCTGCACTCACAATGACAAGGGTAACCATTGCCATTTTCTGTAGTACTGGGGAACAAACCCGGGGTTTCATGTATGCTAGATAAGCTCTCTATTACCTGAGCTGCACCCATATCCCAGACATTTTTGGGGGGATATTTTATGTGTTATGAGTGTTTTGTCTGCATGCATGCATGAGCACCAAGTGCATGTCTACAGAGGTCGGACCAGGGAGTCAGGTACCCTGGAACTGGAGTTATAGATGGCTGTGAGCCACCACATGGGTGCTGGGAGTTGAACTTGGGTCTTCTACAATAGCAGCAGGTGCTCTTAATTGCTGAGTCATCTCTCCAGCCCCATAAATCAATCAAATGACCTATCAGTATTTATTATATTGGATTTTTTCAGTTGTAAAACTAGATTGTGAAATAAAACACATTTTATTTCAAAATATTTTCAGGAAGGATGCAAGTCTGGCAGTCCTCTTACATTTGCATACATAAGCTTCTCTTCTGAACATCCAGGGTATTAGTTAGCTCCAAGAGTTGTGTCTTGGCTACTTAATAGTTATCTATTTCCTAAGAGGGCAATATTCTCTTATAAAAGCATAGAACAGGTAACAAATCTAAGAAATCTAGTATCAACTTTACTGTACAGATGATAATACATTGTGGTATACCTTTTTCTCTGACCTTAAATTGTCCAATAATATATATACATGTATATATACACACAGATATGTACATACACATACACACACACACACACATATAACACATATATTCTATTTCCAAATACTCTCTCTCTAGTCTCTCTAGCCATAGCTGATCTGGCACTCACCATGTAAGCAGAACAGCTCTGACTGTCAGCAATCCTGCTTCTGCCTCCCAAGTGCATGAGCCACTATACTCAGCTTTTAAATCTTTTTTTTTCTTTTTTTTTAATACTTATTTATTTATTATGTATACAATGTTCTGTCTGTGTGTATGTCTGAAAGTCAGAAGAGGGCACCAGATCTCATTACAGATGGTTGAGCCACCATGTGGTTGCTGGGAATTGAACTCAGGACCTTTGGTAGAGCAGGCAATGCTCTTAACCACTTAGCCATCTCTCCAGCCCCCTAAATCTTTTTTATTGATCAAGATGAGGAACACAAAATTTGGTAAGTAGGCTTCCTTAAGGGGACTTATACAGGAGATTAAGATGCAGAAAGGATTAATATATAAAATTAGGATCTCTCTTTCTTATGAATTCAAGCTAGACGAATATGATAATATGTTTGTATTATAAATGAACTTGGAAAACTGAAAGAAAAAAAAAAGGAGAGCAAAGACTAAAAATTTAAAGGTAAGAGAAAACCGCTATCTGAATTCACTGCGAAATTCTTGTTTGCTCTCAGGCAGAGCAGGTCCCAGGAGAACACTGGCTATTAAACCTCCAAATATGCTGTGTACTTGCTGGACATTGCAAGCATCCCCCTAGGAGAAACTGTGTGTGAGATGGTGAGAGGGCTACCAATCCTCATGACCTGGGTTTGATCCCCAGGACCCACAGTGGAAGGAGAACCGACTCCTCCAAGTTATCTTCCATACACCCCACCCACCCCTGCTATGTAAGAAGAAAGACAAGCTTCATGGGAAAGGAGTGAAGCTGCAGGGAGGGATCATTCACATGGACGTGGTCTGCAGGTCGGTACTGGTGCGCAGAGTACTGGTGTACACCACTGTCGCTCCTCTTGGTGCTTCACTGAGAGGCCAAGTTGGTCCTGGCTAAACTGCCTTGGAGTGGCATAATGCAAGACTGTGCAAAAACTAGCTCCTTCCCTACATGCAAAGGAAAGTACACACAGTATAGCAGAGATCTCACTTCTCCAAAAGCTTGAATACTCCAGGAACCCTCCTGAGTACAGGCCAGCACAGTGCTTCAGAGAACAGCCCTTGCCATGGGGATACAGTTACAGATACTGGATGGCTCTGTCCTCTCCTGTTCAGCTGTCCCTGCACAGCTGTGACTCTCTGCCTCAGAATGACATTCATGCTTCTCATCAGGATGACTGGCCCAGAAATCTTCCTGCAACCCAGGCTGAAGCATTCCACATCCATAAAAATAGTCACTGTCCCAGATAATCAGCTCATTCAGAAGTATACAACCTTGCTTCCATCCTAACTTGCTTCCCATCTCTTACAGCTAGCAGACCATGTCCAACACTCAAGAGGAGTTCCCTTTGCTTCTTTTTTTTTAAATTTATTTATTTATTATGTATACAACATTCTGCCTTGATGTATGCCCGCACGCCAGAGCAGAGCGTACATCTCAGTACAGATGGTTGTGAGCCACCATGTGGTTGCTGGGAATTGAACTCAGGACCTCTGGAAGAGCAGCCAGTGCTCTTAACCTCTGAGCCATCTCTCCAGCCCCCTCCCTTTGCTTCTGTAACACTGAGATGACTTCAGGCCAGGGCTATAATGGTTATATAGTGAGTGAGTTTAGCACTGCCCATCCAGACCTCTTTATTTCTGCCTTACTCCTGTCTCTTGGGCTAATGTGGTTACCAAATAAGGAAGAAAGGCTCAGAAAGGCAAAACTTAAGTTACACATATGAAAACTCATGTAGGAACAAAATGACGGACCAGTGATTCCTGGCTTCTGTAACTATACAGATAATAAGATTTGGCCTTGTTTAAAACAGAGAACTGCAGCCAAGAAAGGATACTGCGTATTAAATTTCTACATTTGAAAACAACTTTCTCTAGGAGTTCTAAGTAGAGTCCGCAGAATATAGCTGGCAGATCAAATTTGGGAAGTGCCCTGCTTTTGTTCATTTTATTAGAATATAACTGTGCTCATTTGCCTATGGTTTCGGCAGGTTTCTCGTTACAATGATAATGTTGAGGAAGAGGCTGAATGGTTAGGCAAAACTTAAAATATTTACTATATGGCATCTTACAGATAAGCTTGCCAATCCTGGTCCTGGAGCAATAAAGTAAGAGACAAGGTCAAGAACAAGGTACCTGTTGACTGGCAAGTGTTTCCTTGTGACATGGCTGTTGTCACGATTTCTGTGGCTGCCTCTCTGACAGTTTGTTCCTCACTCTGCAGAAGGGTAAGGACACACCTCCAGAGAGAAAGTGTGTCCTGCAATTCTGTGAAGAAAACGAAAAGGCATTCATGTCATCTCCAGCATCTGACAAGCATGTAGTAACACTGCTTTAACCACGGGTGGGGGGAGGATGTTTGTGAAGAAGCAACAGCCATTCTTTTTTGGGAGGGGGTGTCACTGTAAGACAGGAAGACCTGAGCGTCAGAGCAACACTGGAACAGAGAGGACCCTGCTGGGGAAGCTTGGAAACTTTGTGTGTGTGTGTGTGTGTGTGTGAGGAAGAAGGGCAAGGTTTCCAGAAAGAGCAGACTATTCTACAAGATCCCAGGCAATTCTCTCCAGCGGCATGATTTATGCAGCAAGAATGTTTTTCACATTGTCAATCAGTACTCAGAAGGCATCTCTGTGATATCGAGGCCAGCTTGGCCTACATATAGAGTTCCAGGACAGCCAGGGCTATGTATTGAGACCCTGTTTGGGGGTGGGGTGGGATTGAAGGTTGGTGGCACATACTAGTAATCCCAGTCTTGGTTATGAAGTGAGTTGAGGGACAGCTTGAGCTACATGGTGAGACCTTATCTCAAAAAAAGAGTTCTTTTGCAGAAAGTAGTTCAGTGTGATTTGAGACAGTGAGAACTCACCAATTCTGAAAAGCAAAGTATCCATTAATACCATATCTAGGGGCAAGAATCAAAAGTAGGGAGGGCCCATGAAAAAGGGTCCATGTTACATGTCTCTGGGGCCTATTTTCTGCTGCCATTGCCATTGGCATGGGTTCTGCTAGTGACCATATGGAAATGCTATGGACAACAGGCAGAATCTGCTCTGCGGAGCGTCAAGGGCCATGAGATCTAGAATCCAGTCACAAATGAAGTTGGGCAGCTGCAGGGAGACACTGAAATGGGCTCCAGGGACAGAAAATAGGAGGGTGGAGAGAGGCAGGCAGTGTGAGCGCAGGCTGTGGAGCGTCCGTCTCATTAGAGGGCAAGGGCAGCACAGCACCCAGTGTGCCTTGAGAAGAGTCTGAGCCGAGGCCTCACCCTCTTTGCCGACGGCACCATCTGGAGTTCAGCTCTTCCCTGCTCCCAGATCATGCTTACTCCTCCTCAAAGACTCTATGTTCTTTTAATTTTTGAGACAGGGCTTCTAGCAGCCCACTGTACAGTCCTAGATTAGCCTCGAACTCCTGACACCTCCTGCTTCCACCTCCAAAGGCTGCCATTCCAGGTGTGCACTGCCAAAGAATCCATCTTGAGTTTTCCCATAACAAGGTCACTTGAACCTCTAAAGAATTTCCCTCTTCCATTTCAGGCTGGCCTGGAGTCTCTGGTGGCTTTTCTTCATGAGCTTCTGGGCCACTGGCCATCACTTGTATCTTTCCTTGTTTGTCATGCCATCCCTAGCACCAGCCACTAACACAAACCAAGACTCAATCCCACAAAAGAATTTCAGGTTGTTTTACAAGTCTTACTTGTTGTGAGTGACAACGTTACCAAATTTGTTCAGGAAAATATGCCCCTGTGCAGCAAAATGGTACTGACCTTACTGAGAGTGCATGAGACAGAAGAGGAAACACAGCACCTTTGAGAGATGGTTTACTGTGCTGTCTAAGCCAGTTTTACCAGCAGCAGCCGCTCAAGTAGCTAGGACTGCAGGCACAAACCACTGTGCCTGACCTAACTTAAAGTTTATTAGCCTTTTCTCCTATTGCTCTGGCTTCAATGATTAAACTGTAACCACAGGAGGGTCGCCGGTGATGTCACTTAGAAGAAAGAAGTAAAAGAACAGCAAGGAAAACTGCTCCCCAGACAGAGGCTGCACAGGTGGGCACTTCACAGGTGTAACTTCAATTTCAGTGTCCATCTAAAAACTGATTCTCCCCCTAACCCTGGAAATCTGTCACCATAACAATACTGAAAGTTCCTTGTGGGGCTGGGCCCTTGCCTGATTCTTGAGGGCCAAGCTTGAATGTAGTAAAGAGAAACAGAAAGTGACTTGTGGTCAGGAAGAGACAGGAAATGAGCACCCAGTGGTAATAAGACCACATGCAGAGGAGGACAGGTCTGTGCTGGAGTCTGGCTCTCTGCCCCTGGTTCTCCTTTAATTAAACCCTATGTTTATCAATTGAAACAAACTCCAAAGCAACACAATAAAAACATTAAATACACCCCCACCCCACCCATTGTCTTTGTCTTCAGAAGTTTTCCTCAGATTTCATTTTCTTTAGCATCTCTGGCATGAAGCTAAACCTAGCTACTGCTCTCCAGGCATAAGAGTGGCAGTGAGGGGAGGAACCAGTTTAGAAGCCAGCTCAGAGCTGCACATCCATTTGACTTTGGAATAGCACCTTTCATGTCCCAGGACTGATTTCAAGTCCAGTTCAGTAGTAAAGGGAACCATGGCCCCCTGGTGACATCAAAAAGAAGCCTGGCCCTTCTTAACCTCAGCAGCATGTTGTCCTGGGGAGCACTTCCCTACATCTTTTAAGGAAGTCCTGGCTTCTTGGAAGAGGAGAAGGTTGGGCTGAGTCTTGAAAAGCCAACAAGTCAGTCAGACAGAGTTTATTTCTAGATAGCTGCTTCCTACTGATGACAAACAGGCCAGAGGAAGGAGTGGCAGATGACAAGGCAGTAAGGTGGGCCAGGGATGAAACAGAAAAACACAAAGGAGTACAGAAAGGGCCTAGATTTAGGATTAAATTAGTGTTAAAGGATGTGTAGATTTAGCCTGGAGACAGTGGGAACCCACTCCAAGCTCCGCATCAGTGGAGCATGGAGGTCTACACTGATAATCCCAGTACTTGGGAGGCAAGACAGGGAATTTCTCAAGTTTGAGGTTCTCCTGGGCTATACAGTGACACTGTCTCAAATGAGAGTTTTTAATAATAGACTACCAAAAGGGTCAAATTTAAAAATAGGAAAGACTGCAAAGCTCATGGGTGTTCTGAAAAAATGTGCATGGGATGGCTTGGATGATAAGATTGAAGGGAACGAAGGCAAGCAGCTGTTGGTAAAGAGCCAGAATATGAACGAAGAGGACAGAACATCCTGGAAACATGTCAAAGTGTCACACATGCTGCCTCTGACAGTGTCCTTTCTGTTAGTCTGGAATATCCTCCTGGGTTAGCTGACCTGGGTGCAGTGGGCACCCCGCTTAGCACACTTACCGAGAATGGGCCGGGGACTAGTGAGGAACAGGGGTGCCGTGCATGTGAGGGCAGCAGCAGCAGCCAGTCTAGATGCAGTAGGAAGATGGTCTTCACAGGACCGGACAACCAGCTGGACCCACTGCCTCAGCTCAGAGGCTAGGGAATCCTTGTTCTGAGAACACAAAAGGAGATCATGAGTGATCCTCTACCTGCAGCCCCAGGAAACACCAGTGGCTCAGGGCTCTCTCTAAGCAAAGCCCCACTGGTTTTGATAATAAAAGCTTTATAGGTACATAATTCACAGACTTTTTCTAAAACTTTGGCACTTATATATATATCTGTGAAACACCTGTGATACTCTGACTTGTATGTGCTTTGGGTGATGTTTGGGTCAACAGATCAAGGGTTCTAATCTTTTATCTATTCCTTTTCATGGTCAAATAATATTCTACTCTGAGTTTTGACACTTGGTTCATTTTTAGCTTTTGTACTCATGTCTCACTTTCCCTGTAATGGAGATTCTCATTCCATGTGAACTACTTCCTGGTATGCTTTGGAGGTTTCCTCGAAGGGCATGCTGAAATCCAGCTGCTGCTGTGACATGTTATATGGGGCAAGGCGTTCTGAGCAGTGAGGAGAGTGGGACATCATGACATTAATGGATAAACGCTGTTATCTCCAGGCTGGGTGGCTCCTCATAGGAGTAACTCTGCCACACAAGCCAATTCTTCTGTTTGTCTGTCTGCCCCCTTTCTTCATGCCTTCTCACCTCGTGCCACACTCTGCCATGTCTGCAGCTATCAGGCAGTGAGAAGGCCTTCTCTGGAAAGCCTCAGAACGGGGAGAAGGAATGTCTTGTTCATGAAGCCCACCATCAGAGAACCAGAGGCAGTCTCCAAAACACTCCATCGAGGAGCTGAACCTCTCTGACTGCACCCAGAGAGCGCTGGGGCAGTGGCTCCGGAGATCTAAACTGAGGTTCTCAGCTGTTGATGCCAAAGCACAGTTCCCCCACAGAGCCCTGGCAATGTGTCCCTCCACGAAGGTCCACCGTTCTCTGGATTTTGCTCTCCTTAGAAAATACTTCCAGTTTCATGAGATAATACTTCAAGCTCCAAACAGCTACGCTGGAGGCAACTGGGGAAGAGCAGCCGCACGGTTTCTTCTGCTGTCCAGACGGCTCGCTGCCTTAAGACGGGTTTCCAGTGTTCTGCTGTGGCTGCTTGTTTCCTGAGACAGTTGTCTCTCTATGTAGCTGGGCTCACAACTGGGGCCCGTATGCCTCAGCCTTAGAAGTGCTGGGATTACAGGGGTGGGCTTTTGTTTGGTTGTAGTGCTAGGGAGGGAACCCAGGGCCTTGTGCATGCTAAGCAAATGCTCTTTTTTTTTACTTTACTGAGCTACAGTCCCAGACCTATTTATCTTTTAAGAAAATCCTGTCTTTCCATATTTCTCTTTACTTCCAAACACTGTTTTCTTCTATTTATTTTTAAAATTTTTATATCTCTGAGTGGCCTGTGACCTAAGTTTAGTCCTCCGTCATGCCTCTGAACGACAGAGCCAAGGAATCTGCTTCCTTGCTTGCTAATGCTAACATTGGGGCTTTTACCCTGACCCAGCCTTGGTCAATCTGATTTTTTTTTAATTATTTATTTATGTATCAGTGTTCTATCTACATGTATGCCTGCATACCAGAAGAAGGCATCAGAACTGTTGTGAGCTGTCATGTGGTTGCTGGGAACTGAACTTAGGACCTCTGGAAGAGCAGCCAGTGCTTTTAACCACTGAGCCATCTCTTCATCTCTCCAGGCAATCTGATCTTTAAAACTCGGGTTTCCAGAGTCTGCCAGTGACTCAGCACTCTCTTTCTCACACTAGTGAGCACTCAGATCTGTTCCTCTCTGCATCTGCAGCATCTCTGTCTCCACTAGCACAGTGAGGAAAGGTTTAATTGTACTGCAGATTGGCCATTGTTCGCCCACTACCTTGAGATGGTGCTGTCTTTCTTTTTTAAAAATCAAATGTGTTCTTTAAGAGTTTATACAAGCATATAGTGTATTCTTTTTTTTTTGATTATTTTTTTTTATTGATAAAAGAATAAAGGAAAAAAAAAACAAATTTCCACCTCCTCCCAGCCTCCCCTTTCCCTCCCCCTCCTCCCACTCTTCTCCCCCTCCTCCCACTCTTCTCCCCCTCCTCCCACCCCTCTCCCCTTCCCCCCACTCCTCTCCCCTGACTGCTCATATAGTGTATTCTTATTGCTGTTATTCTTCTCCCCTCTCCTCTCCCCTCTATCCCATAACCATGTTTTATTTGTGCCCCTGGGTTTCATTAGGACCATCTGTCTGCTGGAGTCTGGCAGGTTCACTAGTGCTTACATAACTTAAAATGATTGTTCTCTCAGAACTAGTAGCCTATGATTCAAGGGGCAGAGTCCCTCCCCTATCCATGACTGACTGTCAGGAGGACCTATGTTGTGCAGGCCTAGAATAAGTGACACTGATGTGTCCTGTCTAGAGGATGGGATTTCACTGCCCTTTTCCTCATCTCTCAGCTCTTAAATTCTTTTTTGTCTCCTCTTCCACAGTGTTTCCTGAGCCTAGGTACACATACACCCAGGTATGTATGTATGTATGTATGTATGTATGTATGTATGTATGTCTCACAGCATTTTCCCAGGAAGCTTATTTAGTTCCATTTCACCTTCAAAGGGCATGTGGGACAGGAAGGGCATACGTGGGACTTGGTTCAGATACAGCTCATTCATACGGCAGGCAGGGTATTTCAGCCTGTGCAATACATGATCATACTTAGCTCATTAAGTTGTAATCCTAAAGATTCTTGATTTGACAGCTTATTCCCCCCCACCTTTAAAAGATTTATTTATTTATTATATATAGTGTTCTACCAGAAGAGGGCACAAGATCTCATTACAGATGGCTGTGAGCCATCATGTGGTTGCTGGGAATTGAACTCAGAACCTCTGGAAGAGCAGCCAGTGCTCTAACCACTGAGTCATCTCTCCAGCCTGACAGCTTATTCCCTCTTAAACAGAGTCTAGCTACAGAAATGGGAGAAAGCAATGGGCATATATGTGCTGGGGAGGGCTTCACCCTCAGAGGCTCTAGTCAAAAATGCCTAAAACGAGAGAAAAGGAAGCATGTGTTCTGAGATTTTGCAAGAGATTCCCAAAGTAAAACTCCAGTACAAGTAACATTTCTGTTGAGTTCCTGTGGTTCTGCCCGAGACGCTCCCTTTCACTGCCAGCCTCTGGGTAAGAAGCCAGGCATCAGCACAGGGACAGAGTCAGCCTCACCTCCTCACATGTCTGCACGTGGTACGCAATGACTTTGGAGGCAAGCTTCAGAGCGACACTCTGGATTTCAGATCTGGAAAATAAAAGAAAATTAAAATACACACACACACACACACACACACACCCTCACAGATCCTCAACAGTTACCACATACACAAGCCAAGTTAAACATCCGAGATAAGACAGGCTCTTGTGTAACCCAAACTAGCCTCAAACTCACTATGTAGGCAAGGCTGACTTTGAATTTCTGATCCTCTGACCTCCACCTCCTTTGTGCTGGGATTACAGTTATGTGGCTACCACACTGGCTTTTGTGGTGCTGGGAATCAAGTTCAGGGCTTTGTTGATGCTAGATTAACAACTAATCAACCTATATTTAACATACTTTACGCACAAACGTTTACAGATATAGTCTGTAACTTTTGCAGATGTAAATTCTTTATCTGACTGCACAACTTCTTGTATCCTTTGGTTACTAGTGAGAAAACTTGATGCTCTTCTACTGGAGTTTAGAATACAGCTCCCAGGCTGAAGCTGAGAAAGAAACTCAGTATCTGAGCCCTCAAGGGAAGACAGTGAGCAGGCTCTCTCATGGGGACTTGAAGGGGTATACAGTCCACCAAGACTGCACAGGAGCACGGGGACAAACCTGTCATTGGAAGCAATATCCATAGTCCAGATCAGGAACTCCTTTGTGGAGAGGTGAACACAGCATTCTGTCTGGGGAAGCCATTCACTGGGGTTCATATGATAGAGAATCTTCAGGACCTGAGTCAAATCCAAGAAAACAAGGTAAAGAAATACACTGGGAAAAGTCTTGTGGTACTACTGTTTATAACAACAAGGAGTGGAATCTATTTTCAAAAGGTCCCAGAAGATACTGATTTCTTATTTCCTCCGTAACATCTTTGAGAAACTGAGGGAGGGCAGAGCAATGACAAGCTTGAGGGTCCCTGGTTCCTGACACCAGCACAAGAAGCCTATATGGTCTCACACACGCTAGACTGAACCAGATTCCCTTTCTCTTTGCACTTCTTAGCTTTGGGACAGAAAATCACTAAATGCTCTGAACTCACTCTGTAGCCCAGAGAGGCCCCAGCCTCCTGAGATGCCAAGCCTGGAAATCTTTCATTTTGACCAGGCTTTCCAGGTAGCCATCTGCCTGGAATTAGGTGTATCAGTTAAGTTAACCTCTGAGATGTGTCCCAGCCAATGGAGGCCAGGGTGACATCAGTTGTTTCTCATGACCATTCTCCATGGTCTTTCACTGCACTTGGAGCTTCCTGGTTTGACTGGTCTAGCTAGTCAGCTTTCCCCAGGGATCTCATCTTTACCCAAGTGCTGGCATTATAGGTGAGCTGCCATGACTAGCTGGCATTTACATGGGTTCTCATGTTTGTGTGGCGAGCACCAAACCAATGTGGGACACAGAGGGGTGTCAATGCAGCAGAGATTCTACCCGGCAGAAACATCCTGGGTGGTTTTCCTTCATCGCCAACAGCAGGAACTCTTCTCCCATACTACATAGCAAGGGATGTGGTCCCTTCTCTTCCAGTTCGGAGGATGTTGCCCTTTCCAGCAGGGTTTCCAGGGTTAACAAGCGCACTTCAGAAAAGGAAGACTCCAGAAGCCGAGGGAAAGAGAGAGGAACAGGAACCGCCTGTCCTTCAGCCTCAGCCAGCGATGCCCACACTTCAGGGATGGCGAGTTTGGTAAGGCTCTGCAGGTACTGAGGCAGGCCTGGCACCTTGAAGGTCCAGGGGAACCCTGTAACTAGCTCTGATCCCAAGACAATTCTTCTCACATCATCCCAGAGGCCAAGACTCTCCAAAGCTAGAAAGCAAGCAAAAAAGACAAAATAAACAAACAAACAAAAACAGGGAGAAAAAAGTAATATTTTCATTTGGTTTTCCAGGCAAGGATACAGGAAAGTGGGAGGCATCACAGAAAATGAACTCCTGCGCCCCTTCTGGACACTCAATAAATGCAGACCAGTGACCTGCTCTGGAAAGTGCCCAAGGAAAAGTCCAAGCTTCCTGCAGGACTCGGGTCCCTGAAAAGCACCAGAGGCTCGTGGCGCATGCTGTGGTGACCTGATGTTCACAAGACAGCACACTTCATTGTCAGCACAACTAACAATGTCAGTTTGTCAAACGATTTTTCTAGAACTCCACTCACTGGCCTAATTCTGCTCTCCCGATGACAGTCCTGTAGGCATCTGCCCACCATTATTTTACTCTCTCTGTTTTCTTCATCGTTATGGACTTCTCTTCCTGTTCCAGCTGTACTGCTATAGGCAGATCTCCCCCTCTCTGAACTTGGATCACAGAGTAGTCTTATGCTCTGCATTATCTATCCAGTAGGGCCATTATCCTCCCTTGATCTGGACAACAGGCTACTAGACTTCCTGTTGGATCCTGATGCAGTCAGTAGAAAGCTTCCCTCCTCTTATTTGACTATGGAGAGGGGAGCTGTCTTGTACTTGGAACTTATGGTCAACTTGTTTTCTTTATTGGGTTTAATCCCTCTTAAACCTTGTCTACCTGTTAAGTTTTATGTTCAAATCCCAGCACCCACATGGCGGCTCACAACTGTCTGTAACTCCAGTTCTACGGGGTCCAACACCCTCACACAGAATATATACAGGCAAAGCACCAGTGTATGGTAATAAATATTTTTTAAAAATTTTATGTGATGCATGTTTTGTCTGAGTATTCATGCACTACATGTGCCAGAAAAGGGTGCTGGATTTTCTGGAAGTGGAGTTATAGATGGCTGTGAGCCACCATGTAGGTTCTGAACCCAGGTCTTCTTTAGGAACAGCCAGCACTCTTAACTACCAAGCTGTCTCTTCAGTCCCTACCTATTGTTTCTTGAGAAAAGGTCTCAACTAGCCTTGAATTCACTGTTTACCCAAGGATGACTTGCTGTGTAGACCAGGCTGTATTTGTTTGTATAACAGTTCTGGCTGTCCTGGAACTCGCTATGTAGACCAGGTTGTATTTGTTTGCATTTTTATTTTTTATTTCTTATTTTTATTATTCTTTTTAAATTTTCCATTGGGGGGACACTACAAGGGTAAAGGGTGGATATAGAGAGGCTGGGAAATGAGTGGGATTGGGGTGCATGGTGTGAAATTCCCAAAGAATCAATAAAAAATTATGTTAATAAAAAAACCCTGAAAAGCCTATTGTCCTAAAATTTCTAGTGACTCATAGGAGTCAGTTGTTGAGTATTTATGCATTATGTTCTGTTGGGTTATTATAAAATACTGTATACCTATTATTTAACATTATAAATAAGAATTGCTTTCAAAATTGACACTGTTGGATGTTTCTCTATCCATTTAACAACTTATGAATTGATGTGGGAGTTCCTTCTGTATATGTGTCTTGCTTTTCTGGGTTGATGAATAAAGCTGTTTTGGCCAATGGCTTAGCAAAGTAAAGCCAGGTGGGAAATCTAAACACACACACACACACACACACACACACACACACACACACAAAGAGAGAGAGAATACGTGGAGTCAAGGTGATGCCATGTAGCTACACAAGAAGCAAGAAGTAACAAACCACGAGTCTCATGGTGTAATATAAAATAATAAAAATGGGTTAATTTAAGATATGAGTTAGTTAATATGAAGTGTGAGTTAACAGGCTAAAGACTATGTGGTTACTACTAAGCCTCAGAGTGGTTATTTCATAAGTGGCTTTGGGAACAGGCGGGCCGAGAGAAACCAATGCAGAGGACCAGTGGGGTGGAGAATATTTGTAGTTACAATGAATATTGTTCTGTTTTTACAGAGGAGTCAAGAGAAGAGACGTTAGGTAATGTGTTGGTTAGTCTTATGTCACTTGACACAGGCTACAGTCACTGGGAAGGAGGAACCACAAGTGAGAAAATGCATCTGTAAAATCTGGCTTAATAATTTCTTAATTAGCCGGGTGGAGGTGGCGCACGCCTTTAATCCCAGCATTCGGGAGGCAGAGGCAGGCGGATCTCTGTGAGTTCGAGGACAGCCTAGTCTAGAAGACCTAGTTCCAGGACAGGAACCAAAAGCTACAGAGAAACCCTGTCTCAAAAAAAAAAATATTTTCTTAATTAGGGCCCACCCACTGAGGGTGGTGCCATGCCTGGGTTGGTGGTCCTCAAAGAAACCAGGCTGAGCAACCCATGAGGAGCAAGCCAGGAAGCAGCACTCCTCTATAGCCTCAGCCTCCAGGTTCCTGTACTGTTTGAACTCCTGTCCTGACTCCCTTCAATGATGAACAGTGATGTGGAAGTGTAACTCAAATAAACACAGCAATAGTAACCCAACTAAGACAGATAAAGAGAGCATAAAAGCTGGAAGAAAAGATCAAAAAGAATGCAATAGTTATTACTGAGAAAAGTTTTAAAATGCCATTCAGGAGCTGTAGAGATGGCTCAATGGTTAAAGCACTTGCTGTTCTTGCAGAGACCTGAGTCCAGTTTTCAGCACTCACATCACATCCCCTGGAGGTGGATCTGACACCTTCTTTTAGCTTCTGCAGGCAACACGTATGCTGACACAGACACACAGACACAGACATAAATTTTAAAAAAGATAAACTAACTCTTTGTTGAAAAGAAGCTCTGCTGGGAGAGCTAGGTGAGAACAGATGGAAGGAGATCTAGGACCGTCCAAGGCTCTGTTTCACGTCTGTACCATGAGGCACAAAGGCATCAAGCTATGCTCAAGCCACACTTTTCCCAGACTGTGGGTTAGAATAGAATACTATGTTGTGCAACAACTGTGACACAAAGGGATACACCAGAGCTAAGTTTTCCTTTCAAGCTTCATTTCACTTATTATCACAATGGGGGTGGAAATGCATGGCACATCCTCGGAGCCAGAGGACAACCGTGTGGAGTTGATTCTTGCCTTTCACATTTATGTGGGTTCCTGAGATTGGACTCAGGTTTGAGTGACAGGCACCTTTATCATCTCTGGCCCCAGCAGAATAGCTGAATAGCTGAAACATAAGTGTGCCTCCCCTGGAGGGATCAGTCTTATTCTATTTTTAGCTAATTAAACAATTAATGAATTAATTTCTGAGACATGGTCTCAGGTAGTCCATCCTGGCCTTGAATTTGCTACACATTTTAAGATGGCCCTGAACTGCTGATCCTCCAAATCCTCTGATGCTGGGGTTGCAGGCTGGCAGCACCACACCTGGGCTACACGGTGCTAGAGCTTGAGGGGGCTTTAGGCATGCCAGACAAACATTCTATAAACTGAGGTTTAGTTCAAGCACTAGGTTTTGGAGACAGATTATCCCTAAAAGGTCCTGGTTGGCCTAGACCTTGGTATGTGTGCATTTATGGCAATTTTCCGCTTCAGCCTCCCAGTTGCTAAGATCACATGTGTGAGCCACCATGCCTGGTCAAGCCACAGACCCAGTTCTCACTGAGGAAGTCACACCTCTAGCCCTTATAGGTGCTGCTGCAGCTGCTGCTGCTCCAGACATTTTGAAAACCACAGCCCGTGCGCGCACACACACATGGATCCTAGCAGGTTTGGATTCAGCTGGTTTCAGGTTGTACAGGTTACTGCCTTGTCAAGATGCTGACAGGTGGTCCTGTGTTGTGTCCCAGCTGAGAGGCACACTCGGGAGAACTCTCCCAGGGTTGGCTGGGTTATGAATTGTGTAGACAGGAATTACAGCTCTCAGCAAAGTGCAGCTGATGCTAGCTTGGTACTTCCCAGAAGGGAAGAGGAAAGGCATTCATTGTGGTGTATTTTCTCTTTAGGGAAGTCACAAAGGAAGGTGTTACTAAGAATTCAGAAGACTGAGTGAGCATGATCAAATGCTGCTGCTGGCAGGCACTGGGGCAGTGGGGCCTTCTACAGTGTAGACACTGGCTTGCCACATACACTTTTTTTCTTGGCCTCCTAGGATTCAGATGTAGCAGTGAGTTAAAAAGACCAGCCTCGGCTTGCATGGAGGTCCTGTGGGTGGAAACTATAGAAATCGCCCCCACTGTGCTCCAGAACTGAGTGGGGGTGGCTCAAGGAGGAAAAGGAGGCTGGAGGGAGGAGTGTCCAAGTTTTTAATAAGAGCAATTGCAGAGATAACACAGAATTCCTTCCCTACAGTGGTTCTCAGCCTGTGTCTTCACCGTCTGAGCAGGTCTCAGGTCCCAGGCTGGGGAATTCAGTCTTACCTTGCACCCAGAACAATGATGCCTAAAATTAGCCTAGAACCTCAAATCTGCCATTCCTAACTAGCCGAGAAAGGGATGCTGATGCTGACCAGGCTGCTGATAGGTAATTTAGCAGCAGCATCTTAAGCAAGTTTGAAGGAAGAGCTAATCTTAGCTGTAGGCTTGTAGACGATCAAAAGGCCTGAGCCACTCATACAGATTTATCAAAATGCCCCTGAGACAGGTGTCCCTATGCTGCCCAGGTTGGCCTCAAACTCCTTGTTCAGTTTCTCAAGTAGCCACGACTATAGTTGTACACCACTGCACAGGCCTCAAAGCTGCTTTTCACAAGTCAGTATAAAGCCAAATATAGTACTACACATCTGTAACCTCAGTATTTGGGAAGCTGAGACAAGATCATGACTTCAAGGTCAGCCTGAGCTACATGGGAACAACTTGTCTTAAATGTATGTGTGGATATTATATATGTGCCACATGCACACACACGTGTTACACACACGCACACACGCGCGCGCACACACACCCCTCACTTGGTAGAGTGTATGGTACTATGTATGAAGCCCCACATTCAAGCCTTCTACCTGAAACCCAAATTGAAGACACATATTAGTTTTAACAAGGGTATTCTGAAAAAACTGGCTGATATCACTGCCACATAATTATGGATACAATGGGGTTACGATATAAAGATATTTAATTTGAGGGGGTAAGAGATGAAGAGAGTGAAGGAAGGACAGGAGAAAGGGAGGAGGGAGAGAATGAGAATATATACAATTAAAGGTGAGACCCAACTCTCTAAGTCTCCTCAAATTTTAGTTGCTTACCCTAAAGCTTCTGATCCAGTAAGACCCTGCAAACTGTTTTCTAGCAATTTCCCATGCACTGATGATGCTGTGGTATGGCAGGGACCACATGCACTTTATCTCAGCCCATCTGAGGTCATCTGCTCTTCTTGGTGTCAACACTTGCCCTGTTCAAAGGAATTCTGGTGTCTAAATGATGTCGCTCTGGCAGTGTTTCCCCATCAGGAGTCAACCCTTGCTCTAGTTCTCAGCCACAGAGCTCCATAACATACATAGTTCCTGGTCTTCACTGTAATACCATTCAACAAAATTCCCAATAGTCCTGTGCTGAGTTGTCAAAATGACAAAGGCAAAGAAGGAAAAGCTGGACAGGCCTGGAGTGAGGTTTTCTTGGTCCTGGCAGAGATGGTTACTGGGGAGTCATAGCAGCCTACTGGCAAGCTGCAATCCAGAGGCATGGATGGGAAAGGATCCTCCTCTTCCAGACAGAAAAACACCAGCCAATAGAACTGAGTGGCCAATGAGCAGATCACAATGAAACTCACTATGACACTTTGGGGCCTCACCTGCCACTGAGACTCAGGCTCTTAATCTATCCAACCTTACATATGCTGCTCCCACAACCTCAAATGAGTGATTCTCTTTCAAATTTTGCAAAGGCCCCGAATTCTCTGACGCTACTAGGTTGATACAAGTCTGTAGATATGTTGAGGGTATGACTGTTGGGAGGGTGGTGCATGAGGCCCTGCATTCGATCCCCAGTACTATATAAACTGGGTGTGGTAGTCTACTCCTGTACTCTCAGTACTGGAGAGATGGAGGCAGAAGGATCATTAAATCCAAAGTCACTTGGCTACATAGTGGGTTCAAGTGCATCCTGGGATACACAAGACCACCCTCCCCCATACACACACACATAAAAAGGTGGCAGACATAATTGTCCTAAGCTTTCTCCCAGCATCCCTTAAAGGAGGGGCTAAGAAAGTCTCAATGTGCAGTGGGATGTCCTACCTTCTCTCAGGTCAGCAAGGTCTACAATCTGGGCCAAATGAAGTTCTTCTGTGAAATGACTCTAAAAATAATCAGCTGATAATTTGTACTCTGTGAATGTTAATGTCTTGTTATGCAACTTCTCAGTAAAAAAAAAATGATACTTGTACAGAACAGGAAACCATAGGAACTACAACAACAACAAAATCAACTGATTTATTAATTCTTGGCTTCTCCTTATCAAAGGGAAATTCCATCCTCCTTTCTAACCCTGCCTCTCCCAGTAAACTGTGATCCTGACCCCAGAGGCCCTTCCAGTCACAGATATGGAAAAGGACCTGGGAGAGGACTTGGAGATAGGCTTCCTTGAACTGGTCCTGCTGTTATTTTCTTGTTCAATTTTGTTTCTAGTTCTCTGACCCTTCAAAGACATATACAGAGGTATGCCCCCATCACATCCATGGCCCTCTGATAATATTGCCTTTCCCTCATGTTCTGGCTGCTTTTTTTTTTTTTTAAATCAACTTGTCACAAGCTAGAGTCAACAGAGAGAAGGGAACCTCAACTGAAAAAAAAATGTCTCCATAAGATCCAGTCTAGGCAAGCCTTTAGGGCATTTTCTTAATTAGCAATTGATGGAGGAAGGTCCAGCCCATTGTGGGTGGGGCCATTCCTGAGCTGGTGGTCCTGGATTCTATAAGAAAGCAGACAGAGCAAGCCTTGGGGAGCAGGTCAGTAGGCAGCACTGCTCCATGGCTTCTGCATCAGCTCCTGGCTCCAGGTTCCTGCCCTGACTTCCTCTATTAATGGCAGCAATATGGAAGTGTAAGCCAAATGAACCCTTTCTCGCCAACTTGCTTTTGGTCATGGTGTTTCACTGCAGCAATAGGATACTTTGGTTGTCCATATGTTCTCAGAATAATGGATCTCCCTTTCATGCCCCAGAACACCATGTTTTAGGCTGGCATGAAACTCACTATGTAGCTGAGGAAAACCTTGAACTTCATACCCTCCTGCCTACATTTCAAGCATTACAGACTTGTGCAAGAGAGCCAGATCAGAGGCAGGAAAGTTTAAGCAAAGGGCTCTTATGTGCTTCCGGGACACAGGATGCCTTCTAAGTATGCTATTTGAAGAACATTGTTAAGCCATGAACTAAGAACACAGCCCTTCAAACTTGGGAATCAGAAGAGTCCACAAAAGATGAGTGCATAACAGCTATCCCATGGGAAGGGCTCAACATTTTTAACTTCTTTCCTCCACCTCTATCCCACCTAGCCTTTGCCCAATACAGGGGGCAAATAAGGAAATATTGTGGATAAACACAGGACAAACTTACAAACACAAACTTGCAGTTATTTCCCAACATAGACTGCTTCTGCTTCTTCAAAGAACTGCCTTGTAGGTGTGAGACTGGAAGGAACTTGCTTCATCCTAATACCCTAACACTTGCTACCCCTTTAACTGAACCTGTTTCCCAAAGAGGATCTGAGGCTTCTCTGACATCTTGCGGCAACAGTAGATAGCATAAAAGCACTCTGAGGATCACAACTGGGTGGAAGGACTCTTCTCAGGACCTGGGCCCAATCTCACCATCTCAGTCCCTTGCTAGTGTTACAAGACAGTATGGAGGCTGTATCTGAGCTCTGACATATGTACCTAAAGAGACAGAAGCAAAGACCAAAGAGGTCTCTAACAGCCCTGGACCACAGACAAACTGCAGGAGGTGTGGTCTGCACTGAGGGGCTCCCAGTTGGCAAGTTCAGCAGAATCTGATTGGGCTGTAAAGTCCAAAATGGAGAGGAATTAAGGGACTTCTACCAGGTAAGCCACAGGTGAGCCTATGGGAAAGTACACCCAGTGTTACTGTTTGAATGTCCCCACCAAAGCTCACAGTGATATTTAATCTCCACACAAGGCAGTAAGAGGATGGAATTTAACTGGGTGGTGGCAAACATCAGAGGAAGCTACAAGATTGAGGCTCTGATCCAGAAAGACAGTGGTTTTATAAAAAGAGCAGAGACACCTGGGCTAGGAAGCCCACTTTGCTGTGGATGACGGTGCAGTAGCCTTTGCCAGATGCCAACACCATGCTCTTCCACTTCTAAAACTGTGAGTAAAACAAACTATCTTCTTTCTTATTTGTCTATGATGTTTCTAGCAACAGAAAATGATCTAAGACATCAAACATCTGCTTAGAAGCCCCGCCCCCACATGATAACCATCCCTTTTTTGCTATCAATTTTGTTTCCAGACAGCTGCGTTTTCAGTGTTAGCTTTTTTCTCTTTATGACTTTTCAATAAGTTTTCACAATTTTTTATGACTTCCACCTGATTTTCTGAGGGTACTGCCTTTATCTTATAGTTGAAGAAATACAAGAAGAGGTATCAAAATGAGGCAGAGGGAGTGACTTTGTATCTGCACTTGAAGGATTATTGCAAGAGTCATCATCAACCACAAACAACCAGAAACTGGAAAATGTATGACATTCTTATTTTATACACTGGGCAGGGCATATCCTCAAGGGGGACCAAAGCCCCAGCACAGAGGCTGTATGATGAGATTAAGGTTGGGAGGGTCAGGCTGCAGACAGTGGGATATATTTCTGGAGAGGAATTGCTCACAGAGTTAAGAGGCCCTGGTGATCAGCACAGTTGCATGTCAAGAGGTCTTGGGATCTGGCTCCACACCTCTGTATACAGAAAGAGAATCTGCATAGGATGAGGAGAGTAAGGACAAGAAAGCCACAGAGGCTGAACCATCCAATCCCTTATGCTCTAAAAGGCTCACTTAGTTTTCACTACACACATAGCAGGGCACTGCCATACGGTGGAGCTGCCTGCTTTGAACTAAAGACCCCTTTTCAGACTAAACTTCGCAGGACAATGTTAAAACCAAGCCTCAGAAGACCCCAAGTGGCCTGCGCAACATGACTGTGCTGAAACAAACTCACACATATCAAATGAGCAACACAAATCCAACATCTCACAGCACTTTCTGTATCTAATAGTAACCATTAGCCAAAGAAGTAGGAAAGTGTGACCCAAGATGAGAGTGAACATTAACAAAAAAAGAAACAAATACAGAAATAATAAGTAATGAGAAGCATGATCATGAAAATAACTCATATAAAATATGTTACTCACGGTAAAGATGAGAAAAAAGCTAAACATAAATACAGAAGATATAAAAAATACAAATAAAACTTGGATAGATAAAACCTCAAGGGATCTATCCTCACCCCCACATGCTAATCATGAGCTCAGAAAGGCTGCAAGACAAAAAAATCCATAATGAAAGACACACATGGTGTGGATGTTAAAACTATAAAACATCACTAACAAGACAAACAAAACAAAACAAACAATACTCTGATTTCTATTTTGAGACAGAGTCTCGTGCAGTTCTGGATAGCTTCAAACTCACTATGTAGCTGAAGATGAGCCCTATCGCCCGAGGGTAGAGGTTACAGGTGTGTGCCACATGACCATGTGTAGTCCCCCAGGTTGGAGACTTTTAAGTAAATGGAAAGTCCTTCTCAGTTCATGGATCTGAAAATACTACTGCTATGACAATACTTCTCGAAACAATCCAAACACTCAATGTAATCCCTACGAAGGTCCAGTGGGCTTTTCTTTCCCATTCTTTTAATATATTGATAAAACTGATCTAAAATTCATATAAAAAAGTGAGGAACCAGAGTAGCAAAAACAATTTGGAAGACTCATTGGCATTTCAAAAGTTACTACATATAAGTGGTAATCAAGACAGTGTGTTTCTGGCAGATGGCCAGCCATACAGAGCAATGGAAAAGAATTAAAAACCCAGAAAGAGGCAGAAGAGATGGCTCAGCAATTCAGACCTCTTGCTGCTCTTCCATAAGACCTGAATTCAGTTCCTGCACCCATTTGGTCTGCTCACAACTGCCTGTCAGTCTAGCTGCAGGGGATAAACTTCTTCTCTAGTCTCCAAGGGCATCTCACACACACACACACACACACACACACACACACACACACACACACACACACATCAAGACTTCAAAATGAAACTCATAATTTATGAGTTGTCTTCTTTTGACAAGGAAGCAGAAGTGATATAGTGGAGAATTAGTTCTTTTTAAAACATAAACATGAATAGTCACATACAAAAGATGTGGTAGTTCTGTATCCCATACTAAATTAAAACAAATTAAAACAAAAAAGAAATAAACAAACAAACAAACAAAAAACCCCTCTGGGATTGGAGAGATGGCTTAGCAGTCAGAGCACTGACTGCTCTTATGGAGGACTTGGGTTCAATTCCCAGCACCCACAACTATCTGTAACTCCAGTTCCAGGGCATCTGACACCTTCACACCAATGCACATGAAATAAATTTACGTAAATTAAAAAAAATTAACTCTGAATGGATCATAGACCTATGGAGCTTTCAGAAGAAAATGGGCAAAATCTCTGCGATGTTAGGCAATAGGTCTTAGGTATGATGTTAAACACAAGGCAACAAAGCAGACTTTATCAAAGCACAAACCTTTGTCCATCAAAAAATGCCATCAAAAAAGTGAAAAAACCAAACCAAACCAAACCAAATTAAAAAAAACAAAACCCAAAACCAAACCCCTTGCAGAACAGAAAAAAGATATTTGCAAATGTGTATAGTTTACAAGAAATTAAAATCAAGACCATCATAGAGAACTTTCCTGACAAGAATAAGTTTAATTATTCTAATTTAGAAGTGGGCAAAGGAGGGCTGGAGAGACGGTTAAATGATGCTCTTCTAGGACTCAAGTTCAGCCCCAGCACCCACATCAGGTGGCTCCCAACCACCTGTAACTCCCGATTCCAGGAAATCTGACATCCTCTTTTGGTCCCTGTGGAGAACCATGAATATATGTGGAGATACAGACACACATAAATAAAAATAAATCTTAAAAAATTGGGTAAAAGGTCTGAGTAGACATTTCTCTAGAGAAAAAAATGACCAATGAGCATCAGGCAAAGTGATGTATCATCAAGAAGGAAAGTCAAATCTCACACAGTAAATGCCATTCCCCACACAGCATGGTGACTGCAACCAAGCAATAACAAGTACTGGAGAAAAAGTGGAGAACTGGAGACCTCAGGTGTTGCTGGCAGGACCCCCTTCTTGAAGATGTTCAGCAATTCCTTAAGAAGTTGGCATACAGACCCACAACAACTGTACTCCAATGCTCAATTTACTCAGAACAACAACAACAAAGCCCATGAATATTTATAGCAGCATTATTTATAAAAGATAAAATGTAGAAGCAAACCAAATGTACATCAGTTGATAAATGACTAAAAAAATGTGATATCTACACTGTAGGATATTATTTAGCTATAAAATAAAAGAAAGTGCATTAGGTCACAACATGGATAAAGTTTGAAAACATTAAGTAAAACAATCCAGACATGAAAGGACACAAAGGTATGATTTCCACTCATGCAAAATATCTAGAACAGATGTATTTATTTATTATGTATATCGTGTTCTGCCTGCATGAATGTCTGTACACCAGAAGAGGCAACCAGGTCTCATTACAGATGGCTGTGAGCCACCATGTGGTTGCTGGGAATTGAACTCAGGACCTCTGGAAGAGCAGTCAGTGCTCTTAACCTTTAAGCCACTTCTTTAGCCCTAAAACAGACTTAAAAAAGAAAAAAAAACCTATATGTACTGTAATTTAATAGGGCCAACTAGTTCCTGGTGATTGGTAATGAAGGGCTGGAGAGGGGAGAGGCAGAAACATGTAAAAGGACAGAAACCACAGAGTCCTGAGATCATCCTGCACATCTGAACAGTTCTTTCTCTGGGGGCAGAAGTGCAAGTCGGAAAGTTTCAGGACGCGGTTCTGTCACAGAAAAGACCCTCACGCCAGGTGTCACACTATGACCAGCATTTAACTTGGGTCACTGAAATGGCAGTGGACCCCTTGCAGTGACCAGCTGCACGCTGCACGGCCGAGCAACTCACTCCACAGGGACAGTCTCCATCTTCCTACTAGACAACATGGAACTGCAGATCTAAGAGTGGCCTTTGTATACACTACTGACTTGGGTCAACACAGCAAGCATCACTTTCATCTACTCATCCAGTACTGCCCTGTGTAAGAAAGAGCTGCTTCGTTAGAGTGCACTGTTCCCTGGGACCAGAGTCGAGTGTCTGGAGAAAATCAACTTATCTACTACTACTGACGGCAAAAACCTGAAAAATGTCCTTAAACTTTCACAGGTGCAAGCCCAGAAATCTGAAGTTCCCACAAGACTCTAAAACCTGTTCTCAATCCCCCTCCCCTCCCACTCCAGCTGAGAGGCTCACAGCAGCTGTGTCACATTAGACAGGTCCACATGCGGCTCTACTAAAAGCATATACCCGAAGGACAGTGCAAATCATATTCAATTTGTTCACATGGAATTGGTTACATTTAACCTAATTAGAGTGGATAACCAAAGCAGGTGTTTGTACGTTGCCATTGTTTTTATTCTACGTAACTAACTGGTCAGCTACATTTCCTAGGAACTAAGCTGAGGAAGTTCTTAGGTCATAAAAATCATGGACTGTATTTCTTCACATCATGCATAGAGTGTTCACGTTCTGAGCAATCAAAACACAAGCATTGTTGAATACGCTGCAGACTTCACCATTTGACTGCCCTGACACCTAAGCTGCCCCCGGGGGAGGGGAGGGGGGCTGTTAGCATCCAGTTTCTCATCTACAAACCTGAGCTGTAATACGGAGTGCCCGTATCCTTATCTAACACCCGTCCACAAAGCACACCGCTAGGCAGTTAGACCACTTAGGATTCTGATTTCACTCCTGTGAGCTGGTCACTCTTACGGCATTTAGGAAAAAGATAGTAATAATGATAAAGATTCCAGTTGAAGGAGTGTTTATTGTACTTGGCAGAGTGATGTGATCTGACCTGTAAATCCCAGCTAACAAAGAAACCACAGAAACAGTCCCAGGCAGGTCCCGCCCGCCCAGAGCGGCAAGTGCTCTCTTTCTAGTGATATACCCGAGTTCCAGCCGTGCTTTCAGACGGCTCCACACTTTCTTACACTATAAAAACTGTGATTTAGAACTGCAGCATTGAGAATGAAGCCTGGGGCTGGATCCAGAAAGGGTGCTCCAGGGCTCCTGTGGGGGGATGGAGAGCCCAGGCTCTGACACCTTAGGACACACATGAGTTCTCTACACCTCAGTGTGCTCACGTGTACAATGAAGGAACACTAGCACTTCCCCCATTCAAGTACATGGAATGCTGGGCACAGTGCTTGCCCAAGAGCTAATAAGCAGTCAACAAAAGTTGGAAAAGGGAGAGGAAACTGAAAATGATGTTTTCTAAAACTAAGAGCAGAAGAGGCATCCAGGAAGCATCCCAGGGGCAGGGAAGCTGCCTCCAGAGACCCAGACACAAAGGAGCACAAAGCTAGGCCTGGGCACACAGACCCGTAGTCCTTATTACTCGGGAAGTAGAGTCAGGAAGATGCAAAGTTCAAGGTCAGCCCAGGAACCTTAGCAAGGCCCTGTCTGAAAATGAGCATAGAGTGCTGAGGACACAGCTCAATGGTAGAGTGTGGGCTTAGCAAGTGCAAGGACCTGGTTTCCATCCCCAGCATCACAAAACAGTGTAGGAAGGACAGGTTCTTTAGCTAAAACTGTGATCAGTTCTTCATTAACCATCACCTCCAAGATCCATATTTCAATATATTGATGTACATATGAATACAGGTAAGTATAAAACGATCTTCACAAAGTCAGTAAGATGGGGTTGACTTGCGTAAATTACTAAGATAGAAATAAGGAAGGAGTGTCCTACAACTCCACCATCCTAAACTATTTTTAGCACCGCTGCTTTCCACTCTGTCTCCCACAGCCCCAATGTTGGTTATTATGATGATCACACAAAGCATCCCTGATAGCTGGTCAATGAATTTTCCGTACTGCTGGGCTTGTTAGATGCATTTGTAATTCCAGCACTTGGGAGGTAGAGGCAGGTAGATCTATGTGATTTAAAGTTCAGGCTGCTCAACATTGCAAGTCCTAGGTTTGCCAGGACTACAATAGCGAGATCCTGACTCAACAAAAAGTAAATGCAGGCTGGCAAGATGGTTCAGCAGGTAGAGGCACCTTCCACCAAGCCTGATAACTTGAGGTCAATCCCAGGGTCCATGTGGTTGGAAGAGGGAACCAAAGCTGGAAAGCTGTCCTTTGACCAGGCTCTGACCATGCTGTGGTACAGGAGTACATATGCACACACACACCCCAAACAAAAGCATAAAGAAAACATTTAAGAAGTACACCACCCCAAGAATCTTCAGGTCTATTCTTTATAAGAACTTGTCTCCTTAAGAGTGCTGAGAATCCAATAAGAGCACAGAGGGAAAAAAAAGCTCATGTTGTTTTAAACCCACATAACTCCACTCTGTTGTTTTTTTTTTTTTTTTTTTTTTGAGACAGGGTTTCTCTGTGGCTTTAGAGCCTGTCCTGGAGCTAGCTCTTGTAGACCAGGCTGGTCTCGAACTCACAGAGATCTGCCTGCCTCTGCCTCCCGAGTGCTGGGATTAAAGGCGTGCGCCACCACCGCCTGGCCTCCACTCTGTTTTATAACACACAGTAACTTCCTTTGCTTATAGTCAAATGGCTCCTTGGATTTTGGCCTTTGGGGCTCTCTGTGACTTTGTTTCTGCCTTGCCAGCTTCACTTCTGGTAATACTTGCTTAGCTTTGAACCTCAAACTTCAAATACCACAAGTCTTTGAAGACGATGTGGACTCTGTTGGTAATATCCACTTCTTTGTTCACCTTCTGAGTCCCTGTGATTTGTCAAAATCTGGCTGTGACCTCCCCTACAAAGTTCCCAACTCCAAGAAGAAACCACCTCTCTGTGGTGTTTCCTTCTTGGTCCAAGGCACAGTCACAGTCCACACTAGCTCTAGATACATGTGCTCAACATACATCTGACACTAGCATCTCTCATGAATACAAGTAAACCACCACCACAACAACAACGATAAAACCCTTCGTTCAAGTGGTAGAGACAGCTGTGACCAAGTAGATTCCTGAAGCCTGAGCAGGTATGTGAGCATTTCTCCTTAAATGTTACCACTGGGAGGACTGAGTGTGAGGGAGGAGCTCAGCCTTGCAAGTACAGGCTGCATGCAGGTTTCCAGATGATGACGGTGAACACATGGAACCCACAGGGGCCAGTGAGTACTGGCTGAGTACTTGCTGTTGCATGAAGCATATTCTCTGCATGAGAGGTAAGCACACATATTCAGTGATAGCTTTGATTTTCTTACTTCCCCCCCTATTGAGTAGTAGTTTTTGTTTTTTTAAATTTCTTGAGACAAGATCTCACTATTTAGCCTTGGCTGGTTTGGAACTTGCTGTGTACACCAGGCTGGCCTCAAACCCATTCTCCAGTATTGGTTTCCCAGATACTGAATTATAGCTGTGAGACGTTATACTCGTTTAGTAATTGAATCTTTTTTTGTTGTGCTGGGATTGAGTTCAGGGCCTTTGCACATGCCAGGCATATAATGTGTCATTGGCTATACCCCAGCTCCTCACATTTTGACTAAGGAGTGGAAAAAACTAAGGAAATTTTTTGCTTCTCTTTTTTCTTTCTTTTTTGAGACAGTTTCTTTGTTGCTTTGAGTCTGTCCTGGAACTTGCTCTCTAGACAAGGCTGGCCTTGAACTTACAGAGATTCACCTGCCTCTGCCCCGAGCATGAGGATTAAAGGTGTGTGCCACTACCACCAGGCTCATGAAATTAATTTCAGCAATAAATTTCAAATTTTAATGATTTCAAAGTATTACCTTTCCAACAAATAATCAGTATAAAAATCTGAGAAATTTTCTAGTTTTAATATTTGAACTCTAATTAATTAATTAATCAATTGTTGATTAATTGTGCATGTGTGTGTGGGCATGAGTGTGCCATGGTGAGTATGTGGAGGTCAGAAGACAACTTTCAGAGGTTGGTTCTCTTCTTCCACCAAGTGGGTTCTGGTGATTAGTTTCAAGTTGTCAGGGTGGGCAGCGAGTGCCCTTACATTTTGAACCATTCACTAGTCCTGCTCATTTAAGTATTTCAAAGACAGTGTTGTGATATGTAACCCAGGCTGGACTTAAATTTGTAGGCCTCTTATCTTAGCCTTCCTAATGGCAGAACTCTCTGAAGTTGGCTGTACATTTTATACTAATAGAACATCTCAATTTGGAGCAGCTTACATGCATCAAATGCTCAAGCACTAGTTTCTGTGTTTCAAAATGCTAGTTTCTGCCTCCCTGGGCAATGCAAGTACAATACATTTAGAGCTATGGCTGCCATGTTAGAGAAAGGGTAGAAAGCTCTGTTCCCACCATATCTTACTTTATAAAGAAAGGATGCTAAGAGGAGCAATATGTATGTATGAGAAATGCTGCTGAGTTACTAAAGATAGTATGTGATTATACTTAATTGGAGTATATGTTATAATTAATGCTAAGAGTTTGGAGAACAGAATTACTTAAAAAAAAAACCCTCAAATCCATCTTTATAGAGTCAATAAACAAAGGATGAGAAAGAAGTTGGGGAGGCAAAGGTACATTACAACATCCAAGGACAGACCCTTTCATACCAGACTAAACACAACACACATCTGGGTGAGGTGGTTTCATATGCCCTTGGCTCCCACAGTGCACTTTAAGGCAGTTTGAGAACAGGATTCCATATGGACAGAGCTTGACCAATGATTTCCAAAACACAACATTGCCTGTATCCTGGTGAAGAGGTTAGTAATAAGGCCTTTAGACACATCTGTAGACACAGATATGGAATTTGGATGAAATACAGAATGGTAACAATCTAGGACAGCTTACTTGGTAGCATGATCTACATTCTTTTCATAACCTTTGGACCCCAGTTAACTTGAGTGTAAACCAAAGCAGATTCAGCACATAGGTTTGGTACAGCCAGAATGACCATATTTTATTGTACAAACCTGGATACTTTCAAGATTATAAAGGGACAACATTAATATCTATGTTGTGATGAGAGGCACACACTGGGACTTTGGGGTTTTTTTGAGACAGGATCTCTGTAGCTCAGGCTAGTTTAGAATTCAAGCAGCTGAGTCAAGCTTTGAACTCCTCATCTTCCTGTCTCTACCTCTCCAGTGCTGGGATTACAGGTATTCCTGGCTAAACCAGGATGTGGTCCCTGTTAACTGGTATGATGCTATACTACTGGATGTGGAGAGGATTCTGTGTTCTGATTACTTCTGTGTGAATCTAGGGGCTTTGTGGGCTAATATACATCAATCTGGGTGAGGTTGCTTTACCCCCCCCCCCACAAAACACTTTAAATTAGTTTGAATTTGGGAACAGAGCTCCATATGGGCATAGCTAGACTTTGACAGCCTGAACATATTTACTGAAGGCAACAAATCATTGATAAGCTAAACCCAACATAGGAAAGACCTGGCCTACTTGTACTCAGAATCTCCTTGGACAGGCCTAATCAATTAGGAGAGGCTTATTTTAATCAGTTGTAGGCTCATTATCCTGCAATCTACTTTGGATTGGTGAAAATCTGTTTCAGTCTGTGGTCTGGAACTCATGTACTGAACTTCCCGAGGCCTCTTATATAAACATATCAAATTATTTTTATTTGGGATGTCCTTCTCTAATTCACTTTGTGAATCATAATTAAAATAGAACAACTGTATGTGGATCTATAATCAGATACACACATGAACTAGAGACATGTATGAAGTCAGAGCCTGAGGGAAGAACTTTTACACAAAGTGGTGGCGGGCAGATTAAGAACAGGGACTTAATATCCACCAATAACTGAGCCAGCTCAGATATCTCTACAGCATGGAACAGAATGAACTATGAAAAATGTCATAGTTTTCAGAGAAAATTATAAAAAATTATAAAATATCAAAAGGCCAAGGTCTTCAAACATTAGGGTATCTGAGTAGAGTCTTCTCTGAATGGCCAAATAGAACATATTTACTGGTAAAATTTCAGGCACACAAGGGCAGATTTCCTTGAGATGCTTCTAGGAAGGGGCCACATGGATTCTGTTGGTCAGTCTCATTCCCTGAGCTGGGGGTGAGCAAGTGTGCGGGAGAGCTGCCCAAAACTCTCACCTGAGATGTTCTAAGAGAGGATGTGAGTCATACCTGGTTGCTGGCCTTTTGCAGGTCTGTCCAGGCAGCTTGTCAGCAGGAAGAGAACATCAATGTACACAGCTCTGGTCACCAAGCATGGATTCTGCCTGCAAAGGTAAAGAGTAGACAATAAGAGCTCCCAAGGTCCCAATGAGGAGCAGAAGGAGGGAGAACATGAGCAAGGAAGTCAGGACCACGAGGGGTGCACCCACCCACTGAGACAGTGGAGCTGATCTATTGGGAGCTCACCAAGGCCAGCTGGACTGTGACTGAAAAAGCATGGGATAAAACCGGACTCTCTGAACATGGCGAACAATGAGGGCTGATGAGAAGCCAAGGACAATGGCATGGGGTTTTGATCCTACTTAATGTACTGGCTTTGTGGGAGCCTAGCCAGTTTGGATGTTCACCTTCCTAGATATGGACGGAGGGGGGAGGACCTTGGACTTTCCACAGGGCAGGGAACCCTGACTTCTCTTTGGACTGGAGAGGGAGGAGGAGAGGAGTAGGGGGAGGAGGAGAAGGGTGGGAGGAGGGGGAGAAGGGTGGGAGGAGGGGGAAGGAAATGGGAGGCTAGGAGGAGGCGGATACTTGTTTTTTTCCTTTTCTCAATAACACCCCCCCCCCAAAAAAAGAGTAGACAATAAACTGCCAAGGCCGTAGGAAAGAAACAAAGAGGTGTTTTCTACTAGGCATGTCATGAGGTGTAGGCAGCTGCATTACACTAACAATGATGGACCACTGTGGGTAGGAAGAAAATTGGCAATTTGTAACAAAATGAGTCCAGGAGCCTGTGGCAGAGGCAAAGTCTATGCCTCAGTCGGTGTTCTATTGCTGTGAAGAGACACCATGGTCAAGGCAATTACAAAAGAACACATTTAACTAGGGACTTGCTTACAGTTTCAGAGGCCCAGTCCATTATGGTCATGGCAAGGAATATGGAAGCTCTCATACAGGGGCAGTATATGAGACTTTTATGTCCTGATCAGTAGGGGGAGAGAGAGAGAGAGAGAGAGAGAGAGAGAGAGAGAGAGAGAGAGACAGAGAGAGACAGAGAGAGAGAGACAGAGAGACAGAGAGACAGAGACAGAGAGAGAGAGAGACAGAGAGAGAGAGAGAAGAGAGACAGACAGACAGATACTGGGCCCATTATGGGCTTGTAAAACCTCAAAACCCACCCCCATTGACACACTTCCTCCAATGAAGCTGCATCTACTCCATCAATGCCAGGGAAACTGTTCTAATCCTTCACAAAAGGGCCATTCCCTAATGACTAATCATTCAAATATACGAGCCTATGGGGCCATTCCTATTCAAACCACCACAGTATGTGTGAGGACAAAGCAGATAGAGCTATGCCATGCTCCTGGTAAAACTCGGATTTCAACTTCTATCCTGCCAAGTTGAAAACAGGGAGAGGGGGGTGTGAAGATCTAGTATTGTCCTCTTACCTGGAGAAAAGGGGGTGGTGGTGGTCACTGGTTATGAAATTCAGGGATTTAACATTCAGGTGAAGCAAACTGCAATCACATATGAAAATGACACCTACTGACTGCCAAGAGGCACTGAGCACCACACAGATGAACACATATAGAGCTGGTGCTCTTCTCTTAGTACATGAGATTGTCTTTCTTCTTTCTGTGACTGGCTCATTTGAACCTTGGATCCATGTGGCAGAAAGAGCAAGAGACAGCTTAGACTTCCTTTTGAGGACAGTGCTTAAGGCACCACGCTCTGAGCCCCAGTTCAGATGGACTGCAAACAGGCCCGGATTCGGTGTGCTAAGAACTTGGCATGTGTAAAATCAGTAGGCATAGTGGGGTCTGAATGCTGGTTTTGTTACTTGTTATCTCTGGGTACTGAGCAGGCTCTTGGCACTGAACTCACTATCTCTCTGTGAGTCACGAGCATCAAGATGTCAGAGTGAACTGGAAATGACATTCAGTGCCTGGCAAGTACAGACATCTCAAGAGGGCTTAACCCTGGTCCCTTCTACTGACCTACGACTAGGGATGGCCCTGAAGTGGTGGAGTGCTAACCTTCAGGTCTTTTTTTTTTTTTTTTTTTTTTTTGGTTTTTTTCGAGACAGGGTTTCTCTGTGGTTTTGGAGCCTGTCCTGGAACTAGCCCTTGTAGACCAGGCTGGTCTCGAACTCACAGAGATCCACCTGCCTCTGCCTCCCAAGTGCTGGGATTAAAGGCGTGCGCCACCACCGCCCGGCTCCTTCAGGTCTTTTGTACATGTGCGGTGTTACCAACTCCCTATAGTCTGTTTCTACCTTCATCCTGAACTGGCCATATCCTAAAGCTGGCAGATGCTAACATGAAAAAAAAACCCAACAACCCAAAACAACCCTGTCACCACTTGTGGTACAATACACCTGTAATATTCATTTTTAATTTGTAAGTATTGTGCTGGTGTGATGTGGGGAGATCAGGACAACTCTCACCTTCCCTGTGTGGGTTTCAGACATCACACTCAGGCCATCAGGCTTGGAAGCCAGTGCCTTTACCTACTCAGCCATCTCCCCAGTTCCCTTATTATTCAAATTTTTAAAAAATATTCTAGGTCTCTTTTATATCCATTAGCCATAAAAGAAAATGCCTGTAGTATTGAGAAGAATCAATTATAAGGTATATCAAAGTCTATTGTGACTAACTAAAATACATATTTATCAAGAATGCTATGCTTGACAAAGATTTAAAAATGTGCATATATTTAAATTTATGGTAAATTTTTAGTATTTTGTTTTAGTTGTTTATATTGAGCTATACATTTTTTCCTCTCTCCTCACTTCTTACCCTCTCCTATGGTCGCTATGCTCCCAATTTACTCAGGAGATCTTGTCTTTTCTACTTCCCATGTACATAAGATCCATGTATGTCTCTCTTAGGGTCCTCTTTGTTGTCTAGGTTCTCTGGGATTGTGAATCATAAGCTGCTTTTTTTTAACGTCTAAAAGCCACGTATGAGTAAGTACATATGGTATTTGTCTTTCTGGGTCTTGGTTACCTCACTCAATATGATGTTTTCTAGATCCATCCATTTGCTCACAAATTTCAAGATGTCATTTTTTCTGCTGTGTAGTACTCCATTGTGTAAATGTACCACATTTTCCTTATTCATTCTTCAGTCAAGGGGCATTTAGGTTGTTTCCACATTCTGGCTACAACAAAAAAATGCCGCTATGAACATAGCTGAGCATATGTCTTTGTGGTATGATCGAGCATTCTTTGGGTATATACCCAGAAGTCATATTGCTGGGACTTGAGATAGGTTGTTTCCTAATTTTCTGAGAAATTGCCATATTGAAATCCAAAGGGGTTGTACCAGCTTGCATTCCCACCAGCAATGCAGAAGTGTTCCCTTCACCCCACATCCTCTCCAACATAAGCTCTCCTCAGTGTTTTTGATCTTGGCCATTCTTACAGGTGTAAGATGAAATCTCAAAGTTGTTTTGATTTACATTATTTGGATTATTTGTTCTTTTGATGACGAGTTTCTTGAGGTTTTTTTTTTTTTTTTTTTTTTTTGTATATTTTGGAAATCAGCCCTCTGTCCTATGTGGGGTTGGTGAAGATATTTTCCCATTCTGTAGGCTGCCATTTTGTCTTCTTGACCATATCTTTTACTTTACAGAAGCTTCTCAGTTTCAGGAGGTCCCATTTATTAATTGTTTCTCTCAGTGTCTGTGCTACTGGGGTTATATTTAGGAGGTGGTTTCCTGTGACAATGTGTTCAAGTGTACTTCCCACTTTCTCTTCTATGAGGTTCATTAAGTGTGGTTGGTTTTATGTTGAGGTCTTACATCCATTTGGACTTGAGTTTTATGCATAGTAACAAATATGGATCTATGTTCATTCTTCTCCAGGTTGAAATCCAGTTATTCAACAGCCAGCACCACTTGTTGAATATGCTTTCTTTTTCCCATTTTATATTTTTTGATTCTTTGTCAAAAATCAGATGTTTGTGTGTGAATTGATATCTGGGTTGTTGATTTGGTTCCATTGGTCCTCCTGTCTGTTTTCATTCCAATACCAGGCTGTTTTCAGTACTGTAGCTCTGTAGTAGAGTTTAAAGTCAGAGATTGTGATGCCTCCAGAAGTTCCTTTATTGTACAGGATTGTTTTGGCTATCCTGGGTTTTTTGTTTTTCTATATGAAGTTGAGTATTGTTCTTTTGAGGTCTGTGAAGAATTTTGCTGGACATGGCATTGAATTTGTAGATTGCTTTTGGTAAGATTGCCATTTTTTACTACGTTAATTCTACCTACCCAAGAGCATGGGGGATCTTTCCATTCTCTGGTATCTTCTTCAATATCTTTCTTCAAAGATTTAAAGTTCTTGTCATACAGCTCTTTCACTTATTTGATAAGAGTTACTCCAAGATATTTTATGTAATTTGTGGCTATTGTGAAGGGTGATGTTTCTCTGATTTCTCTCTCAGCCCATTTATCATCTGTGTAAAGGGCTTCTGATTTTTTTTTTTTGAGTTAATCTTGTATCCTGCTACATTGCTGAAAGTGTTTATGAGTTGTAGAAGTTCCTTGGTAGAAGTTTTGGGGTCCCTTATATAAACTATCATATCATCAGCAAAAGTGAGAGTTTGACTTTTTTTTTCCGATTTGTATCTCCTTAATCTCCTTGTGTTGTCTTATTGCTTTAGCTAGGACCTCAAGAACTATATTGAATAAATAAGGAGAGAGTGGACAACCTTGTCTTGTTCCTGATGTCAGTAGAGTCACTATGAGTTTATACCATCTAATTTGTAGTTAAGTTGTGAAAGTATATGCTCTAGCTAGAACCTCATGTACTATATTGAATAGATATGGAGAGTGGACAAACTTGTCTTGTTCCTGATTTCAGTGGGATAGCTTTGAGTTTCTCTCCATTTAGTTTGATGTTGGTAATTTGCTTGCTGTATATTGCCTTTATTATGTTTAGGTATGTCCCTTATATTCCTCCTCTCTCCAAGACCTTTATCGTGAAGGGATGTTGTATTTTGTTGAAGGCTTTTTCAGCATCTAATGAGATGATCATGTGGGTTTTTTTTTCAGTTTGTTTATATGGTGAATTACACTGACAGACTTTCGTATGTTGACCATCTCTGCACCGTTGAGATGAAGCTGACTTGATCATGGTGATGATTTTTCTGATGTGTTCTTGGATTTAGTTTGCCAGTATTTTATTGAGTATTTTTGCATCAATGTTCAAGAGTGAGATTGATCTGTAATTCTCCTTATTAATATTGTCTTTATGTGGTTTGGGTATCAGGTTAATTGTAGCCTCATAAAAAGAGTTTGGTAACATTTCCTCTGTTTCTATTGTGTGGAACAATTTGAGGAGTATTGGTATTAGTTCTTCTTTGAAAATCTTGTAGAATTCTGGGCTGGGGCTGGAGAGATGGCTCAGAGGTTAAAGATGCTGACTGTTCTTCCAGAGGTCCTGAATTCAAGTCCCAGCAACCACATGGTGGCTCACAACCATCTACAATGAGATATGGTGCCCTTTTCTGGCCTGCAGTCATACATGGGGGCAGCACATTGTATTGTATACATAATAAATAAAATCTTTAAAAAAAAAAAAAGAAAGAATTCTGGGCTGAAACCATCTGGCCCTGAGCTTTTTGTGGTTGGGAAACTTTTGATGACTGTTTCTATTTCTTTAGCTGTTATAGGTCTATTTAATTTGCTTACCTGGTCTTGATTTAATTTTGGTATGTGATATTTATCTAAAAAATTGTCCATTTCCTTTAAGTTTTCCAATTTCGTGGAGTACAGTTTTTTGAAATATTACCTAATGATTCTCTGGATTTCCTTCCTGTCTGTTATGTCCCCCCTTTTAATTCTGATTTTGTTAATTTGGATATTATTTTGTTAAATTATATTTTGTTAATTTGCCTTTTGGTTAGTTTGTTAATTGCCTTTCTAGTACTTTTGTTAATTTTGTTAAATTGCTTTTTGGTTAGTTTGTTAATTTGCCTTTTGGTTAGTTTGGATAAAGGTTTGTCTATTTTGTTGATTTTCTCAAAGAACCAACTCTTTGTTTCATTGATTCTTTGTATCGTTTTCTTTGTTTCTATTCTGTTGATTTCAGCTCTCAATTTGATTATTTCCAGCTGTCTAGTAATCCTGGGTAAATTTGCTTCTTTTTGTTCTAGAGTTTTCAAATGTTCAAATGTTTCAAATGTGTGGGATTTTTCCAGCTTCTTCATGTAGGCATTTAGTGCTATGAATTTTCCTCTTAACACTGCTTTCATTATGTCCCGTGAATTTGGGTATGTTGTGTGGTCATTTTCATTGAATTTTAGGAAGTCTTTGATTTCCTCCTTTATTTCTTCTTTGAACCATTGATGAGTCAAGTGAGCACTGTTTAACTTCCATGTGTTTGTGTGCTTTCTGAAATTAGTGTTGCTGTTGAATTCTAATTTTAAGCCATGGTGATCTGATAAGATACATGGGAATATTCCAATTTTTTTTTTTTTGAGGTTTGCTTTGTTACCTAGATGTGGTCAATTTTTGAGAAGGTTCCATGAGGTGCTGAGAAGATGGTATATTCTTTTATGTTTAGATGGAATGTTCTATAGATGTCTGTTAAGTCCATTTGATTTATAACATCTGTTAGCTCCCTTATTTCTCTGTTAATTTTCTGTCTGACAGACCTGTCCAGCGGTGAGAGTGGGGTGTTGAGGTCTCCCCCTATTAGTGTTTGTAGTTTAATGTGTGACTTAAGCTTTGGTAGTGTTTCTTTTACATATGATGGTGCCCTTGTATTTGGGGCATAGATGTTCAGTACTGAGATTTCCTCTTGGTGGATTTTTCCTGAAACTATTATGAAATGTCTTTCTTGTATCTTTTGATTGATTTTAGTTTGAAGTTTATTTTTTTAGGTATTAGGATAGCTACACCAGCTCGTTTCTTAGGCCCATTTGATTGGAAAATTTTCCCCAACCCTTTATTCTGAAGCGATGTCTATCTTTGAGATTGAGGTGTGTTTCTTGTATGCAGCAGAAGGATGGATTCTGTTTTCTTATCCAATCTGTTAAACTATGTCTTTTTATAGGTGAGTTGAATTCATTTATATTAAGGGATATTAATGACCAGTGATTGCTAGTTCCTGTTATTTTAGTTTTCATTGCTGGTGATGTTATTCTGTGTGTTTTTCCCTTCTTTGGGCTTTGCTGCTGTAAGATCATCTATTGTCGTATTTTTGAGGATGTAGCTAACTTCCTTGGGTTAGAGTTTTCTTTCTAGTACTTTGTGTGGTGCTGGGTTTGTGGAAAGGTATTGGTCTTGTTTTGTCCATCTATGGTGATTGACAGTTTTGTTGGGTATTATTCTTTAAGTCATTTTCTTCTGTTTCATCTATCTTTGATTGTTCAAGTCTTGCTGTTGTAGGGTCAATAATTTTTGTTGGTGTTGTGTTGTTCTTTGTCATGTTGAGTGCATTATTACCTTGTTTACCCATCTTTTCCTCTGACTGATGTAGTTGGGACTATGTCTCTGGTGATCAATCTTCCAGGTGCCAGTGAATCTAAGATGGTTACTCCTCGTGTTGCAGTCAGGGCCATGGTTCCAGTCACTCTGTGTTCCCAGAGGTCGCTCAGCACTCTGCTCAATGCTCCCGGGGTTGTTAGGGCCTGCTCCCATGGAGGTTGCATACTCCCTCAGCAGTGGCTCCCTCGTACCTGCCTCTGTGGAGGTCACTGCCTCAGGCCTGTTCCCACAGATGTCCCTGGCTTGAGCCTGCTCCCAAAGAGGTCTCTAGCTTTGGCCTGGTTCAGCAGAGGGCTCTGGCTCGGGTCTGCTCCCTCAGAGGTCCCTGACTCGCACCCAGTCCCGCAGAGGTCTTTGGCTGGAATCTGATCCCTCAGCGGTGACTACTTTGAACCTCGTATTTACGTTTTCTTATGCTTCCATGTGCCATTCCTCCCACCTGGAAAGTCTCTTATTCAGTCTCCACACTCATAATGGATTTATTCCCACTGTATGTTAACTCATACTTTTACTCCTTGGTATCTTTAGTGACAAACCACTCCCTTGGTGACTTGACCTCAGTCTGAAATGGCGATCCTGTCTCCCGAAATCTCAGAATGAGACTGTCTTATCTAAATTTTTTATTTAATATTATCAGTGTGTGTGCTTGTGCTCATGTGTGTGCCATACACACATGTCGTATTACACACATGGAGGTCAGAGGTCAACTGTGTAGCGTTGGCTCGCTCTTTCCCCTTTTGTGGGTTCTGGGGATTGAACTCTGGTCACCAGGCTTGCATAATAACCTTTACCCGCTGAGCCATCCCTCTGGTTCTCCACCATGTATTTTGAGGTCAGGTACTCCCTGAACCTGGGTGAGACCTACTGACCAGCAGGCTACAGAGATGCTCCTGTCCCTACACTTCCATAACACTGAGATTACAGGCATGTACTGCTACACCCAGACTGTACATGAGTTCTGGGATCTGAAGGCAGATCCTTACACTTGGGAGGCAAGTGCTCTGCCAACTAGCTGAACTTTCACCCCAGTCCCTTGTTTTTCTTCCCTAATCCTGCCCATCATTTGCCTTTATCTTGTTTTCCTCAGGTTTCTCAATCATAACTCTTTGTTGTACTCCTTCTCTCTACAATTGTGTCACTGTTTAACAGCTGGGGTCTACCCTGCCAAAAGGCTATTCAGGGAAGTAAGTCAGAAAAGAACACGCAGGAGGCCAGCCCAGGGGGGGCGGGGAATCAATGAACCACCAGATGTCTCCCACAGGGCTGAGTAATGGCCCCAGTAGCTTTGTGCTAGAGCTAAGCAGAAGAGACAAAAGGGGGTACACTCACGCCTTTAATCCCAGCACTTGGGAGGCATAGACAGAGTTGGATCTCTCTGAGTTCGAGGCCAGCCTGGTCTACAAGAGTTCTAGGACAGGCTCTAAAGCTACAGAGAAACCCAGTCTCAAAAAACAAAACAAAACAAACAAAAAGAGACAAAAAGGATGGCATTAGGCCTCTGAGAAGTTTGCCTACTTATGCGAGGATAACAAAGAAATCCTGGGTTAAGACCTCAGGAATGAAGAGGAGAAACATACTAGAGCAGACTGGAGAAATGGCAGGGCCTATATGAATGTGGGTGCCCTTTGTTGCTGTTTTATTTGGTTTTGTCTTTTGGGGCAGTACTGAGGATTGAACCTAGGACTTCAAGCATGAGAGCCAAGTGCTCTACCACTGAGCTACAGTCTCAGTTTTCATAAATGCACTTACTTGGGCAGGGTAAGATGGGAAGAATTCAGATGGACATAGTTGACCAGACGACATTTCGAGACTTGTCTACAAATGTCAAAAGGATTTGTTTAGATTGTAGAGAAGCTGGCATGTGCTGGGAAAGCAGATGAGTTGCATCCAAGGGGGGCTCCTTAATGTCCTAAGCTACCATTAGCTACCATGTTGCAGAGTCACAGCCTCCTGCCTCAGTGTTTTCTGGACACAGCCATAAAGACAAACGTGGTACACTGATTTGTTCAAACTTAGTGTGTAATAGGCTTTTACAATAAAATTTTTAGCTAAGTTGTTATGATGATGATGATATAGATGATGATTGATAGGGTGTCATATAGCCCAGGCTGGCCTTGAACTTCCTATATATCAGAGAATGACCTTGAGCTCCTGATCCTCCTGTTTCCACCTTCCAAATGTAGAGATCATAGACCTGTGCCACTTTAACACCTGCCTTTTTTTGTTTGTTTGTTTTTTTAAAGCCAAGGTTCAGTGTTCAGTATGTAGCCCAGGCTGGCCTTGGAACCTGCTATGCAGTCCAGGCTAGTCTAGGACTTGCAGTGATACTCCTGCCCAAGTTTCCCAGCGTTGTACGCTGCAGCTAACATCCTTTTAAACATTCCTAAACGAACAGAACCCCTGCATGCTTCCTCAGCAGACACAAACTGCCAACTGTGCTGGCTTCCTGGGACACTGCAAAGACAGACCACTCTGGCTACTCCATAACTGTGAGGCTCTAGGCCAGCTTGTTGCAATCAAAATTATGGAGGATCCTCCACATTCTGCCACTTTAGATCCTAGGAACAGAGACTCCGGGTCAGAACAGAGCTCATGCTGGCTCTCAGGGACTCAGAGAGTGAGTGAATCTGGCCTGCAGCTCACCATTTACAGCTCCGCTCTCCAGGACAGCCACAGAACAGACCCATGTGGAGTGAGAGAACTGGGCTTTCTGTCAGCCTTCTCAGTCAGGAAAATACTTTCCTCTCTTTCTCACTTGCTCTGACTTGGAGACAGTACATGTGAGCTCAGGGTGAGCCAGAGGTTTGTTCTTGGTCTGTCAAGTCTCTTTGATGATGGGAATAAAACCCCAAGAGACAGAAGCCAGCTGGACAGGAAACAAGCCACAGAGTTTTGGGGGGCTTGGGATTTTTTTCTACCTCCAAATGGAAAAATTCTGGCATGGGCATAGTCTAATGAAGATTTATAGTGTTTGAAAAACTCAGACTGGCCAGGGTCTAGCAGATGGGCTCGGAACCAGCAGAGCAGCGGTGCTGGAAAGTGCAGACAGAGTCAGGCCCGACTACATTTATATATAAGAAATAGAATGAAGGGCTCTTTTGAAAACCTTGTTTTTCTTCCACCACTCTTTAAAAAAAAATCATTTATCTCTTGACAAACACCCACCCAAGATCCTGATGAGTATGTCTTTGCCTTGGGAAATTTCTGAACTCCATTAAACTTTCTGCCCTCTGTCCTGGAAAGTGGGGGTTGGGGAGGGAAGGCAGGACATGTCCACAATGGCCCCAGTGTCTAGAGGATGGCAGGAGCTCTTGGGAAGCCTGTGATAAATTATTTACTTCTCCTGGCCCTTCCGGAATCCCAGAGGCTGCTGATCTGCTTTAACTGAGGTCTATTCATTCAGAAAACATTTACTCAGAAGCTACATGCAGCCAGGAATAGTGACAGGGTCTGGAAAGATGAAGATGACACAGATACTGCCTGCCCTCAAGGAACTTAGAGTCCTGAACAGTGTTCTTCAAACTGCCGAGTATATATATATGGCCCACTTCATCAGTTATGAAATAAACCAGTGGATCATGACCAGTGAAAAAGACAGGATGGAGACAGGA
Source organism: Microtus pennsylvanicus (assembly GCF_037038515.1). Classification (NCBI taxonomy): domain Eukaryota; kingdom Metazoa; phylum Chordata; class Mammalia; order Rodentia; family Cricetidae; genus Microtus; species Microtus pennsylvanicus. Next base: position 31,966,322 of record NC_134599.1, read on the forward strand.
TGAAGACAGGACGAGGCAGGGAGAGAAGAAAATGAACTCTAAGGGTGTCACAGTGGTTTCAGTACCTTGTTTGTTACAGGAACAAACAGTACCTTGTTTGTTTCTAGAACGTTCTTGCCCAGAATGATTGATCTTATATATCTTCTTTTTTCTTCTTCCAAGACAGAGTTTTTCTGTGAAGACCTGGCTGAATTGAACTCGCGCTATAGATCAGGCTAGTCTTAAACTCACAGAGATCTGCCTGCCTCTGTTTCCAAGTGCTAGGATTAAAGGTGTGTGCCACAACTCCTGGCTAAGCTTATTTATCGTTAAATGAGATATAATTAATGCAATGCAATAATTTTAAGTAAAATATTGAATATTGTTCCTAGCCCTTAAATTCCTTTTCTACATAATGATATACCTTACATTGCACTGAAAGGTCACAGATATGGAGAAAGCTATCCTTCTTGAAATCAAATCTGCTAAGTCTTAAGGAACTTTAATTTACTTCCTCAACCCTATGTGCGTATGTTGAGACAGGGCCTTGGTATTTAGCTCTGGCTGGCCTGGAACTTGCTACAGCCCTCCTGCTTCTGCCTCCCATAATTAGTTGCAAGTATTTGGAGGTAAGGGTACAAATTATTCACAATTTCAAGCCACATTAGAATTCACAAGCCAGTGTGTGTCTAGTGTATCTGTGTATATCCATGTACACAGACTCACATATATAACCACTGGCCATATGTATACATTTTTGGTTTTATTTCTTTCCGGTATGTTTGTGTGTTAGTTTTGACTATTTAAAACAAAATACTTTAAGTCTACTAGTTTAATGGGAGAAACATGACCCTCATATTAGAGTATGGCAGTGCCATGAAAGAGAGATCAACAGACAAATGAAGGCTGCTAAAGGAGACAAACCTGTCTGCCCGGTGAGGAGTCTGGGCAGCAGGCCATGGCAATGACCCCAGAAGAGGAAGCAGCGGTACATCTGAAGACTTGAGCACACGGCAGCTATAGAGAACGTGGTGTTGAGAAATGAGAAAGAGAGGGGAACAGAAGCAAGTTGTGCAGAATGAACAGGGGCCCCACAGTGAGAGCTCCAAAGCCCTAAAGGGCTGAAGATCCTGTGGGTCCCCTCAGCTCAAATCACAACAGAGGGCTTGAAGTTCACTTAGTACTCTGACCCCACAGGGGCTCTCTTGAAGAGGCAATCCACTTAGGATACACAACAGCAATCTCCTTCAGAAGAACCCACAGTTATGTCCAGAGGGCTGGAACAACCGTCCCGGTTCAAGCTCCTGGCATCATTAAAGTTTCTAAGTCAGGAAATCTGATCTGGATTTCAACAAAATCTGGGTCTGGTCACTTTAGTTCCAAAGGACCTACTCCCTAAACTCTGGGTGGAGCCAAGGCTAACCTCTCTTGAGCATTGTAGGGGCATTCAGCAGAGGGAGAGATGAAAAAGAGGACCAAGTTTTGACCTTACAGAATATATGGTTTTTGTGGGGAAGGAGAAAAAAAAAACAATGAAAAATAATGCCATGAAGGAGGAGGGGGCTGGAGACATGGAAGGACTTGAAAACAGGTCCAGCTGACAGGTGGGATTGATGAGATCTTGAGTCTCAGCTAGGGCTCATCAGTGTCTGGGTTTGTGGCTCCAAAGAAGGACACAAGGAGGAGAAAACGCTTCTAACTAGAGCCAGCAGTGAGCAAAAGCAGCACGGGCCTCTAGCAGGCCCACACAGAGGCAGTGGGTGGTCAGGGAAGAGGGACAAGGCTACCAGATTAGAGAAGCAGCAAGGTGAGCAGGGGCAGGTGCGAAAAAAAGGAAAGGCAGGGAATGGCAGAGAAGCACCATCTATGTCTGTACACACTGTTATGACCGGGCTCTTGACCCCTTGCCTGCTGTGCTGGGCCCTTTATTTGAAAGGCCCCTCAAAGCCTACCCTCTGGTTTCTTGACTAGCCTCCTGGGAGCCATAGCTGGCTTGTTCAAGGCATTCTGCTGACAGTCCTCGGGTTTCCCAGAGGTCCCTCTTGGCAATCCCAGCAGCAAAGCACTGTTGTGGAGGCAGTCCACAGAGCTAGCTAGTGTTTGCCTACAGAGCCCCTGTGGCTAGAACTTAGGAGGTCTTCCTTTGATGCAGGCCACATTAAGCCATGTAAATGTGGAAGTGTAAATTAAATAAAGAGAAGCTCCCTCTCCCATTCTGATTTCCATTTTTACCACAGACTGGCCAACTAATCAGCATATGGCATTCTTGGAGAAACAAATGGAGATTTGTGTAAGCCATGATGCCAAATGATCATGAATTGCAGAATATGTAATTTTAAACAAGCTATTTCCCTCCACTGTACCAGCTAGGATTCAGATCTGCAGGCGAGCCAGCTGGCAGCAACATGTAGGGTTGGCAGGCTCCCCAGTCCCTGAGATTACCTTGCCTTCATGAGGGGGTGGTGCTGGTGGGCTGAGTAATTATGACAGACTAAAACCACCAGTGCCTGCATAGACACCCCAAAAGGAGAAACTGCCATGTAGTCCTCCTTCTTGGGCTCTTCAAGTCAAGTCTTTCCCCAGTCTCTGCATTGGTATGGATCACCTTCCAGAGAATTTGCAGAAAGACCGTATGTTGGACATATCTGGTAAAGGAACAAAAGCCCCAGCCATGTGCTACTCCTCCAAGGGCTCCTCCTGGGGAAGAAGCTTTGCTCCTAAGAGAGAGGGTCCATGAGGGCTGAAACCTTTACCCTTTGACCAGGATGAGGCCCACCCATAGTCTATGGAAAGCACTGGGGTCCCCTCTCAGGGCAGGCCTGAAATCACAGGCTGCTCTGCTTCCCTTTACTGCCACCCCAGGGGAATCCACAACCCCAGACCATGACTTCCCCTGCTGCCTGAACGAAAGCTCACCTGGCCTTTTCAGTGGGCCCTTAGGGACTCTCAGAGACTCTCATGTTTTTCCATCTTTCTATTAGGCATCTTTTTCTTATTAATGCACTACTATTCAAGCTGTGTGCAGAGAATGATGAAAAAGAGACCTTGTGTGGGGTTTGGGATTTGTTCAAAGCCTGGGAAAGTATTTTAGAGTGTGTGTTTTATTCCTTTTATGAGAGATGCATGTTTCCCTCCCTCTGTGACTTGTTTAAAAGTAAAGTTTAATATGCTGCCAGAAAAATTGCTGGTTAATAATTTAATAAGCTATGGGCTAGGGATTATGGGAGAAAAGTAGTATCTAAGCAAACCTTTGTTGTAGTTTGGACTTGGAGGCTGCAAAGCACTGACCACACTACAGAATGCTAACAGAGTCTCTTTGATTCTTCCAACTTACTTTCCAGGAGCACAACAAGGATAAAGAAGCAAGGAGAATGGGAACTCCTGGATGCTGATTGACAAGTTCGCTTTACAAACTAAGGCCAGGTGAACTTGGCAAGGCATATGCTTGGACCTCAATCCCAGCAATACAAGCAACAGAATAACAGTATAATGCATTTTATGAAAGGGTTATCTTTAAAAACATTCTTATTTAATTTTATCTTCTTACTAAGAATCATAGACATTATTTTTCCATTTTTCAGAGTCAATAACACTATGTTCATAGAGCTCAAGTGACCTCCCCAAGATCAAGGCAAAGCTAAAAATAGAGTCAAGGTTTTCCAGACAAACACATTGTATTTATGTGTCCCAAACACAACTACTAAACAGAGACAGTGTGCCAAGCATAAAGGACACGTTGGTGTGTACCCACACACACTGGGGTTGGTGTCTTTCCAGCATGGCTGACAATGCTAACAGAGCCCAAGATGCCTGATCATAGGTCTCTCCCTCTTGTGCTTGGCCCTTTGACACTGCAAAGCCATTACTACCAGGTTTTCTCCAGCCTCCTCCATTTTCTACCTCTTCTCCTCTTCTTCCTCCCTCCCTCCCTCTTTCTTTCTTTCTTTCTTTCTTTCTTTCTTTCTTTCTTTCTTTCTTTCTTTCTTTCTTTCTTTCTTTCTTTCTTTCTTTCTTTCGAGACAAGTCTCACTGTATTCCTGGCTGGCCTGGAAAACCCACAGAGGTCTGTCTGCTTCTGTCTCTCAAGCCTGAAACCTCACATCTTTAGCACTTTCAACTCTGAAGACAGAAGTGGAACCTCTGGATGGTACAGGCCACAGTGGTGGGCTTCAGGGACACATGGCAGTGCCCCCCCTAACTTCAGCACAGCCTTTTTTTTTTTTTTTAACGCTGAGGTTTCCTGCTAAACTAGTGCCTTAAGAAGCAGCCCCTCTCCAGAACACAGGGATGTGGCTCTTTAGGCTCAAATAGGAATGCTTCTCTGAGCCTGCATGGGAAGGTGTTTCTAGAGGCTTGTAGTCCAGTGTAACCACTAAAGAGGCCTGAGCACAACAGGTAGCTGAGGGCAAGGAGAAGTAAGTCAGTGAGGGTCTCTTCCAGGCTCCTCCCTCAGCCCACTAGCAGAAACCAGTCCCTTTCCTACAAGCCTTCCTGAAAGAGGGCTAAACCCTGGGCACACAGGGCAAATGTACCAGGGCTTAATCAGCTCAATACTGGGGCAGGGAGGGAAATAGTGCCGTAAAGACTGTGGTCAAGCTAACTGACTCCAGAGGAACTACCTCTAAAAGGTCACTGCTACAAAACACTGGACACTGGGTGCTCAGGAGAATGAACTTCCTCTGCTTGATAAAGAGGTAGCAGACTGTGGCTGCTGGCCTCTCAGGAAGAGGTCTGGAACAGTGGCCTTTGATGGCAAAGGCTAGGGCTGGGTCATATAGGGAAGGCAGTTTCTGCAAGGATGATCAGGCAGCAGTGGCAGCTAGGGTGAGAAGCAAAACAGAACCTGCTACGTTCACCCCTACCTGGAGCCATATTCTGGGGACCACACATGTCTGTTAGGAAGGCTGCCCATTTTCTTGTCAATTATCTCCTCTGCACTTTTATTTTGATTAGATCACTGTTTTCAAACAGCGAGTTAGGGTACCTCGCAGTCCCTTCTGGGCTTCCAATGGGAGGGAAGCCATGCAGGTGGTCTCCATGCCCCACCCCAGCTGAAACTGTTTACCGTCTCTGCTACACGAGCTTCAGCAGCATTGAGTTTCCACAAAAGCTTCTGCGTGAGGGAGGAATTTCACCAGATGAGACCATCTTTACATTCCCTTTCCTAGCATAAACTCCATGGTTCTGTGATTCTCTTAACAAAAGCACAAAGATAAAAGCCATGCCATTCCCACTTCTAGTGACCCAGGGGACTGGCAGGCTGCTGCTGGGGAGCTTTTGGAATTTTGAATTTCAAGTATGTACAGACAGAGGCCTATCACCAGTGTCTGCCTGAGGCCAGCAGTTATATCTTAAAGTCCTGGACCAAATGCGAATTCCTTTGGTTGTGCTTTAAGGGCCATCACATCTGGTCCCTTATCCAGCGTTGCAGAGCACCTCCTGAGGCTCTGTCTCCCACTGCTCACAAAACGTGTCGCTACGGTGTGCATGTTCTTTTTCTATCACCTCTGCTGTTTTTAAACCACACCCCAGCTCTAAAGGTACTCTCAGACCTCTCCGAGAAAATCTCCCGACTGTGCAAATTCACCTTTTCTTTGGGACTTTCATACTTACTGTCTCCACTGCCATTTGAGCTCCACTATTGGCTAATAGTATTTGTAGGCACTGGACTGCATTATAACTAGACCACGACAGCCAAGGTCTACTGAGGTTCTATCCCATATGCCTAAAGTACTTATCACAGTGCTGTGCACTGTGCTAAGATGCCTTGGTACCTGGGAAGCAGACATTCTTCACTTACTCGACAAAGGTTAGTCTGTATCTGTATAACCCCTCCGGTTCTCCAGTCAAAGAAAATTAGCCTATCAAACAATTAACCCTCTCTCAGCCTGTTCAGAGTCTTTTCCTCTTGGAACCCTTCCTTGACCCCTGTACCCCACAAGCTAGCATTTATTTCTCTTGTTTCTGCTCCACTGTGACTCATTTCAGCCCTTAGTAAAGTCTTACTTGCTTATGTTTAATCTGTTCTTGTCTTGGTCAGGCTTTTTTTTTTTTGAAGATTTTTTTTTCATTTATGTATATAGGTGCTTTGCCTATATGAATGTCTATGACATGTATGCCTGGTGCCTATAAAGGTCAGAAGAGGGCATCAGATCCCTTAGGATTGGCATTATAGATAGTTACTGCCAGGAAGGTGCTAGAAACCAAATCCAGGTCCTCTGCAAGACAGCAAGTTGTCTTAAATTCACTGAGCCATCTTTCTATTATCCCCAAATGGTTTTTGATACAGGGACAATATTTTACACCTTAAGTTTATATTTTGACTTTTGAGACAGGGTCTTACTGTGCAGCCTAGTCTAACCCTGAGCTTGCAGCAATCCTGCTCCAGCCTCCTGTGTGCTGGAATTACAAGGCCACGCCACCACACCCTAGTAATAAGCACTCATTTTAGACTCTCCAGCATGCTGCTACATTGTTCTATACTGTCTGTGAACTGGAATTGGCTTTAATTAAACGGAAATGGCTCAGTGAAGGTGGTGGTTTATCCAAAAGACAGAACATATTACATGCTAATATGTAATACTAATATTAGCAACTAATATTAGGGAAAAAATTACCCCACTACACTAGAGCTTTACATAGTATTATGGGAAGGCAAGTTGGAACATGACAATATTGTCCAAACTTTCCACCAACAGCCCTCCACCCCTCGGGCCAACAGCTACAAGTGGAGGAAGATAGAAGAGCTTTCTAGCCAGCTAATCCTAGCTTCAGGTTCGAGTTGTCGATTTCTGTATATAAAAAGCAGGAGGCATCAGCAGTTGGACACTGGATGCCTGGTTACAATTGTGTGAAAGGACTATCCTATACTTTCCTGGACTGCAAGGCTCAGGTGAGCACACTAATCACATATGACTGCTGTTACCCTGACTCACTTGCAGAAGCCAAGCTTTCAGCAAAAACCACTTCCTATACCTTCAAACTTCACCTCTCAGACAGCTTGTTCCTTTTTGCATTTGTAAAAGAAGTATTTAATGAAAAAGATGTTTTGCATCTTCTTCTACTGTTTGTGTTGAAATGTAACTTCACAGTTCTTTCTTGTTTGAAAAATACAAACAGGATCTCAACTCAAGGTATCATTGCCTTAAACATTCCTGAGATGTTTGAAAGAAGTTTGTGTCTAAAATACACCAATTCCACTCCTTTCTCTATTCAGTTCTTCACCAGGCTGCAGGTGACTTCAAATAGGCTTGAGTGAGAGGAGTAAAAAGGCCCTAATGATGGTCTCTTCTCCCCACAAAATCTCAGAGCTGATAGGAAAGCAGTGATCATTGTCTCATTCTCTCCTCTCTGCCTCTCAAATGTAGAAAAGGACTACTGGGAAAACCTTATATACAAAAGAAGGGAGAGAAGAGAAGAAAAAGGAGAGGAAGGGAAGGAAAAAGAAAAAAGGAAAGAAAAGGAAAGCAACAGCCTGAAAAGAGATCACCTCCCAGCACACACTGGGCACTGCAGAGACACTGCCAGCTGTGCCTGCACACTTGCTATGTGACTACCCAGCCCTGTTGAGACTTGTGTCCCTTCAAGTCTTAGCAGGGACCACAAATGATAGCCTTGCAGAGCCCCAGGATCACTGGAACACAACAACCCCTCGGCTGCACTCCTGTCGGTGGCAGGGAGGTGGGAAAGCAAGCTGCATGGCTGAGGGATGAAGCCACACTGTTTCTTAGGTCACTGCAAAAGAAGGAGCTGTTTCCTGCAGAGAGCGGCGGTCTGGTAAAAAAGATAGGAGACTGTGGAAGGGCCCGGGACAGAGCCAAAGGAGGGTCAGAGCCAAGCCCTAAAAGTGTAGTCTCTCATGTGGATAAATTTGCTGCTTAGAAAAGAAATACTGTCTTCAACTGTTGTAAAGCGAAATGATATTCTAGAGCAGAATTCTGCAGCTGGCCACAGAGCCCTGGGGAAGAACTGGGAATGCCACACGTGAGCAAGCCCAGCCGTCTCTGTCTCTACAGCACACTTACTTACATAGGTCATCAAGGGTCCAGCACTTATGTTAGTGGGACCAGTTAACAAGAGTACACAGGGGTGGGAGGAGCCCTCCAAGGAAGCTGACTAGGAAGTGTATCAATCTTACAGTTCATAGTTTGCAAGTCAAAGTTGGCTTGAGGTACCAATTACCAAAATTGGTCACTAGAGTAGCTTTTCAGGATACAGGTTCTCCTGTCCCCACTCCCTTCAGTAACACTGCTTTACTTAAAAACTCACCCCAAGGCTGTTTTCTTAATAACCCTATTCTTGTACCCCAAGAGCCTGTCAGGCTGGCACTTTACAGAACCACAAACACTCAACTGCTGTCAAGGAATACCGCCTTCTCATGGTGTTCTGGTGCCACACAGACCCTGATATTGGGAGAGAAGGCAGGCCTGATGCCTGTGGTAGTCTTGGGTCTGCTACTACAACTCTAAGCTTCTACCATGACTTTGAGAATGAGGTCATGAGGCAGGAATATTTTCAACTGGGGATCGTGTAATTACAGTAGTTGATGCCTTAGTCTTTATCACTTAAGTATGAATTATGTCCCATGGCCAATCAGTGGTCTCATCTGGAACTGGTCTATTATTTTGGCTCCCAGGTCCCACTGTGAGCTTGTGAATATGAGTCTCCATTCTAACAAGTGATTGATGTGCATGCTTCCCTTCTGAGAAGCTTACTCTAGACAATGCTTATATCCCTAAGTTCCCAACAAACAAACAGTGTATGGACAGATGGAGACAGTATGGCCTGGAAAAAGCCTGACAAGGACTTGGAAGCTGAGTCCTCAACAAATGTTAGTAGTTGCCATCGGGGTCTGCTCCTGGTCAGCTGTGTGAATGGATGGAATGCCCTGACTTCTGTGGGCTGCAGTTCTGCACATGCATGCGGCTGGTGAGTGAAGTCGCACCAACATCAGGGGTTTTCCGCATCTAAAATTCCAAGCCCACAAGTCTGCCTGAAAAGACTGTTTTGTTTCTGTAACTGTGGTTTTAATAAATAGCTGCAGTGTTTAAAACAGTTGGCATATGGCTAGCCCAAGGAAGGCTCGTAAATGAAGTGATCCAAATACAGTCTATACTACTTTAGCCACCTTGAAACATGAAAATGTGACGTGAGTTTCTAGGACAACAACCACAGAAGGGTACCAGGCTTAAATGGAGTCAGGAGGGCAACGGTATGGAATATTCTCCAAGGGTGGGGACTGACACTGATTCTAGCACTCCAGCCTGAGAATCAGGAACTATTGTTTGGAATGTAAACTGACTACCAATCAATCTGGCATTTGAGAAGTGTCAAGACCAAGAGTCACAGACTACTGTGGGGGATCTAATGGGAGAAGTGGCCAGCTGAGGACAGTTGTGAAATATGCAAATCATGTCAAAGCGATAGTGTGCCACTGCCATCCCACATCTTAGCAGTGGGCCACCTACAGCTAGAAGGTGGATGTGAGTCTGAGGCCAGCCTAGCTACAGAGCAAGACTGCCTCAAAGCTAAATTAAAACAATCATCACTCCTCTAGGGAGAGAGGGAGAGAGGAAAAGAGGGAGAGAGAGGAAAGAGAGAAAATGAGAGAAAGAATAAGCAAGAAGGGGGGGGAGGTTGAGCCTACAAGTGAGCACATATAAAGCGCTTAGACTGTCAACAGGACAGCTGTTATTTTGGTACATGGTGCCTCTGGCAAAGAGTGTGTAACACATCCAGGTCCTAGTGGCACCTTTGGAAAGCCCAGGAAAGGCTCCTTACTAAGCAGAAACAAAAGGTTAAAATGTGTTGGTTTATGTGTTATCCCATTAAAAGTAAAAATGGAAAAACATATGTATACTTACTTTACTTATCTTTGAACTTACACCAACTAAACTGGAGTCACACACAGGGTGTGTCTCCAAGAAAAATTGATTTTCTAATACAAGAGAGTTTTGAGATGAACTTATGGAATTAAATGTACCAATTGCTTCATCCAGAGTGTGGCACAAAGTAGGCATTCCAGATTTAAGTTTTAAAAAATCTTTAACCTTTGGTGAAGGTCTCTCTGACTGCTGGTGGGAGGAAGGACTCCCTGTATAGCAGTGTCACTGAAACCTTTAGATACTGTGGTAGCTCTCAGGAAATTCACTCTACTTCTACAGGGCAAACCTAAGGCTAGTATTACAGAACAACCACACACACACACACACACACACACACACACACACACACACACACAGATTTTTCACTAGAACATTATTTGTGACATTAAAAAGTGGAGCAATGTAATAGCCAGAACCTGGAAACAACCTAGATGCCCTTCAATGGAAGAACAGATGAAGAAAGTATGGAATATATACATATTAGAGTACTACTCAGCAGTAAAAAACAATGACTTCTTGAATTTTGCATGCAAATGGATGGAAATAGAAAACACTATCCTGAGTGAGGTAAGCCAGATCCAAAAAGAGAAGCATGGGATGTACTCACTCATATTTGGTTTCTAGCCATAAATAAGGACATTGAGCCTATAATTTGTGATCCTAGAGAAGCTAAATAAGAAGGTGAACCCAAAGAAAAACATATAGTCATCCTCCTGGATATTAACCTTCATCAGGTGATGAAAGGAGACAGAGACAGAGACCCACATTGGAGCACCGGACTGAAATCTCAAGGTCCAAATCAGGAGAAGAAGAAGAGAGAGAGCACGAGCAAGGAACTCAGGACCGCGAGGGGTGCACCCACACACTGAGACAATGGGGATGTTCTTTCGGGAACTCACCAAGGCCAGCTGGACTGGGTCTGAAAAAGCATGGGATAAAACCGGGCTCACTGAACATAGCGGACAATGAGGACTGCTGAGAAGTCAAGAACAATGGCACTGGGTTTTGATCCTACTGCACATACTGGCTTTGTAGGAGCCTAGGCAGTTTGGATGTTCACCTTACTAGACCTGGAAGGAGGTGGGAGGTCCTTTGCTCTTTGGGCTGATGAGAGAGGGGGAGTTGATTGGAGGAGGGGGAGGGATATGGGAGGCGGTGGCAGGGAAGAGACAGAAATCTTTAATAAATAAATAATAATAATAAAAAAAGTGGAGCAATGAGCTGGGTGGTGATAGCACACACCTTTAATCCCAGCACTCGGGAGGCAGAAGCAAGCGGATCTCTTTGAGTTCGAAGCCAGCCTACAAGAGCTAGTTCCAGGACAGGCACCAAAGCTACATACAGAGAAACCTTGTCTTGAAAAAACAAAAAGAAAAAAAAAGAAAAGTGGAGCAATGAAGCCAGTCATCGTGGCGTATGCCTTTAATTCCAGCACACCTGGGAGACAGACAGGCAAATCTTGGTGAGTTTTAGGCTAGCCAGGGCTACAGTGAGACTCTGTCTCAAAAAACTAGCCAAACTAACAAAAACCCAAACACACACACACACACACACACACACACACACACACACACACACACACACAGACAGATGCTTACATATATTTTTTAACAAATGATATTTTTAAAGATTTTTTTCCTAATTCAAAAATGGGCAAAATTATTATTTTTTTTATAAAGATGTGTGGTGGTAAAGCTAAAACAGTCAAAAAACTTAACAACAACATAAATTAATACCCAAGTCTCTGCTTTCATTATGTGTGTGTGTGTGTGTGTGTGTGTGTGCATATATTTAGAAGAACTGCAAGATTTTATACTAATTCTATTTTTAATTTTTAAATTTTAAGTGTGATACTATTTCCACAGCAGACATAAAAAGTTTTTAATAATAATAATAATAGCAAACACTTTCATATCGTCAAGTGAAAGGAGGAAGCTGTAACTTTTATACTTAACAAAATCTTAGCTATGGAACAAAAATAGGAAAAATGTTGAAGTAACCGCATAAAACTGTTAACCAATAACAGTGGTTTCCACTGGACTGTGGTAAGAGTAACTTTCTTTTTTATATTATTTTTGAAATTTGTGCTAGACTATTTTTCCTTGATACGCACTGACAGCTAAGGAAAACCATGAGAAGTTTAGTAGAAAATGCATTTCCTTTTGACTATTATATCACCCATAGTGTCTAACGGTTTGCACAGCCTACCAAGTTTTCCTTATCTTTTTTTGATTTAGTTTTGTTATGCTTCTTGAAAAAGTTTCACTGTGTAGCTCAGACTGGCCTGAAATTTTCAACAACTCGCTTGTCTCAGACCCACCTAGGATTAACAGATGTGTACCAGCACACATGGCTGATTTCATCGTTTTCTAAAAGGAACACCCAATACACATTTATTCTTTTATGACTGAAGCAAACACAAGATAACAAACCACTTCTGAAAATTTTTAAGCCCAATATAATTGTAATCCCAAATTACAACCAAAGTAAATAAGCCTTTTCCTCTTAGTCCTGCTTGAAAGAGCTTTTCAAAGCCCTTCCTGTTTGGGCGGGCCCATGAGTCGGCTAGCACAGCAGACCTGGAGCCTGCAGACAGCAAGGGCGGTCAGCAGGGCCACCCTCAGGACTAGACTAGATCCTCTTGAGGAACCCCTAGACCAACTTTCCAGGCCAGAGGCTCACTCTAATTCTCATTTGGTTCCTGACCCGGGTTGGCTGAGTTTTCTACCAGGAGTTAGTAACTATCGCCTTCACACTGAGAGAAAGATCACAGTGAACTGGCTGAGGAGGGAAGGCTAAGGGAAAGGGAGAAGGAAAGGATGCAAAAGCTTAATGACCCGATTTCCATAAAGGCTCTGACACCCTGGAATGAAAAGCGGCTTGTAAGAGCAAAAGCCTGATTCAAGTCACATTGCCAGCTGGCCATTTATCACCTAAAACTCCCCCAGCAACTCCATGGGTACTGCTCAACCAGCTCACAGAAATAAATCCTTATTAATCTTGCAAAGTCAAAACATGAATATGCAACAAAAGTCTTTATGTGTTTCTCGATTTTAGACTCCAAATTTAAAAATTCAATTGATTGTCCATAGCTTCAATAAACTGTGTTAGAAACCCTTTGGAACAAAAAGATAAATAGCACATCCCCTAAGATTCTTGTGCTTACTGGACTGAATGAACTCAATGAGGAAAAGGTGCTGCTGCTAGAAATTAAAGCAACATTTTCTGCCCAGCAACAGTACTTTCCATAGGCTACACTAGAAAGCTACAGAGAGGCCTCAGTGAGCCCGGGGCACATTTATCTTTCAAGTGTAAATGACCAGGAATAAAGGGGCCTCTTTAGCAGTTGGATTTGGAATACTCTGCACTGTAACATCTCGATGGCAAAGGCAGGGAGAAAGGAAGAAAGATCTGCTTTGAGGTGACTACCATGACCCCAGATGGGTTCATCTGAGCATGCAGTTGACTGGTACAGACAAATACCTCCTATAGCACGAGGCCCTCAGAGATAAGGCAGGCATGGGCCAGGTGAAGGTTTCATTACCTACATGGAGTTCTATGGCCTCAACTCAGGGCCGGTGGGCAATACTCCATGATGTGGATAACACAGAACAGCTCGTGCAAAGCTCTGGAATGTACTATGCTTAGGCAACAGGATTTCCTTCCAAACTCGATTCTAGGCTCTGAACACACCCCGATTAATACTTGTAAAAAAGTATGTTGGGAAATAAGAGGCAGTCTGGTGTTAGGAACCATCCACAGACCACCCACTGAGTGGAAAGTTCACACTTGGATAATAGAGAGTTGACTGTACTGGAGACAGAAGAGTGGCTTTTCTGTACTCTGGGCAGGGAGGTGGAAACCCAGTGAGCTCATGTGATTCATGGCATTTTCTAGGCTAAGGAAATCGGAACTCAAACCCAGAGAAGGGGGTGGAAGGGCTGATGACAATGACAAGAGACAGGGACCAAGAGGCATACCTCCTAAGGCAGGAAGGGCTTCTCTAGCTAAAGAGTAGGTGGGCAGAAGTACCACTTTACCAGCTGTCTTCAGGCCCTGAGTGAACTGAAGCCCACTAAGGGCTGACCTGTTCCTCCATCTTTTCTCATGCAGCAAGAAGGAATGGACTCAGAAAGCAGCTCCAATGAGCCTAAGCAAAAGGGGCAGAGCTCCTCCCTTACAGCAGCTTCAGAGCCAAGGCTAGAGACTGGAGAAGTTATGACTAGAAGAGGGTTTCAGAAGAATGATTTCCAGGGAACCTCTACTTCCTGACCCCCAGAAATAATAGCTAGGAAGATCTGACCTGTTTCTTGGGGAAAAGCTAAGGGGCAAATGTGAGCCCCCCCCCAAGTCTCTGTTTTTCCAGGAAGTGTAACTTAGAGAAGCTAAGGGCAACAAGACTGCACAGAAGGTAAATGGTATCAGGCGTAGAGAAACCAACCATTTAGCAGCTTGCCATATTGGCACTTCAGATAGAGAACACCCCCCCAGTATCCCTGCCCACAGTTCTAAGTATAGACTGAACAGTCATCAGATACTTTCTTTCCTTCAGAGCTTTCAGTGTGTCTGCCTGATTTCCTCTGCCTCACGGAGAATAATCCCATCATTTCACATGGCCACCTTTCTGTCTATGCTGCATCACCTAGGCCTGGAATTCTCCCTGACTTAGCCATTGGCAAAATTCTACCATCTCTGAGTGAGCTTGCTGTTAACCCTCACTCCACTCTCTTCTGGGCCATGCCTATACTGCTTACATTTGTATTATACTTATGGCTATCACATTTAAAATACTGAATGAAAACATGCTTTACTCATCTTTCGAACCTCCTAGAAGCCAGGTCTAGCTCTTTTCTACGTATACACTCTTCTGTGTGATTGATGGTGGCCTGTTGCTCACCAATGCTTTGCTTAGGGTGACTGGGACCCTCACAAAGCCCATTATTTGACTTCCCACACAGAGTGGGGATTCCAACAAAAATGAACAGAAGCACAACATTTACCAAACAAAAAGGGAGTAGGTGTTACATTAGATGACAAAATATCAACTCAAAACCCGAGGCAGCAAGCTATGGCATGACATATGGTAAGGGAGCACACTGGCCTCTTCTTAACGACCTTTGCCAGAGATAATTCATTCAGAGGCCCTTGCAGGGACACTGTCTTACCAGGATCTGGGGACCTAAATGAAGATTTGAACACTGTGTTAGAATATTCTTTACATATAACAAAATGAAAGGTTCTTTTTATTCTTTTATCTTTTATGTTCTAAGTTTCAGAATAAATACTGGTAGGAATGACAAAAGAAAAAAAAGAAGAGTACCCCTCTGCTTTGTTGAAATATGCCATCCTTCTATCCATCTAACCAAGGCACCTTTCATTTCCCGTCAGCGTCTGCTCAAGTCGCCCAAGGATCTTTAGCCATGAAGCTGCCATGGCTCCTAAGGGTTTATACAATGTAGACCAGTCAACCGCTGGCGTCTGTAGTTACGAAATCTATACAGGTACTGGTTGAGGAGAAGAAACTTCAGACTGTTGAAGCCCGACCCCATCACTCAGCAATTTTAGAAAAATTGTCAAGAAAGTATTTTCTTTACCACAGTGCAAAGGTCTAAAATATTCTAATAAGTCTGAGGAACCCAAATGAGTGGCTTAGAACTCCTCACAACTGGAAACAGCAGTCTCAAACACACCGCTAACCGGATGATGCCTCATCACGTGGGGCTTTTACATACCTCGTGGCTAGCCAGAGTTTGGCTTTGGTACAAACAATGACGTCACTTAGTTCCTGCTGAAAATCTGCATTTGTTCTGTGTCTGGAGTCTGTAACGTAGGCTTGTAACAAATGAAAAACCTGAACCGGAAAAGAGAAAAGGCAATACTTTGCTGTGAAAATGTTTTCCACAAATGCTCAGGTCCTCCCTCTTAGATTTCCTCAAAACAGTTTCTTCAAAGGAAACAGACACCTGCAGAATGAGGTTCCAGTCTGCACAGGAAAACAAGCTGAAACTGCAGGGTGGGAGGACACAGCAGTGGAGAGAAGTCCAGGGCCCGGCCAAACCCATGCTCTGGGTCTTTCCCACAACTCCCCAGATGGGGATCAGTGTGACCACACAATCATTTGCTTCAAGAGCATCTCCCTTAGAAACAACCTATACAGTGAGTTGAGCAAAGAAGCGCAATTATCGTTATGTCAGCTGTCCCACATGAAAATAAACTCCAGGGCTTCGGACAGGAAGGGACTATGAGTCTACGTGGTTTAGACGTAAATCTCGGTTCATTAGGCACAGCACAGCACACCTGTGAGGAAGCGGGCAGTGGCGTCTGTAAAAGATCTCTCAGACTTTCCCTCGGCAGTCAGACGTGTGCACACACTTGACATCTTCATGGCAATTATCTACCAGAATGAAAAATTACAGGGCAGATCCTGGCGTCTGTCTAGAGTTTATATTTAGGATGGTGGCACTGGATCACCACACAAGCAAACCTGACCATGGCAAATGTGTGCGGACTCCTCCTCAGCAATGGCCCACATCACCTCCGCGAGGAGCACAAATCTTTGGGGCAAAATGAATGAGACAGAGGGTAGATAAGGTTCTCTGACCTGAAAGGATCATGGTAGACAACTTCTTTGATTGGCTCTACCATCTACATAAGAAGATGAGGAGGATGACAAAAACAAGTTACCAATAAACACATAAAGAATTTTAAAATCACCAGGCGTTGGTGGTACACGCCTTTAATCCCAGCACTGGGGGGGAGGGGAGGCAGAGGCGGGCGGATCTTTGTGAGTTCAAGGCCAGCCTGGTCTACAAGAGCTAGTTCGGGGACTGGCTTCAAAGCTACAGAGAAACCCTGTCTCGAAACCATCGCCCCCCAAAAAAAAGAAAAAAAAAGAATTTAAAAATCTATTTTAGTATTTTTTTCTGTTGAATCCTCTGCCATTAGTGCTGGGATTACAGACACACTAGCTGTCATCTCTGGCTTTATGTGGGCTCCTGGGGTAGCCCGCACGCAAGCATAGCTCAGTCTCCCAGTCTGCGCCTTTATGTGAGCTCCTGGGGTAGTCCTCATGTAAGTATACCTCCTCTCCCAGTCTGCGCTTTTATGTGGGCTCCTGGGGTAGTCCGCACGCAAGTATAGCCCCTCTCCCAGTCTGCGCTTTTATGTGGGCTACTGGGGTAGTCCGCACGCAAGCATAGCTCAGTCTCCCAGTCTGCACCTTTATGTGAGCTCTTGGGGTAGTCCACACACAAGCATAGCGCCATCTCCCAGTCTGAGCCCGTCTTCCAAGTACTGGGATTACAAGCACAAGCCACAAGGCCCTTGAGATAAGAGCCCAGGCTGATCTCAAATTCCCTACGTAGCTAAGGCTGGGCTGGAACAGGATCCGATCCTCCTGCCTCTGCCTCCTGATGGAATTACAGGTGTAGGCCACCATGCCCAATGTAGCTTTTCTGGGAAGCAGGAGTATACTGGAGTGTATGAACACTGAGGAACTTTCTCTAACAAAGGACCTGTTCTCTCTGATATACCAGGTCAGATGCTGTTCTCTCACCACAGCCTGCAGGGACCAAACCACCCGGCACAGAGCCTGGAGAACTGGGCTGGCTGGGGCTTCTGTTCCTATGTGGTGACTGCCAGAGGGAAAAATACCTCCCTCGGCCTCAATCCCCACTGTCCCGAAAGAGCTGGCAAAGTCACTGGGCCTTGCTTTCTTTTCTCCACAGCTGCACTAAACCAACCACCAGGGCTTTCATGTGTCACAGTGCGGTAATTAATCAGCAGACACCAGCAAAACACACGACTGTGGAATTTACTTGTCAAGAGAGCCGTGAGGTTTCAAATGCTTCTCATTTAGAAGCAATCACTTCAGAAATAACCCCCGGTGGATGTTTAAGCTCTGGCCTATATTTGCTCACCTTACTTGGCAAAAACAACACTGTTTTTGAAACGCTTGGTAGCTCTGGCTTATGAATGTCAGCCTACGGGACCATCAATTCTGTCACCCTGGGCACAAACCAGACAACAATTGTGATCCTAGTTACTCACCAAGGACAGAGAGTGATCTGTCTACAACTGACAAGTGGACACAGAGGTGCATGTAGGCAAACCTGGTAGAAAGAAGCAAGTGGAAGAGGCAGCACAATACAAACTGAGCATATGTCAGAGCAGGGCAGGGCAGGCAAAGAAAAGGGTGATAAGACGATGAAGGAGAGGTAAGGCTTACAAGCAAGTGTGAAATAGATTGGTGTTTCGGAGAAATATTAATGAAAATATTTGAATACACAACCATCTTCACATGTCATTTGTAACACTGGGCTCAAGAAAAAAACAGGCAATAATTAGGTGTGAAGTTCAGATAGAAGGCCAGGAAACTCAGGAAAGAGCCACTGGTCCCTCAGACAAGGCCTCTCCTCTCTCCACACTTTGCCTAAGTGCTGGTGGAGAGTATGGCTGACTCCAGGCCTGGGATAACCTGCGAACAGCTGTAACCAAGCACAGAGAAGCTAGAGCTTCAGCCAGACAGAAGAACCCAGCAGAGAGCTGGGAGTGCCTACAAGTGCAGAGCCAGCGGGGGTACAAGTCTGCGACCTCTCAAAGCCAGGGGCAGAAGGGCATCCCCACAGGTCTGAGAGTGAGATGGGGGGGCTGGATGAGCTTGGACTTGACACCTCATTTACTGAATGTGGAGTGGGGGACATCTATGTGATGCTTTCTCTAGCTAGCATCTGTTATACAAAACAACAATTCTTTTTGAGACGGAAGGGAACTTTGCTCCCTACTGTGGATTTAGAGGTGTCAACGATGAAAGGAAAAAGAGAAGAAAGCGTTGCTGCCAGAAGAGAATTATGCCCAATGGCTCAGCTGGCAGAGAGCCTTGCCACATGAACATGGAGAGTTCAGGACCCAAGCTTAAGCGGAAGTAGAGAAGCGACTGTGCACAGTTGTTCCTTGACCTTCACACGAATGCTGGGGTACCTCTGCACCCCAACATCACATATTAAAAACAAACAACAAAACAAAACAGGATAGTTATGCCTCAGTCAGGAAGAGGCAGGCCTAATCTAAGTAGGCAGCAGCATGCCCTGGCTACCACAAGCAGGGGCTGGTCAGTCCTGCCCTAGGGAGGGGTGGTCCTTGAGGGGCTGTACTGCATGAAGGGCAGGGGGGTCCTGTATTTCTTGCACTGAAAAACTAAGCCTTAATGAGATACCACATTGAGAACCTGGAAGCAGTTAGGGTCTCCCTCTACCCAGACTCTATACATAGAGAGATTGGGGGTGGGGTGCAGGCATCTGTAGGAAGTGTGGGGTTCATCTGGGAAGTCCAGAATCTTAGAAGCAGCTGCACAGCACAAATGTAGTGCATTCTGAATAAATGTTGTGGGTCTAAGAAGAGTCATGAGGCAATTCCCTGAAAAAGCCTCCCACAGCATCAGGAAAGTCTGTCTGGTTTCTGCTGCAGAACTAAAACAGTGACCTGGGTGGGACAAGATCAAGATGATCGATGGCTGTTCAGGGAGGTGATGCGAAGACAGGTTTCTTCTTCACAAGTGTGGCTTTCAGGCCAGTTTCCCCCTTTAAAATCAACAGCAGCTGAGCTCCAGGAGCCAACAGGCCCAGCAGTCACAGGGCAGGCTTAGGCAGGCCTTGAAAAAGACCAACTCTTAATAGGAAAAGAGACACTCCAAAGGTCAGACCTAAAGGGGGTGAGTGGATTATGACCATCAATGATCCTAAACTCTGATGATCAAATGCTAATTGATTCGTTTTTGCAGCTGGATTCTGCTAAAAACAAAATGAAAAAATAAATAAATCCAGTCTTTTTCCCTTGCAGCATATAGACTGGACGAGGACTTCATTCCTTGTTCCATTCGGCCGAGCACACCCGCCTGCATCTGCCTTCCTGCTTGTCTTCCTCCTGCATTGCTGTAACCCCAGCTAAGTCAGTGACACATTTTTCCAAGCTCCATGTTTACACAGGATTTTATTTCGACTGGTAAAACATCTGTATTTTTTTAGGGACTTAAATAAATGATCTATGCTGGGAATGTACAGTGTAGGGTGATGTCAGACCCTGCTCCCCCCTTTCTTGACTCACTGGTCAGAACAGGCAAACATTGTTTCAGCCTGTAGCTGGGAATGTGAATATTTATCCTGTCAACTTAATTCATACAAACAGAACTAAAGGCAGGCAGGCAGAAGTATTTTATGGCTTTAAGTCAGACTGAAAAGGGGGCTTAGGAGGGGGATGGCTGAGGAAAGAATCGAAACTTTCTAATTCACAGAAACATGCCTCATCACACAACTGCTGGAAGTGGATATAACAAACAAAGGCAGTCATGCACATGTGTGTGCATGCATGTGTGAGTGTGTGCACGCACTTGCATGCATGTATATGAGCGTGTGCATGCAGGCATGCGTGAGTGCATGCATGCATGTGTTGGGAAGGCCAGGGAGAAAAATCCCAGTAACACCTGTCAGTTCCAATCAGTGCAGCCAGGGTTGCAGGATTGGCTCTATGCTTCAGGCACACTGGCTGGAGCCCCAGGTAGACGGCAGCTTCTCAGGAGCACCCTTCTTGTTGCTAGGCTTGTGGGCACATGCATTTATCTACACCACTTGAACACAGAGAGCCCAACAAAGAAGTGGTTCTTGTTGCCAGTCACACAGACCTTGGAGGAGTATGGGCTCTAAACAGCACCTTAATGACACTTGAATTCCTCAGCTGGGTCATTCCTTGGAAGAAGGGCTTGTGCCACCCACAAGAATCCCATAATGGTCTCTCTATTTAGAGCGCTGAGCAAGAAGCATTTCAAGCGGCTGCTCCCCCAAACCTCAGCCTGTTTATGAGATGAGAGAACACATCCCTGAAAAGGTCTTGGTAAGCAGTGTTGTTGCTGTGTGGAAGAGGACTAATCAGGTGAAGTTACTTCTTACCTGAGCAGCCTGGGAGCGTATCACTGGGAATACACCACGTGTGTGGAAGGACCAAAACATATAACCCTCCCAAAAGAGTAGGTGGAAAGCCACTGTGTCCTGCCTTTCTAGAACTCTCCCATCATGCTGGTCAAAAGCACAAAGACCTTGCACCTGAATGATGTCTTTCCTCCAATACTTATTTTGACATACAGCTGTCAGTTTTCCCAAAGACAAGCCCTAAGAGTAATGCTCACAAGTTCAAAACCCTCTTCAAGGACTTACTGGGTCCTGAGAGCTCAACCTCCCTTTTACTTCATAAGCCTATTCTGTGTCCATAAAAAATGAGCTCCCACTTCTTACAACCTAACAAAGGCTACTTGGTCAAGCCTGGCCCTTCCCAGGTTTCCTTCTACTCTCTCCAACTGGGCTATAGGCATTCTACTCAAACCATAGTGTCAACTTCAAACATTTCTGGGCTTGCATACTGAGCTTGTAACCCCTTCCTAAGACCCTCATTTCTTTTTAGTGCCCAACAGTCCTGTTCACTGGCATCCTCCAAAGGGAGCAGTGCTGAGGACTGAATACAGGGCAACCACATGCATGCTAGGAAAGCTCTTTGTTACTAAGCCACATGTCTAGCCCTCTGAACCTGGCATCAGTTATCAATCTGTTTTTACCTAAAATAGAGACCCTTGAAGCAAAGAACTGGGTCTCATTCTTCCCCACAGCTCCTCGGGGTCCCAAGAATAGGATTTTTGTCTGGAGAAAAAAGACTCACTAAACAGAGGGGCTTATTGATTAGGAACTCTACCATACTCACTTAGGAAGGGAGTAGGAACTGAATTTGAGTTTGTATTTGTTTTGCAAAGTCATGGTGGTACTACAGATTTTATAATACCATTAGGAACCTGGTTCCCAGAAGCAGTGTCAAGGACCCTGAATTAGGTAAGGGCAACGTTTAGACAGTAATATTGAAGCTAGTCAATCTTTATCTGTTCAAACTAAAAAAACTTTTAGCTTTTATTGCTGAGAAACTATGTGTAAAAATTTAAACATTACAGATAATTTGTTTGCAAAGCCAGTCTCTTTAAGTCCTTCTCCCCACTTTATGACAAAAATCTTACTCTGTAGTCCAGGCTAGCATGGTACTTACTATGTAGCTCAGGCTGGCTTCAAATTGTAGCAAGCCAGATTATTGGCATGAATCATGATGCCTGGCCAGGAGAACATTTAAATTTTCTGTATAATTGGATCCTTAAAGACTTGAGACCAATAATAAAGTCTGTAATTTAGCAAAATGTATCAAAATCCAACCAGAGCAGTGGCTGGAGAGATGACTCAGCAATTAAGAGCACTGCTGCTCTTCCAGAGGACAGAGTTTCAAACCCCAGCACCCATGTGGCAGCTCATTACTTGTAACTCCAGACCCAAGGGATCCTGTGTCCTCTTCTAGAATCCTTGGGGACCAGACATGCATATGGTACACATACATACATGCAGGCAAAACACTCATACATAAAAATAAATAAGCAAATAAATACCTGCCGACCAAATACAACTAGTTAATAATGAATTATTGCTGATAATTCCACCCACCCAAAGATTCTTATATTACTTGTTTATATCTGAAAAATTCTATAATACAGAGCTTAAAATACTTAGGGACGAATAAGAGAAAGCATGTAGGAGGCAAAGGGAGCCAGGACTTCATAGTGAGACTTTGTTTCAAAAAAGCTGGCAGGACTAGATTTTCAAACTTCCTTAATTCACACACTATCAGTACCTCAATAATTTTTTCACAGTGCCCTCTAGGCCAAAAGAAATATCTAATGCTTTTAATTCATTAAGTGAGTAGGTCCAAATGACCCGATTAACTCTGTGGCTGTTTGAAAAATAATACACATAGGGTAAAAAGACTTTTGTGTATAACTTCCCACGCCCTGGACTCCTCTTGTTGCTGTTCCATGTTAATTTCTTGTGACACTTACTTTCTTTCACAACAACTACCCAATGTCAATTTTACAAAGACATGACAGCATCAAGAGCAGCGTGTCACAAGCCAATGTTCTAACTGTCACTTTGACCTAGTAGTTCACATGTCTGACAGATGTGCAGTATCATCGCACTTCTCCCCCAGTTTTAAATCATCCAATGCTTTAGCATACCCCTTTGGGAACTGTAAATGTTAGCAACGAATATAAACAATGTACAGATGAAATACAAATAGCCAATAAACATATGAGAAACTGTTTACTTTCACCAAGGTTTTGACAGAAGGCTGTGGGTCTCATTGTCCCCATTGCTCTACTCTTACTCGTCCATCTGCCCTCTCACCA